>NW_013952407.1:3553560-3600568 GCF_001266775.1 Austrofundulus limnaeus | reverse complement strand
AAGTTTTGAACTCAGAGAACGTGAACATCCGGGGCGGGGCCTAAGAACAATCTACTGTAAGACGTRCCCCTATTGCTTAGTGCGGACTGATGCTTCCAGACCGCTTCATTCTAGTTTGACAGAGGGTTTTACGACTATATATCAGCACAGAAACTTTTAATTTACAATTGAATTAAAAGATGTCAACAAGGGACGACTTGTCCATCCAGCCTTACATGTTGGAGCCAGAGAAGACCACCAATGAAGTCCAGACCTTAGAAGTTTGTCGCAAATAATTTGATGTAATAGTTCAGAAAACATCATAGAAAAAAGGGAAAACTGAAAACTATTACCCAAACAGAATGTCAAGATATCTTAATGGCTAAAAAAGTGGATTTTGCATGATATGTCCCTTTTAAATTAGAGAACAAGCAGTTTTTCTTTGTTACTTTTCGTCAGGATCCGATTGATTTCAAGTTTAATAATTCACTCTGCTGTTAACATGTTGCCTTTCAAATTTATCTCAGGTCCATATTTGTGTATTCCTCCTTTATAAGCGAGCAGAATTTACCCTTCTGTGGTCTTGTTGATCTGGCACGTCACATGAAGTGGGAAGTCACAGAGTTGGCTGAAGGCTGCAGCCTGACTTCGGATGAACAGGAGGGAGAGGAAATGTCACACGTTTGGCTCTCCGTTGTGTTAATTGCCACCTTCTTTCTGAATTTTGWCAGCCTCCCCCATAAGTGTGTTTGTCACCCTTTGATGATTAACTTAGCGGAGGCAACACAGGCCTTCGGCAGCACCGCACCTTGAGGAAACACAACGTGCCACGGCCTTGTCACCAAACCCTCATGGGTCCAGTGGGTCCGGTCTGCGTGATTTGTCATCAGCTGGACTGAATTGATTCGGCTGCCTTTCTGCAGAGCAGCCAGAGGTTGCAGCAGACAGTATGGAGATTTACAAACTCACATTGGACTTTGATTTTGTGAACAACATGTTCCCCTAGCAACTAACAGCCTTGCAGACCCTGGGAGACAGCATATGTGTTTGTTTTAAAAGTTGGCTCTTTAAAGGCTGGAAAGTCTGCTGTTGGTGTTGCGTAAAAGGACACTGACTTTCAGACAACTGCAAAGTGTAAATGTATGTACGCCTGTCACCTAAATGCTCACGCCCCAAATTTATCTTTGCATAATATTTGCATTTTACGCACAAGTATCTCATGAAGATAAATAAATACTTCAATTTAAAGCGACAAGCCTGAAGTGCCAGATGTCTTTGCTTTTACACAAACATAGAAATGAACATTTTGCCTCATGATGGTTTCTGTTAAATGACTGATTTCTATTAGAACAATTAGGAGAATTCTAAAAAAATGAATGAAGTCATGTTTTGGGAGAGTCCTTGCTCCAGGGTTTTTCTTTTTTTCCAGCTTTTTAAACAAGATTTGCAAGCCCAACATCTTCATACAGTTCAGATGGAGTCATTCCCACGTACACAAGTCTTCACTGTGTCTAAAATGTTCCATTTACAATTCAGGCTTTGTCTACTTTAGTCATCCTTACCACCATGATGTTTGTTAATACAGTATAAAACCAACCCAGTGGCTAGTTTGATACATTTTAAAGAAAAAACAAACAAATTCCCTACAGTCCACAATGTTTCCATGTTTTCTATCACTTTTAAAATTGTAATCTTAAAGAGGCAGAGGGTACAACAGCAATGCACAGTATGAAAATGTGTTCTTTTGAGGGGGGGGGGGGTATTAAATATTTTCCAGGCACATTGTTCAGTTCTACACCACAATCAAGTAACTATGTTACCTTCAGCTGTATATATATCAAAAATAAATCTGACTTTGCATCATAGTCTATCAAAAGGCCTTGAAATTGGCCTCTATCTCTTTAAGAACTTCCTACCGTTTCAGACACTCCCACTTCAGCACATTTTCACAACAATGTTTCAGGGTAGGGGTGATCTGTGGGGCGAAAGCTCGGCTGCAGACTGAGCTCCAGGGAGGAGCTTTGTGTAAAGAGGCGGTGCTTTGTACCACTGAGCATTTAGGCAGCTTCACATGGATACCACAGGAGATTCAAGGATTTCTCAAGCATGCATGAATGAGTCAAAGCAACACTCTATGTTTTTGATAAGGGAATGACGTTATAACATGATATAAAGCTAAAAAAGTGGATCTTGCATAATACCCCCCCCCCCCCCCCCCCCAACACACACCTTTAAACGCTGGAAAAATGTACCTGATAGTAAAAAAGAAACTTACCAGTATTTAAAACTAGATAATTTGTATTTTCTTTGAAAATGCAGAGTGAATGTTGCTGAAAGACTTTTGCTGAATAGCTAAAAAAGATTAAACTAGCCTAACAGGTTACAAAAAGTAGCTGAAAGAGCACAAAGAAACAGAAAAAAACAACAACTTTTGATCAATAAAGCAGTAAATAGTTGAAATTAGCTGATATTAGCTGAAAAATCTTAAATTAGCTAAAAGTAGCTAAAACAAAGAAAACAGCTGAAATTAGCAGAAAGCAGCTGAAAGAAGCACAAAAAGCTAAAAAATAGCAGAAATAAGCTGAAAGCTCAAAAAGTTTAAATTAGCAGAAGAATAGCAGAAAAAGTCATAATAGCTAAAAAGGCAGAAAAAAACTAAAATCAGCAAAGTATAAGCTGAAGGAAGCTGATACACAAGAAAGGGAAAAAGTACAGAAAAGACATAAATCAAGGGTTTTAAGGATGTTGAAGACATCTCCATTCATTTTCTATGAGAAAAAATAGCAGAAAAAGCTAAATATCTCAAAACATAAATTACTTACGCACCAAAAGTCATAACCGGAGTTCTCTGAAAGAGCTGAATGTTTTGAAATATAAATTGTTGAAATAGCACAAAATTTACAGAACGAGATATGGAAGAAAAATGGATCTCAACAGTGTGAAAGCATGATGAGCATTAATACAATAATCTGTATTAAAGCAACATTTGGGCCTTTGTGGAATCAATAATAACTGTTCTCAGTCTACCAGCTGGCCCAGTTGTTATCAGAAACACTTGATCTTCATCAGTTTCTGTAGTGAAGAAGAACTCGTGGTGGCTTTTATTGCCCTGGATGCTCTTGCAAGTGAAAGGGGAGGTGAAAAAAAAGGAGTTAGAGTAAAAGAGTCMGAGTCAGCGGATTTTAAGGCGTCTGAGTGGGAGGAAGCATAACCTGGTTTGAGGAAATATTACCGCCAGAGGACAGGAGTCGGAGGTGTTTTTTATTTCTCCTCTGAACTTGTTTGGCTTGTTACCTACCTGGGTGTACTTGAAGTCTGGCAGAGGCAGCAACTCTGCTGTCAAGTGTGTCCTGCAGCAGCTGCCAGCTACGGCCGCCTGCTGTGTATGTTGGCATAATTCGTTTGAGCAGATTGATGTTAAATATAACTAAACCAAACACATTCATCATCATTCACTTAAACTTGATTGTAACATTGTAGAAATCTGCTTTTTAAATTTTAAACAATGAAGTTAAAAAAATCCTATTGTGAGATCCGTTCATGTGTGTGATATGTGAGAAGAACAGTGATGTATCACCAGTTCCTGGAAGTCTTCTAAAAAAACAGGCGATATTAGACTGATCCACGAGTTAATATGACTTCATCTTTTGGACACCCTGTCTAATCTCTGTTCTGAACATTTGCAGTCAATTATCTGGATGTGTTTATCAAAGCCGGGTTAAAGTGTTCTTCTGCCTGTAGATCAACATTAACATGTGTGTGGGTGGGGGCTTTCTCTTCCAGAGCGGCCAGTGAACCCAGACCAGCAGGAGCGCACTTTGTTGAAGGGTGTGTTCAGCGTCAGGAAAGGCAAGACGCAGCTGCACAAGTGGGCCGAGCGGCAAGTGATTCTCTGTGGCACTTGTTTGATAGTGGCCTCTGTGAAGGATAGTCTGGCTGGGAAGATGCACATCCTGCCCCTGGTGGGGGGAAAGGTGAGGGGCTTATTTAGGTTGAATGGTCTCTTAGTGCTTTTATCTCCAAAGTACAGCGAACAATCCAGACTGAGCTGACTTCAGTGAAACCCAGGGGTCTGCAACCTGTGGCTCTCTGGTCCCTCTGCAGCKGCTCTTTGAAGCTGTGACCAAAGCTATCATGAAATTATAGTTTTTATGTTTTTATATCCACAACAAACTGTCAAGTGGTGTGAAAGTATGTGATTGATTGATGCAAAGAGTGAAACATGTTGAGGAGATCATGCTAGTAGTTTGTAGCCACTTCAGTAATCCAACATCCAGCCTCACCTATGTGATCTTTCTCTCAAATCTTTCAAGATTTTTTGGAATACCTTTATGACAAGTTGCTGAGAAGAAATATGGTGAATTATTGAAATAATAATAAGAGCTAGAAAACCAAACAAACAAACAAACAAAATAAAACAAAACAAAACCAAGGGATCCCTGCATAGTTTGGGGTTTTAGTTTGCAATAAATTTMCTATAAATTATATATATATATTTCTTGTATTCATAAATATTGTATTTTATTTTGTCCTGAAGTGTAAAAATAATATAAATATTAAAATTCATTATATGTTTTCTTAGTTATACTAGTGTCGCCCCCACTGGCTGGAAAAGCCCTATTTCAACAAACTCAAAGTGGCCCACGGACCACCAGTTGATAATCACAGTTGTARCACATTTCATACCTCCAGACACAAAGAACAGGAAAAACTTGTTTGAATGTAAAGGTTGCAAACCCCTGCTCTAAACCATTTCCTTTAAAAGCTGAACATTTTGTTGTGTGAGATTTTGTAAATTTTTTAAAACTCAAACCAATAAAAATAGATCTGTTCTTACTGTTTCGAGGTTGAGGAGGTGAAGCGACGGCAGCACTGTCTGGTGTTCAGCTCCGCCGGCTCACAGGCTCAGACTTACTTCGTCAACTTCGACACGCTTGCAGATTACCAGAGGTGGCATCGGCAGGCACTGAAGGTAAGCAGGATACAAAGAGTGTGGGCAAACTGTGGCTGTTTGTTTTCCATTGGCCCTGCAGAGGGTTGCGTGATCAGCAGAGATTGGATGCAGAAACTCTAGTTGATGTTTTGGCTGTTGGGTCCTCGCTGCTTGTCTGACTGCATCTGATTGGCTCCTCAGAGGCCGTGAGGAGCATTTCTTCTACACTAAATGTCTGTATTGGCTGTTTTTTCTACAGAGGACTGGTGTTTTTTTTTTTCTATGTACTCCTTTTTAAAAGCCACTGCGGATTAGCAGATGCTATTTTTGCATCAATATATTTTAGGATTTGTTTTTAAGAGAATCCTGCCAATTTTTTTGAAGCCAATCTGAAAAAAAATCAACTCTGTTTGTCTGTAATAATATAATGGGCTGTGTTGCTTCTTGAGCTTRACATTTCTGTGAAAACCTCAGTCGAGGTTGTACAAAGGAATACAGTTAAACAAAGGAAAACAAAAGGTAATTTAAACAAAAATATCCAGTTATTTGCAGATTCATGGTTGGTCCAGGATCCCTCTCTCTCTACCTACCTCTCTTCTCTACCTCGGATTAGAGTTCGGTTAGAGTAGCGTATTGGTGTGCTGTATTTAGGCTGAGACATAGAGGTTTCTATGGAGTCAGTGGATCATGACTGATGAGGGTTTTTGGGCCAGTGTTTATGCTACACTGCATAAATCGTAAGCCTGTGTGTGAGTGCATGAGGGAGTCGGCGAGGACAGTCCTGCAAAATGAGTGTGCAGAATAAGGTTGAATAGTGAAAATAAAGAAATGTGAAAAATAAATAAATAAAGAAAGAAAGAAAGAAACAACATGAGATTCACCTGGAAACACACTGGTTAGTAAATAAAACACAGAGGAGTAAAAGACCCATCTAAGAGGCATGGTTTTATCCAAGAAAAAAATAAAGTTGTTTGGTCTATATAAAGTCGAATGGCTATGCTTTAGTCTGAATTCCTCCTTACTGTAACTCCATAAGCCCCTCTTCACCCCTTTTCTGAGGTGCATCTGAGATCAACTCGTTTCAATGCTGTCTCTTTAAATCCAAAACGACGCGCTTCACACCCCGCCCCCTTAAGCTTTCAGAGCGATCCATTCTAGTTTGATAGAGGGATTTATGACTATATAGCTCCGCAGACATTTTTTATTTACAAATTAATTAAAAGATGAAGGGAAGACTTGTCCATCCAGCCTTACATGTTGGAACCAGAGTCAGAGGAGAATGAAGACTACCAAATTGTAGTTAGTAAGTCCAGACCTTATTTAGTCATTCCGTCACAAATACTGTGATGCAATAGTTCAGAAAATGTCATAGAAAATACAGAAAACTAAATGGGTTGAAAAATACGAACCAAACAATGTAATAATATCAATGCAGCACCAGGAGGGACTAAATTCAAATTTTCTGCACTCCTAGAATCTTCTAGCCTGGTAAAAACCAGACCCTTGTCCTTCACTTTGCTTCATACGAGGGTCTGGACTCTCGGCTATAGAGAAGCGATTCTTGCTGGAGACGTGGCCTCTGTTGAAGTTTAAAACGACTGGATTGGTTGGCCGCGACGTATGTCCTTGTGAAGGAGGCTAAGCTAGGAAGATAACCAGAAATCGCATGCGCTGTAAACAACCCTACTGAGAGGAGAAAAGTACCGAGCCGAACGAGACGACTGTAAATGAGAGCTGCTGCTTTGTCAGACACATTTAATTTAATTATGAAGCCTTATCAACACGGACTGGCTTTGTTCACTTCCTCCACTGTCATTGCTAAACTAACTAGCAGATGCTGCGCAGAAAATCGACATTGTTCAAAACTACGCCTTCTGTTTGCTGATTGGCCCAGGTAAAATAAACTACAAGCAGACACTGCACAGAAAATCATCATTCTGTTCTCTGATTGGCCCGAATGAAATACTCCTTAAGAAATCTTTGTCTATGGGAGAAATYCCAGACGGAGCAGTGAAGGGAAGCTAGAACTGAGCAGAACTGCGTAGGAAGGCGAGGGCCAGGCTAAGAATCTCCAAGTAAACAAAAAAAAAGTATTTAACAGCTAAAAATAGAATTTGTATGATATGTCCCTTTTAGGTCTCATGAAAGATAATCTTGTATGCAAATATGTAATTTGCAAATATATGTGTTTATGAAATAATAAAAGCTATTTTAAAATTTAATTACATTCTACTTCTGCAAAGCGTCCTATTTTTAGACACAAGCCTATAAATCTTTTATCTTTTGCCTGTATAGCTCTAAAAGTACAAATTACATTTACAGGTTATCCCTGACCCTATGACCTCTATTTCATGAAAGGACATTCATCATGCAGTCCTCTCTGCAGATTAGGGACACTGTCCTCACAGCTTGGGAAACAGATAAAATGTGAGCTCTCATGTTTCATTTTGCTCCGACAGAATGCGTTTGGCTTCTGTCCTGTTCAAACAGATCTAGGGCCAATCCAAAGCCTTTATAGGACAGACTTCATTCTGCTGTGGGGCTCGGCTCGATGTCACTGTGGTTTTCTGCCCTGACTAGTTGGAGATGAGCTCATTCCCCGTTTTTTGCAAGGAGAGTCCAATTACTTGAGCATCATAGGTTTTTAGTTTTTATAAATATGATGCAAAGTTTTTTGAAATGTGATTAAAATTGACGCTAGGGCTTCCTATGAAACAAACCTCAACGATAGCCAATGAATGTGTAATATTATTCCTCCGGCGTCTAACTGTGTTTGATTTGGATTGTAGTTCACTGTTTGTGCATTACAGCAACAAACTGAGTGGCTGATGTTGATGTTGGTGCAGTGACAACAATCAGGTTTCACTATTTGGAAGTGTTACTGACAAAACTAACAAATACTCCTGAAATGATTAAATATATTTTTTATATAATTCAATGCTCATATGTTTTGTGTGTATTTGTGTGTGTGTAGGTGGTGTCTCAGACAGTAAGTCTGGTGGACCTGTCCTGCTATAGTCTGGAAACAGTGCCTGAATATCTGTTTTACTGTCAGGATATCACTCACCTCAATCTACGACACAACTTCATGAGCCTGCAAGGTCCTGGAAGTCTGCTAAACCTTCCCAGGTGATCCCACTGAATTTTACATTTTACATTTTTTTTGTGCCAGATGGTTTACACAGAAACTTGTCCTAACAAGTCGTAGTGTCAATTGTACTTTAATTTTCTATGTTCACACACTTGAAATAGTGCTTTTCAGATAGTGTTTACGATGTCACAAGTTCACCCGAGTAAAAGCAGAAGGTCTCACAAACAAAGCAGCAACTGTCATCGTTTTAGTAGAGCCTCGTTCATTATGCAGGACAGGAATTTAGTTGCTGTCCTTTTCTGCGCTGGTGGTTCTTTACACAAGCTGAACGTCTCATTAGGAGGACCGCAATTAATCATCCTCAATGTCTATAGCTCCTCTTTTCAGCTTTAAGTAGGACTTTTTGCTTGTTCATTTTGATATAAATGGGTGCATAAAATAATAAAACATGATTCTGCTACTTTTTTAGAGGTAGATATACTCTTAATGTCTTTGATCACCTAATGTTTTAATTTCTTTTCCAGATGGAATTCATGCAGAAAAGATACATGAATAATTGATATAACCATACCACTCATAATGTGGGGGTTAAAGAGGTGGTAAAAATAGTCAAAATCTAACTTTGCATCATACTATACTTTGCAACCCAGTCTCAATATGATTGTGCAAATAAATAACTGATTTAATATATWTTTTTTTGCACAGAGTCAATTAAAGTTCCCAATAAAGCCTCATAAAATTCCCTTGTGGGGTTTATGTTGATAAAATTTTTTAATGCTAATTAATTAGTTGACAGATCAGTCAGTCAGCATCTAGTGACTACATACTGTAGATGAAATGAAATATAAATAAACAAATAAAAGAGGTGTTTCTTGGATCCTGAAGTTTTTTCTTGTATCTTTAGGTTTTCCCAGTTGAAAAGCCTGAACATATCCCACAACCGTCTGGGTGTTTTCCCTGAGTGTGTGTGTGAGATCCTCACGCTAACTGAACTCAATCTCTCTTGTAATAATCTCCACCACATCCCAGTGCAGATCGGGAACCTCCAGAGGTGTGACACACACATATCCAGTATACACAAGAGCAATTGTGCAAAACATTTACCATGATATGCATGAGCAGGTAAAACAAAAACATAGAATGGTAACATGTCTACAGAGAGAAAATATTTTGACACTRAAGAACTTGAGTCAAGCCAATATTCTGACAGCCTTTTGGAATAAAAGCAAACAAAACATGGTGTTTTCTTCTTTCCACCGTGCAGCCTGCAAACCCTGGCTTTGGATGGAAACCACCTAAACTCGCTGCCTGAAGAGCTGGGTGGCCTGTTTCAGCTCAACAGCCTGGGGCTTTCCTTCAACAACTTCTCTCAAATCCCCCCTGTGCTGGAGAGACTGAGTGCAGTGGACAAGCTGGCCATGGCTGGGAACCAGGTGGAGAGGTTGGTGTTGTCCATGCTGGTCGGAATGAGCCACCTGAGAAACATCGACCTCCGGTAACTTTTTTTTTTACTCTCTTCTTTCTCAATCTGTCACTCTTTTCTCACTTTTTTAGCTCTGTTATTTTGTGACTAAAACAGTGGATAACATGTAAAGGGAGACTGTCACCAATCGTCATTCGGTGACTTTGAGACTCGATGACAGGTGAAAGACTCGGCACTGCCCTTTGTGTCGTTCCTGTTTTTATTTATTTTTTTATTCCCATCCGTGACAGCAAAATAAATGTCCTGTCAAAAACTTCAGCCTTCACCTCAACTGGTTCTGCATTCCTCAACACTCTTCTGAACATATTTTGGTTTTATTTAAGACACATTTATAGACAACAGATGTGCCACGAACAGGGTGGGGTTAACCAGTTACGTGTAGCACAATTCAATCATAGAACAAATACACTCACCGGCCACTTTATTAGGTACACCACGCTAGTAACGGGTTGGACCCCCTTTTGCCTTCAGAACTGCCTCAATTCTTCGTGGCATAGATTCAACAAGGTGCTGGAAGCATTCCTCAGAGATTTTGGTCCATATTGACATGATGGCATCACACAGTTGCCGCAGATTTGTCGGCTGCACATCCATGATGCGAATCTCCCGTTCCACCACATCCCAAAGATGCTCTATTGGATTGAGATCTGGTGACTGTGGAGGCCATTTGAGTACAGTGAACTCATTGTCATGTTCAAGAAACCAGTCTGAGATGATTCCAGCTTTATGACATGGAGCATTATCCTGCTGAAAGTAGCCATCAGATGTTGGGTACATTGTGGTCATAAAGGGATGGACATGGTCAGCAACAATACTCAGGTAGGCTGTGGCGTTGCAACGATGCTCAATTGGTACCAAGGGGCCCAAAGAGTGCCAAGAAAAGATTCCCCACACCATGATACCACCACCACCAGCCTGAACCGTTGATACAAGGCAGGATGTATCCATGCTTTCATGTTGTTGATGCCAAATTCTGACCCTACCATCCGAATGTCGCAGCAGAAATCGAGACTCATCAGACCAGGCAACGTTTTTCCAATCTTCTCGTGTCCAATTTCAATGAGCTTGTGCAAATTGTAGCCTCAGTTTCCTGTTCTTAGCTGAAAGGAGTGGCACCMGGTGTGGTCTTCTGCTGCTGAAGCCCATCTGCCTCAAAGTTCGACATGTTGTGCGTTCAGAGATGCTCTTCTGCCTACCTTGGTTGTAACGGGTGGTTATTTGAGTCACTGTTGCCTTTCTATCAGCTCGAACCAGTCTGCCCATTCTCCTCTGACCTCTGGCATCAACAAGGCATTTCCGCCCACAGGACTGCCGCTCACTGGATGTTTTTTCTTTTTCGGACCATTCTCTGTAAACCCTAGAGATGGTTGTGCGTGAAAATCCCAGTAGATCAGCAGTTTCTGAAATACTCAGACCAGCCCTTCTGGCACCAACAACCATGCCACGTTCAAAGGCACTCAAATCACCTTTCTTCCCCATACTGATGCTCGGTTTGAACTGCAGGAGATTGTCTTGACCATGTCTACATGTCTAAATGCACTGAGTTGCCGCCATGTGATTGGCTGATTAGAAATTAAGTGTTAACGAGCAGTTGGACAGGTGTACCTAATAAAGTGGCCGGTGAGTGTATATCTGTTATCTGTTAGTTGTTATCATTATGTACTTAAAATTACAGTTGCTTAAGAAAATTTTAATAATTATAATTCGTGTTACATGACATACAGTATAAATGGTAAATGGACTGTACTTGTATAGCATTTGTCTGTCCAGCCAGGATACTCAAAGTGCTTCACACAATAATCTGTGCCCTTGTTTAGCCATTCACACAGCTCTCTATTAGATCTCACCACAAAGCTAATACAGGTGAATCAATCTATTAAGACCAATCAGAGCTTAAAGTCACATTCATACACTGCTGGGACACACATCAGAGGCAGGGGGGGGGGGGGGGGGGTGCAGTGTCTTGCACAGGGACATGTCGACATGTAGCAGAAAAGCGGGGAATTGAATCACCAACTCTTGCATTAGAGGAACGACTCGCCTAACCACTCTGCCATAGCCAGCCCCACTGATAAATAAATGGATGGCTAGATGGGTAGAGATGGATAGATAGATAAATGGGTAGATAGATAGATGGTAGATAGATTAATGGGTCGATAGATGTTAGATAGATAAATAGGTAGATAGATAAATGGGTAGATAGGTAGATAGATTGTAGATAGATGGGTAGATAAATAAATGGGTAGATGGGTATAAAGATGGGTAGATGGCAGATAAATGGGTGGGTAGATTGGTTGATGGGTAGATACGTAAGATTGATGTTAGATAGATAAATGGGTTGATAGATGTTAGATAGATAAACGGGTAGATATGTAGCTAGATTGTAGATGAATAGATGGGTAGATAGACTGGTTGATGGGTAGATAGATGAGTAGATAGACGGGTAGATAAATAAATGGGTAGATGGGTATAAAGGTGGGTAGATGGTAGATGAATGGGTAGATAGATTGGTAGATGGGTAGATACGTAGATTGATATTAGATAAATGGGTAGATAGGTAGCTAGATGGGTAGATGGATTGGTTGATGTGTATGGGTAGATGGGTGGTTGTATAGAAAAATGGGTAGATACCGTAGATGGGTAGGTAAATGGGTAGATAGGTAGGTAGTTAGTTAGACAGATAAATACGTAGATAGATCTTTCTGACAGGTCATGAATAAATGCTGTTCACTGTTTTGCCCTCTTTCACACTTGTATTCACACTTTGGAGTTGACAACTAAAGTCGTGCTTATTGTTTTTGCTGTTATTAGCAGCTCCATATGAACAGCCTTGCCCTGAAGGAGCTCTGCAGGTAATGAGTGTGACAAAAGCTGTTCTCGCCTCCTAACTACAGCTTTAGAGAATAAACCAGCGACCACTACTCCAGCCACAGCCAGGTAATGATCCAGCCTTGGGAGTGTAGCTGTGGTTTGGCTGCAGCGGGCTGTGTTTATCAGGACAAGGTGCATCTGTGATGGATTAGTGAGCTGGCACTTCCCATAAAAGAGGAGTTGTTGTTTATTAACACGAGTTATAGGATCACAGAGAGCCTTGATCTCAGCCATGTACTCAGAAGTTAAATTCCCGCTGCTTGGCTTCACAAATTAGCCAAAACATTATGACCACTCGATAAGAATGAATTCAAGTATTTCTTTCACCACTAAAAACAGCTCTGCCCTGTTTTCATTCAGCCCTTTAAGTTGTTGAGTGAGATCTGGAAAAGACTGGACTTGCTTCCCATAGATGCAGTGTGCTTTCAGTTTATTTGTGTCTTGGGAGCACCTCAGTTGTTTTTTATTTTATTTTTATTTTTTGTTCAGGACCACAGCGGGCCTCTTTTTGCAAAACCCACTTCGGTACAGTTAAAGTCAGAAGGGAATTTGCCATGTGGGAAGTGTGATTAGTCTGCAAAAATACTTAGGGATGTGGCAAGTCCCAACGTATCATCCGTGTGAAAACCAGAATGAAAATGTTTTTCAGGATAATATAGATTTGTTATGAAGTGCTGTGATTCTGGCATTTTATTATATTTTTCATGTAGTTTGTTTGATTTGCTCTTGCTTTGTTTTTGTTTTTTCATTACAGACTTAATGGGCTTCGGTGGGTTAAAAGTGAGAGTCTAGAGCCAGTAAGCCAGGTGACTCAGCTAGACTTACGAGACAACTGTTTGGACTCCCTGGATTTGAGCTCCGTCTGCAACCTGGAGACTCTGCACTGCCAGAGGAACCAGCTGGAGACTCTCACCCTCAGTGGTTTCACACTGCGCATGCTTCATGCCAGCAGCAACCGTGAGTCAAACACAGCCTTAACTCATTCTTATTGCCCCTATTTGTCTCCACGTTTGAGTGTTTTTCTCTAACATCACATTAAAATAATGACCATACATAAAAAAAAAAAAAAAAAAAAAAAAAAAAAAAAAAAAAAAAAAAAAAAAAAAAAAAAAAAAAAAAAAAAAAAAAAAAACGTCTAGATGTGTCAGCTGTCTGGTGTCTTTACAGGCCTTACAACAGTCAACATCTATCCAGTCCCAAACCAGCTGACACACATGGACCTTTCACAGTGAGTTCTGACGGAAGAAGCTCAGAGGTCACATATTTATTAAAAGAAGCTCTGCTGTCTAAAACATCAGTTCTTTTTTTGCTTTATTTTAATAAATGTAACATATCACAGTGTTTATGTGAAAAATTTAGCTATTTGATATATAATCTTAAAGGAAAAACTGTGTGGAATCAAATCATTCCAGTGAATCTTAATTTTACATATCAACATATCATATTAAAATTTGAGGAATCTGCACAGATTTTGCTGAAACTGCAGTCAAAAAATAAAAAAGTAACATAATAAAACGAAATCTATTTCTATCTTCTGTTAAACATTTGACATTAATCACAAATTGATTGTTTTATTAATATCTGTTTTGTCATTCCAAATCAAAGCTAAATGCCAACTCCGCAGAGTCTGAGTGTTTGTGTTTTTTTTTTCTTTTTTGTTTGTGTTGAGACAGGAACCTCTTAGAGTACCTTCCAGACTGGGTGTGTGACTGCAGGAAAATTGAGATGCTGGATGTGACACACAATCTATTATTTGAACTTCCTTCCAGGTTAGGAGAACTCTTTTTTTTGCCAACAATCTGAAATCTTTTCTGCTCAAACTGCATTTGCTGATTACTTGATTTTATTCAGTTTTTGGTTTATTCAGTTCACAGCTGGTTGTCCTCCACAAAATTAGAAGAGCAGATTTCACATTACAAAAAATGTATTTTTTTAATTAAGTTAGTTAATTTTTAATAACCGTTTCAATAACTTGTCTGGGTGGTAGAGTCATAGAAACACATGAACTGCTCCTAGTTTATTTAGTAAAGAACCGAAGCTTTGTTTTTTTAGGTGTAAATGATCCAATCAATGATCTTTCTTTTTTATGTCCTGCAATGTGTCCTGTGACTTCCAATAGACTGCTGAACAGCTTGAGTTTGAGGAAGCTGCTGGTGGGAAACAATCGTTTGCAAAGACTTCCTGACCTACTTGACCATGTTCCTCTTGAAGCGCTTGATCTTCAGCACAACAAGCTCACTGAACTTCCAGAGAGTCTCTTTTACAAAGCCTTAAAGTGAGTCTCACAACACTTTGATAGGTCATTATGACCCCAGACTGTGTGTGTTCTCTGTTATGTTTCAGTAGACAGTTACTGTACCGCATCTCAATGTTTAGGGACTGGTGTATAGATTGTATAAAGAGACTGTGGTAAAGATCATTGGAGCATTTTAACTGAAGCATCATCTGTTCACTTATTTCCTGTGTGGTAAATCACTTAACACCCATTAGCTACTGAAATGCTCTAATGCACTTTATCCTTTCTAATGTGGAAGCATAACCGAAGTGACTTCTGACAAATGGATTTCCTGACATGTTGTCCAAAACCTGCATAACATACAGTGGTTTGCAAAAGTATTCATACCCCTTGAACTTTTCCATATTTTGTCACATTACAACCACAAACATAAATATATTTCACTGGAATTTAATGTGAAAGACCAACACAAAGTGGTCTACAATTGTGAAGTGGAAGCAAAATTTTACATGAATCAAAACATTTTTTACAAATAAAAAACTGAAAAGTGCGATGTGCAAAATTATTCAGCCCCCCTGAGTCAATACTTTGTGGAGCCACCTTTTGCTGCAATTACAGCTGCAAGTCTTTTAGGGTATGTCTCCACCAGCTTTGCACATCTAGTGACTGCAATTCTTGCCCATTCCTCCTTGCAAAACAGCTCAAGCTCAGTCAGATTGGATGGAGAACGTTTGTGAACAGCAGTTTTGAGATCTTGCCACAAATTCTCAATTGGGTTTAGGTCTGGACTTTGACTGGGCCATTCTAACACATGAATATTCTTTTTTTTARACCACTCCATTGTAGCTTTGGCTTTATGTTTAGGGTCGTTGTCCTGCTGGAAGGTGAACCTCCGCCCCAGTCTCAAATCTTTTGCTGACTCCAACAGGTTTTCTTCCAAGATTGCCCTGTATTTGGCTCCATCCATCTTCCCATCAACTTTGACCAACTTCCCGGTCCCTGCTGAAGAGAAGCACCCCCAGAGCATGATGCTGCCACCACCATATTTGACAGTGGGGATGGTGTTTTCAGAGTGATGTGCAGTGTTCTTTCTCTGCCACACATAGCGTTTTGCATTGTGGCCAAAAAGTTCAATTTTGGTCTCGTCTGACCAAAGCACCTTCTTCCACATGTTTGCTGTGTCCTCAACATGGCTTCTGGCAAACTGCAAACGGGACTTCTTATGGTTTTCTTTTAACAATGGCTTTCTCCTTGCCACTCTTCCATAAAGACCACATTTGTGTAGTGCACGACTAATTGTTGTCCTGTGGACAGTTTCCCCCACCTGAGCTGTGGCTCTCTGCATTTCATCCAGAGTCACCATGGGCCTCTTGGCTGCCTCTCTGATCAGTGATCTCCTTGTTCGGCCTGTAAGTTTAGGTGGACGGCCTTGTCTTGGCAGGTTTACTGTGGTGCCATACTCTTTCCATTTCCGGATGATGGATTGAACAGTGCTCCGTGAGATGTTCAAAGCTTGGGAAATCTTTTTATAACCTAAGCCTGCTTTAAACTTCTCCAAAACCATATTCCTAACCTGTCTGGTGTGTTCTTTGGACTTCATGATGCTGTTTGCTCCCCAATATTCTCTTAACCAACATCTGAGGCCGTCACGGAGCAGCTGTATTTGTACTGAGATTAGATTACACACAGGTGGACCCTTTTGAGTCATTAGCAGTCATCAGGCAACTTCTGAATGCAATTGGTTGCACTCAGGGAAAAGGGGGCTGAATACTTTTGCACGTCGCACTTTTCAGTTTTTTATTTGTAAAAAATGTTTTGATTCATGTAAAATTTTGCTTCCACTTCACAATTGTATACCACTTTGTGTTGGTCTTTCACATTAAATTCCAGTGAAATATATTTATGTTTGTGGTTGTAATGTGACAAAATATGGAAAAGTTCAAGGGGTATGAATACTTTTGCAAACCACTGTATAAGGAACAATGGTTGAATTCAAGACTGACAGGGGTAAGAATGGATGCAGACAAATATAGCATGTAATAAGACTTCAGCAGTCTTATCTTGTTTATGAACCACTCTAAACAAAAACATGTCAAAGTTCACATTTGACCCAGTCAGGGACACATTTTTATTGCTTTTCAGCATGTGATAACCACAAGAAATGACTTAACAATGGCAATCACACAGAAATGACTGAAGTTCAAATTACTATCATCCTTAAAGTGCAGTTAAAAAAAAGATCTGTAAATCAGCCCCCCACTTGCAGGATAAATTAGTTCTGTGCTTCAGTGTATTTTCTTTAGTGCAATGAAATTAGGAAATGAAAAACTCAAATTTTATCTATCACCTTTTTTAAACTGTTTTACACTGAAAGTAGTCCTAAGCATTTTAAAAATCCTAAGGATCATTTTAAAGCTTTAAGTGAGCTCTATGATGTACTGAACCACATTACATTCAGAAATACTCTATGTCATGCGTTACCAAAATTAACTTCTTGTAGATGATCAAGTTAATCAGAAAGTTAAAAACAAAAACTGACATTAAAGAATCTTTCCTAAAATAGTAGCCATATTAGCATTTTCCAAATGACCAGGTCATTAATTTAAAATATATATTTTAATGCTTTATGCTTCTGCAATGAACAGTTGCTGTGCAAATGTTGCAACCCAGGTAAATTCTTATGATTGCACAATATTATATGTATATATGAGTTCTATTTAAAGTGTTAAAGCATTATATAATTGTGTTGGTTTAGTTTACTAATTAGAAACAAAGCACACAAAACATGAAACTCATAAGTGTGTAATTAAGAGTTAAGCGATACTGTATATGTATCAGATTTAGCCACTAGATATTTTTTATCTTCAGTCCTTTGACAGTAAAAAAATAAATAAATGTAAATCATGAATATAAATCAAAATTGACATTGTGGGAAAAACCTAAAATATCCTTGCAAATTGCCAAAAATTAAAAGGTTTGTTTTACGATGAAAGCTAAACATTATTTCATATATGGTACAGTAGCTGCACCTGTGCCACATTTCATTTTAATTTGAGCTTATCAGAACCTTAGTTTGAGCTTGTTCATCAGTGAACATGATGTTGCTCTCTTTGTTTATGAGATTTATATTTGTCGTTTTGTTTTTATTTATTTATTTGTTTTCATAGCTTAAAGTACTTAAATGCATCAGCCAATGCCCTGGAAAGCATCCCTCCCAGCAGCCAATCAGAGGAGAGCCTCAGCACACTCCAGGAGCTCTACCTGACCGGGAACAACCTGAACGAGAACTGTGGTGTGGTGCTGGTCGGACACCAGAATCTTCGAATCCTCCACATCGCCTACAACCAACTGCTCTCCTTCCCTGCCAGGTCTGTCGCTTTACTTTTGTCTTGTTTATCTATAACCTTTAAAAAAAGGACACTTTTAATGTACACTCATCTTTTCTGAGCTATGCTAATCAAATGAATTAGTGTTGTATTAGTGTTGTTGCACCACTTCCTTTTGTGTTTTTTATGGGGTGCCGTTTGTAAAGTTACACAGTCAAAAATTACCACCAACATTTTTGTTTTATTTAGCCTTTTATAAGAAAAAAAGGACAGATTTATTTTTCAAAGTCAGTTTTTCACCATATGATTCATACATTTATGTCATAGTTTAAAAACTAAATATTTAACTTACAAATCAAATATTTAGTTAACAAGCTAAATATTTAAGTTATGATTTAAATATTTAGTTATGAGCTAAATATTTAGCTTGAAACTTAAATATTTAGCTAGCTACCTAAATGTTTAAGTTGTAACTTAAATATTTAGCTAGCAAGTTAAATATTTAGCTAGCCACCTAAATATTTAACTTAAATATTTAGGTGGCTAGCTAAATATTTAACTTGCTAGCTAAATATTTAAGTTACAACCTAAATATTTAGGTAGCTAGCTAAATATTTAACTTAAATATTTAGGTGGCTAGCTAAATATTTAACTTAAATATTTAGGTGGCTAGCTAAATATTTAACTTAAATATTTAGGTGGCTAGCTAAATATTTAAGTTTCAAGCTAAATATTTAGCTCGAAACTAAATATTTAAGTCACAAGTTAAATATTTAGCTTGTTAACTAAATATTTAATTTGTAAGTTAAATATTTAGTTCATAAGCTATGACATTTAGAAAAGTATGAATCACATGGTGAAAAACTGACTTTGAAAAATAAATGTGTTCTTTTTTCCTATAAAAGGCTAAATAAAACAAAAATATTAGTGATAAGTTTTGACTGTGTAACTTTAAAAACGGCACCCCACAGTTTTTATGTTTTATATACTTGTCTCCAGTAAACTGAGTAAGCTGGAACTGCTGGAGGAGCTAAATTTAAGTGGCAACAAGCTAAAGACGATCCCGTCCACTGTGTCCAGTTGTAAGAGACTGCACACGCTCATAGCACACTCCAATCAGATAACTGTCTTCCCGGACATCCTCAACCTGCCCGAGATCAAGGTCAGATTTGTTTCAATGGACCAGTGTGAGCAGTGCAGGATTGTCTTCAGCATGTTTTAACTCATCTTTGCTTCACTCATTTATTTATTTTTTTACCTACAGCTTGTAGATCTCAGCTGCAACGAGCTGACTGAAATCCAGCTGCCTGATTCGTTGCCTGCAACGCTGCAAGAGCTCGACCTGACTGGCAACGGCAGCCTCACGCTGGAAAACAAAACCCTCAACTTCTTCAGGTGACTCTCATGACTCGGAAATGATAAAACAGACAATAAAACAATCTTTTTGTTTTTATAAAATGTTTATTCTCAAGGTAACAAAACTTACTGAATACATATATGCAATGTTAACCTTGTTTTGCACCGCTTTTAACAATATATATTTTCTAATTTTTAGTAACATTACCACTTTAAAATTGGACCAAAAATCTACTGTGACCCCAGGAGACTCATTGACTTCACCAACTCCGTGGAACCATGGGTACTCTGAAATGAGAGGCCAAAGAAATAAGTGTGTACTTTTTTGTGTTTTGTTTATTATATTGAGCATTGATGCTTGAATGCAGACAGAATTTATTCAAACTGGAACCGAGTAAAAGACTGAGATCCATCAGTTTTAATAGGACATATAAAGATTCACACCTGTCAAAGTAGCATCTCTTTTGTTATTGTCAAGCACAAAACTTATATAAAAACTGGTTTGGGGCATTGGATTCCCTTTGTATGTATTTGTTTGACTTCACCAGCAACCCACGAGCCAACATCCAACTCGTGTGTCTGAATTTAAACCCATTCTGCAGTGTCCTGACCCCCTCAGAGACCCACACAGTGGTGTTTTTTTTTACCAGTTGTCAGTCCTTGTTTGTYTACCAGCGGTGTCACACACTACAGGATGGCTACGGTGAGTCATCTCTTTGTGAATGCGACTCTTTTGTTTGGTGCAGGTTGTGTGTGTCTGTGCTGGCCATGGACCGCTTTCGCGACAGCGTGGAAGCTTGTTACGGGATCTTTGACGGAGACCGCAATGAGGAAGTGCCTCGGCTGCTGCAGTGTACCATGGGAGATGTGCTGTGTGAGGAGCTGCAGCACTCCAGCGTTGACACCTTGTACATGTGTAACACTTTCCTGGCCTCACACAGGTACGCAGGCTCTATTTATTTATTATATTCTGTTTTGCTCTTATTATTTTGCAGAACAGTTGTCAGCTTTTGAATGCGAGAGTTCGTCACAGCACTTTTTTTTTGTGTGGGACAGAAAACTCGGTATGGCTGGACAGAAACTTGGTGCTTCTGCGTTGCTGTGTTATATTCACCGTGAGACTTCAAATCCAGCCGGCCACTTTAGCCTCACTGTGGCCAACGTAGGCACATGCCAGGCCGTGCTGTGCCGGGATGGACGACCTGTTCAGCTCTCAAAGGTTTACAGCTTGGAGAACTGCACAGAGGAGATGGAGAGGGTTAAACACAGTAAAGCCATCATAACAGAGGTACTACATTTCAGGTTTTAACACTGACTGATATGGTTGATCACTGTCTGAACATCTTTTTTTCACTCAACTTTTAATTGTGAATAATGTAGCTGACAGCCTTTATGTGTAAGCTTATATATAAATTTTGTCATCCTCAAAAATCACAGTTTGTTCAGTTGAGAGCTGGAAACGGATAGAGGAGCTTAGTGATTAATATGAAGAGCACATTAATAGTATATTCCCTGGCAAATGAAACCATTAAAAAGTGTCCAAAAAGTCGACGGGGTTCTCTGGACGGGTTCTCCTTCATTGAAACCTTTCGTCTCTTCTCCAAGAGACTTCTTTATTCTAAAGAGTTTCACGTAAACTCATCCTAAGCAGTGCCTTCACATAGTGAATAAGCAAGTTTAACTGTGACAATCAAAACTGGTTGTTGACATGTAAAACAGGACCAAAAAGGACCATGGTTGGCTGTTTGCAGTCCAGTTGTAGACCAAACAGGACTCCAGCTAGCCAGTCTGGTAAAAAGGAGGACCCCAAACCCAGACCAGTGGTCATTCTGTATGTTGTAGGAATTTCAGAGAAAGTAAGATGTTTATTTTCTAAACACAACATCCCAGTGGTTTTCAAACCCCAAAGCACATTACAGCAAAGGCTGGTTCACCCCAAAGTTCTGTTCCCTCGGCACAAACAGAGCAATGTTGTATATGCTGTTAAGTGCCAGGAGAACTGTGACCAGTTATACATCGGGGAAACAGCCCAACTGAACAAAAGGATGTCCCAGCACAGAAGAGCAACATCATCAGGGTATGATTCTGCAGTTTATACTCATCTACAGGCCAGCGGTCACTCTTTCAGGATGAAGATGTTCTCATCCTTGATAGAGAGGAACRYTGGTTTGAGAGAGGAGTAAAGGAAGCCATTTTTGTGAAGAGAAACTGCCCGTCGTTAAACAGGGGTGGAGGCCTCCTTGTCCAATTGCCCCCCTTCTTACAATACTGTTGTTGCGACCCTCTGTGAGAAATAAACTGCAATTAGTGCACAAATGATCAATTATTACAACCAGTTTCGATCATCATTGTTATAAGGCTGAGCTTACCTGTAACTCATCAGACTGAAGAAGTCTCTTGGGCTATGTTCACACTTCAGGCAAATGCGACCCAAATCAGATTTTTTTTGCCCCATGCGACCCATATCTCATTTTTTATACAGTCTGAATGCGACAGGTCCGATTTTTTCAAATCTGACCCAGGTCTTTTCAGTATGTGGTACTGAATCAGATACATATCTGATGTTTTCAAAGCGACTGCAGTGTGAATGCTCGTGTCGCATTACATCCGACTTTTTCATCAGTGAGGTGGGGGTGAAAGATCGATAAGACACTAACCTCAAGTCATGCTGTTTAAATCTGTAGCTCCATGCGTTTGCAACTCTAAAACAGAAGTCCAGTTGCTTCATCTTTTTACTTTTAATTTTCTATGTCCTTGATAGTATGATAGTAACGTCCAATTACTCGGTCGATACTTTATTTCCAGCTCGTTGCTTCATTCCAGAGATAAGAAGCTGCACCGGAGCATCTGGTCAGAGGCAGGTTCAGATATAAACACTGAACTAAAGAAGCGTGTCAGATAATTATTTAATTGACTCTGATTCAACAACTTCAGATTCAACATGCTAAAGGTAGCATCCATGCTAACCCTGTAAACAAATAGCGAGCTGAATGTGACATCACATCTTTTTCTGCACATGCGGGTCACATCAGTGCCATGTAGAGTTCGTACTGGAGTCTGATGGAGGTCTCATTTAAAATGGAATGTTCACGCCAAAAACATCAGCTTTTAAAAAAAATCTGAATCGAGTCTGAATGTAGCCTTGAAGAAGAGACTGAATCTTTCAACAAAGAAAAACCCATCCAGAGGACCTACTCAACTTTTATTTAGATTTTTCTACCTGGATTATTGAGATGCATCAGAACATTAAAAAGTGTCATTCACAGCTCTAACAGCTTTACTTTTCTACAGGACAACAAGGTGAGTGGAGTGACGTGCTGTTCCCACCTGTTGGGCTGCTCCTATCTGGCTCCCTGGGTCCTTCCAAAGCCGTGGGTACACACCGAGCCCCTCTGTTCCCAGGATGAGTTCTTGATTCTGGGGAATCGAGCTCTGTTTGAGCGTGTGACCTACCAGGAGGCCGTGTGCACTGTGCAGGCTGTGAGGGACCCTCATGCTGCTGCCAAGAAACTCTGCTCCCTCGCTCAAAGTTACGGTTGTAAGGACAACATCGGCGCGGTGGTGGTGTCCCTACATATTAGTGAGGACAGCTGCACTTGTGAGCCACCAGTCTCCACCACTGAACCACGGGGTCCGCCTCCTGCCTCTGCCCCTGTGTCTGTGACCCTATGCCCCAACGATCCAGCCAATCTTTCATCGAGCAGTGGTTTTGTCACCGAGTTCAGCAGTGAGACGTCAGCCTCGGAGGTGGGCAGTGAGGGAGGGTCTACTGCTTCAGACGAACACCCGTCCTCAGGCCCCGCATCTCGCCCAGAGAGACGTTGCAGCCTCCACCCTGCTACGGCACTGTGTGGGATCATGGTGCCAGGCACAGCTGGGACAGGAAGTCACACGGGTGTTTTCCAGCGCCAGCCCTCTTGTGCTGCTTTCTCATGTAATCAATCTGACAACGGCTTAGATAGTGATGACGAAGCGCCACTGGAGGGTGTTATCTCAAATGGCAGTAAGTTAGAAGTAGAGGTTGATATTCACTGCTGTGCTTTCCAACTTCGATCGGGGCCCCCCGAGAGCCCCAAGGAACTCAATCTTGAAAACCAAGGCTCTGATTCTCGCAACGGCAAAGTGCGCAGACAGAACAGCGTGGTGGTTTCTGCTACAAATGGCTGCCTCCTGGCTGTGTGTGGGAGGGAAATCGGAGACCTCAAGAAGTCACCCTCCACCTCGAGCCTGTTTGGGAAGAAGCTTTCCAACGGTTCGGTGGTTGCCCCAGAGGACAGCCATAATCTCATCGAGGTGGCCCTGGAGGCGCCCAAGAAAAAGTCTGGTTACTTCACTGCCCCAGCACAGCAGGACCCAGAAGACCAGCTGATTGTGCCTCCCAGTTTAGAGCAGGAAGTCAGGGAGCAGCTAAAAGGCCAGACCACTTTACTTCCAGGCCTTTCCACACCGTCCACACCCACCATCCTTAAAGATCCCGCGTGGGATCATCCACAACCACCTGCATTTGCCTCCAACCTGGTCCCAGGCCCAGCTGCCATTCTACAACAGGAGGTTTATGATACCGCTCTCTAATGCAGGTGGGAAGTCACAGCACAGACTGCAGATGTGTCTGTGCTGTTCTGAGGAAGTCAAGTTTCTCTTACGTGTGGTATGTTTCAGTAATGTTGCCATTTAGATCTTTTGTAAGGACAAGCCAAGCCTGTTAGTCATTAACTGATACCGTGCCATTAAAGTGAAAGAAGCTCAAACAAGTTTTAAATATCCAAGATGACAGAAGTGAAAAGGATTTACAGCTCATGCGGCTATCAAACCAACTCTGACCCCAAAATGAGTGATCCAGTGTTGTTTGAACAGCAGCTTCTCCCTTTACCGTTAAAGTTAAGAAACCTGAAGTGTGCATAAAAGGTTGTGTCCAGCCTCCTCTCCAGGGCCTTTATGGTCTCTCAGTTCCTGGAGAGAAGCACCATGACTGAAACTTGAAAAAGTGCCTACTACAGACGACACATCTAAGTGTTGGGGTTGAGCGCCTGTTAGATACATTTGGAAAAGGGACAGCGTCTCTAAGAGCTCAGAGCTGTCAGACTCCACTCTTCTCTACTTGTGGCTTAGAAAAAAAAAGACTTTAGAACAAAAAAAGTTGATTTAAATTGTTTTGTTTTTTTGTTGGGTTTTATTTTTTTTTAACATTTTCACACAATGTGCAAAGAATCTTCCATACTGAATAAGTCTGTTCTTTAAAGTGTAATACTTAGCAGCATACATACATTCCATTGAGTGCAGTTGCTTCTTTAAACAAATGCAGAATCAAAGTCATTCAGTTTCAGAGATAAAAGGCTACAGCGCTCCAAAATGCTAAAATGTTATTAGTAACAGTGGATAATCAAACAATCTTAATATCTATTTTCTGCAGAATATAAATGGTGAATGTGGTTGATGGGAAGAAACAGTTGTATTTATTCTTTAATTGAAATTAAATATTTGTTAGTGATATTACAGTGAAAGGTCCGCAACAATTTTGTTCCTACTGAAACTAAATTCTTACTTCTACTCCTTGCATGAATTCATTATTTCCTTTTTTCTTTTGTTTGTTTGTGTATTTCAGTGTGTGTGTGTGTGTGTGTGTGTGTGTGTGTGTGTGTGTGTGTGTGTGTCAGACATTCGACATGAAAGCTGCTACATCTTATCAACTGTGGCTAAGAAGCGAAGTTGAGGTATGTTTTGATGTGCTGAAAATGTGACTGGCTAAAAACTAATTAGTGTTAGTGAGTTAGATATTTACCTCCAAATGTGTTTTGTATTGTTGCTCCACACGAATAAATGAAAAGCCACCAAAGAAGTATTTTTTTCTTCTTTGTATAGATCTTGTAACTTGRAAGAAAGAACGAAACATCATTAAAAGCATTTTGTAGGTACACAAAGATCTTCACAGTTATAAAAATGTTCTTTCTGTGACTGAGCCTTATGCATTGTCTCTTGTACAAGACAACACTGACGATGAAAGGGACAAAATAGAATAAGTTTACATAGAAGATAGATTTATAGATACCAATTACATGGGCTATTTTCTGTTTTTTTTTTTCATATTTAACTCCTGATTTAAATGTTAAGCAGCTACCCCAGAAACTGCGTAATGTCCACCCAGCTTACAATAATGTTTATTCTCTATTTTCCAATAATTGCTATCCCTTATAAAGAAAATAAAAACTACAGTGATGATAAATGCAAGTGTTTTATTGCTCACATTCAGTTTTAATATTTGTTTAAAATGTTAGGCTAATTTTATCTTTATCTGATTTTAATAAAAATGTTACATCAAAATGAAAAATGTAGCCTAAACTACCAATACTAGTATGGAAATTATTCTGAATTATTTTTCTAAAACGAGATGGGTGAGACCACGTTTTACAGTAAAAGAACTTTGATACAGCTAATTAATTAAATACAAGTCCTTTTATCCACCAATGTTTGGGACTCTAAACACAACAGGACACGTTTGGATAGGTCAGTAAAACACTGAGGGACCCTGCAGAGACATACTTACAGTTGGAGCTAAAACAGGTTGTGATTGTGAAAATCACAAAGGAAATACTGGACTTTTATTACAAAAGCTCTATAACATTTCCTTGTAAAATATGCAAAGTGTCAACTGTAAATATAAATGTAGATGAGTCATTTTGTCGCTTAAAATTACAAAAAATAAGTAAATAAATAAYGCGTCTCAATATAAATATTGAGTGGTGTGTGTATGATGTGTGTAGTTGGGGTTGTGTTTTTATGTGGTGATATTATTTTCTATGTCCGACACATTTTTCTCCCTGTCATTGCACTGCTGCGTTTAGTGCTCCTCAAACCTACTGGCGGAAGTTTTGTCTGTTTCCTGTTTGTTTCCATGTATTCACCAGTTGTCCTACAAGCTTGAACTGTATTTGAATTTTGATGAACGAGTAGGGGGGTCCGTGAACATTGCCATAATGCAGACTGAATGCACAGAAAAAAGAAGAAGGGTACACAAAGAAATGTGCACTGACGTAAACGATTTCCCTTTAATTCTTTAGCAGAGAGGTCTGATAGCGCTCACAATTCCCTTCTTACACAGAAGTGGAGGGAACACATTAAAACAGAGTTTATTGAGTTTTTAAAGATAAATTTATTAAATCGTTTCCTTTTTTGCACAACATATCCTCTCTGTGTAATGGTTTTACAAAGCATCTGTGTTTCTGTGATGCTTTAGTGCTCATATGAAGTAGGTGTAYGCATGCCTGTTGGAACAATGGCTGTAATTCTGTGTGAAATGTGAATGAAAGTGATTTCAGATGCTTCGGTTTTATAACCCGTGACCAAAGTAGCCATTGTTTAATTTAACAACTCCTTTCTGTATATTATTTCAAAGAAATGCTTGATTTTTATGTTCTCAATGCCAAGAAGCTGATGTTTATTTTTGTACTTCCATGTATCATGCAAATTTCTATTTCCCTCTTTGCTACAGAATTTAAAGTGATTGGGATACTACAGCATTACTGAGGGTACTAACTGTTGTTGTATTTAATGTTAAAAGCATGTCCTCAACATAAAACATATATTACATACAAATTGTGATTTATTTGTAAAAAGTGGAGCATATACAATATATTTTCTAGCATGGAGATTCCTGCAAAAAATTTGAGTTTAAGAATTCTTAAATAGATTTCTTATTATTTAGGAAAATAATTAAAAATGAGCACTTTTGCTGTTTTTCAGACATACACTCATTTGAACCTTCTTGAAGAGGAAAATAGTCATTTTGATTTTCAATGCTGCTATTATTATTTTCTGCAGAGAAGTTGTTTTTGTATTAACATTAAGCCAAGTAGCAATAAAACTTTTTACTGTGAACTGTTTTGTGTAATGTCCATTTTACTCTACTTTTACATTTCTTGTCTCTGAATAGGATCAAGACATGTTTAATGCTCAGTAGCTCATCTGTTCACTTTAATCAGAAATCTTAATGTTAAAATTTATATAAAGGTTTGATGGATATGGTCTATTTCGGGTACTTTATCTTCATTATTTCTTTTTTCTGACACTTTTTGAAGACAGTTTTTCTTCTTTCTTAGTAGTTATTTGAAACCCATTCATTAATTTTTATAATTATATAAAATGTGTTTTTATTTAAGTAGGTTTTTCTGTTGTTTCAAACAGCAAATAGACCTTATAAAAACAGCTACGAACAGCAATTTACCTCAATACTTGGAAGCCATTTGAAAAYCTGCAAAAACCGTGTTATATTAGCTGCCACCTACTGGTGAAGGTTGGAATTACATCTCAAACTCAAGGAAGCAGATGGGAAAAATAAACTCGTGACAAAATTCATGTATTTTTCCTACTTTTAAACCGACTTAGAGGCATTAAAGTGCAATAAAAATACTTTAATTTTCAGTAGACTTAAAGTTTTGATAAAAAAATACAAATTTATTTGGATTTTGAGAGTACATTGCTATTTTTCAATTATG
Organism: Austrofundulus limnaeus; assembly: GCF_001266775.1. Classification (NCBI taxonomy): domain Eukaryota; kingdom Metazoa; phylum Chordata; class Actinopteri; order Cyprinodontiformes; family Rivulidae; genus Austrofundulus; species Austrofundulus limnaeus. The sequence continues at coordinate 3,572,804 of NW_013952407.1, read as the reverse complement.
AGTTTTAACTGTAAACCCATGAGGCACAATAACACTCAAATTTTTTAAAAAATAAAAGTGACATTTGATTTCCTCAGTCTATAGCATTTTTTTTTACAATTAAGACATAATTGGAAGGACAAATAATTCACAGGCTGAGTCATTGAGATACATAAAACAATTTTCTTTGATAAAATAAATAAATTGATAAAAAAATTGTGTCTAAATTATGGTTTATTCCTATTTACACAAAAGCTATACAATATAAAATAAATGATGACTTTCAGCCATTATAYATTTTAATCCACCTTTTAATAGACAAAAACTCATAATACATATTGTAACAAGTTTTAAGTACAATCAATTAAAAAATGCTATAAAAAGTAAGAAGAGGTATAAAAATACGAGTATTCTAAAATTGTATTAAAATTTTATAGAAAACACAGTACTTGTGTAATTATTAGCATAGCTGCATAAACGCCTCATTTTTGTCAGACTTCCAKTCAGCTTAGCTTTCCCTCAAACGTGGAAGAGAAAAGCCAGTTTGATAATCCTCGTTCTCATTTGAACTTTGCTTTCTAAGCTGTCGCACTGACCTGAAGGCTCTGAATGCCAACACTGCACCAAAWATAAAAACAAAAACCCCTGACACTCCAAAGAGTCCTCCTGCAATGTCTGCACCATTAAACTGGCAGTCAAAGCCCTTGTGTCCTTTGCTCCTGTACATCTGCTCTCTTTCCTTACAGATGGGATCATTGTAAGTCGCCTGTATTTTAATAAAGTAGAATGCGAGGGCAGGGATGTAACCCAAGCCAATCAGGAAGCTCAGCAGAGCCTCCCCCAGCAGCACCGGAGGCCAGCGATAAGGGACTCGGAAAACTCCCAGGGCAAACAYGACGCAGGCGTAGACCATCAAAACCCCGGCAAAGACCATCGCGAAGACATACGGGGGCCGCTTGAGCTGGTGGAACAGGCTGTCTAGCKCTTTCACCTTGGCTGCGTCGGCTCCAGTGAAGGCATTGGCTCCTCCGAACTGATAATAGTAAATTCCACCGAGGCTGGCCAGGTCACGGTAACCACCATTGTTGCTGTACGGTACACCGGCGCAGATTACAATGAGCAAGTTCACAAAGAACTGCATGATCTGGCAGATACCTGAAACACACACACACACACACACACACACACACACACACACACACACACACGAAAGCTACAGTGATGACTGGTAGAAGCACAAGAATTTAGTTTTTTTAAGCATTTACAATATACAGTATACGTAAATAGCTGAATTTGTGTAGAAGACCACCGGTGGAAACCAACAATTAAGAAAAATGGTAATGGCTTTGGATTTCATTAAGCTACTTACAGAATTATTATTATTAATATTAGAGAGTAACTGACTGAGTTAGAAACAAATTACATTTTTCTATGATCAGTTGACTGTAGCAAMCATCAGGAGACATATCATGCTTTTAAATCCTTCTTTTTCACATTTAAATCATTCAGTTGGGTCTATATAAAGTGGAACTGCAATGCTTTGGTCTGAATTCCTCCTTATTGTAACCCCACAAGCCCCTCTTTCACCCTTTTTACAAGGTGAAACTCATTTTGAGGTTGTCTCTTTACATCCAAACAAGGTGCTTCACCCCCCGCCCCCCCTCCAGCTTCAAGACCGGTCTATTCTAGTTTGATAGAGGGGTTTACAACTACACAGCAGTGCAGAAACTTTTTATTTACAAATTAATTTAAAGAAGTCAACAAGGGAAGATTTGTCCCATCCAGCCTTACATGTTGAGGCCAGAGTCTGACCCAGAGCCAGAGGGGAATGACAGTCCAGGCCTTATTTGGCAGTTCAGTTGCAAATAATTTGACTTAATAGTTCAGAAAACATAATAGAAAATACAGAAAACTGAACAGGTTGAAAAAATATGACCCAAACAGAAAATAAAGATATCTTTGCAGCACCTCTGCAAAATCTAAATTGAAACTACATTTAACAACTAAAAAAGTAGATTTTTGAATATGTCCCATTTAAATTGCATTGGCTTTAAAAGTTAGTGAGCTGCAGAGGTACATCCAGTGATTAACTGCAGAAAGTTTCATTATCAGAGCTGACATTAAGATGACATTTAAGCTTTACATAAATTACTTAAGAATAAAAAAAATCAATTGCATCGCTGCACAAAGTAAAAGCGTTTTTAAATAATAAAGCTCTGTATATATTGTATAATGCAGTGATTGTTTCACACTTAATCTACTGTATTTAACTTTGGGGAAAAGCATGTATAACAATTTACAAATCCCATTTTAAAGACACATAAAGACAATCTGTTAGCAGTTAAAATGGGTGTTGGGGATCAGTCTCGGCTACCACCACACCAAATGTTTAGCTAGTATCTGTAAAACCAAGTGAGTTCTTGCCATTTTAGAGATATTTAAAAAAAAATCATTTAGCTATCAGTCAGGCTGACTCCAAATGTTATTTAGCTATAGTTTAATCAAAATTTATTCAGTAATTCATGGGTTATTTTGGTGACTGACAGCTCATGAATTCACAGACAGAAGCTTATCAAGAATCCTGTGCTGTTATTGATTTAATCATGAATATATATGGTTTCTTTCCATAAACAATCTTACCTCTTGCTGTCAGGATGTATCTGAAATTGTACAGGGGCTTTCTGTGATCTTGCACATAATATTCTGCATCAGGGTGATACACTGACGTCTCTCTGGGCCTGTTAGGAAAACATATTAATTTTAGTAAAACTGCCAAAGGAGGTTTGCTGTCTGTGCTGAGGACAGCTGTTTCTAGATGGTTTCTTACAGCCTGGAGGATCTTTCATGCTGATGGTCTCTGTATGCAGGTTCCTCCTTGTAAGCAGGACTTGTCACCCTTCTGTCTTCTTCGGCCCTCCTGTCCCCAGCWGGCCCTCGTCCCTTTGTATACAGGGACTGTTCGTTGTGGGAGTAATCCCTGCTCCTGTGCTCTGCATCACTCCTCTGATGGTGCTTTCCCCTGTCTGGCATCTTCCTTTTCCTGCAAAAGAAGCTTATGGACATGAATCCTATTACTGCGCAACAAAGTGGATACTTGGCTTGAGTCTTAGTGCAAGGATATGGAGCCTACAAGACAAACAGCACAGCAGCCTGGGAGATTACACCATGAAAAATAATTACTGGATGATGAAGCTAATGAACAACTGAAGCTAGATATATTCAGGAAGTAGCCAGAAGACGAAAACACCTGTCAGCTTACAGCTTAGCGCGTTTGTATGGATATATAAAATAGCTTAAGGTTTATTGTTAGCAAAATAACTTCAGAAAATTTGCCTATTAAATGTCGGCAAAAAAAGATCGATTCAAATACGTTTTTACTAATTTTGATATATTAATATTTACGAGTTTAAGCATAAAATCTCAGTGAGCTTATATATTTGTTTGTTATACATTTGTTTGTTTCCTACCTTTGAATTCCGTAACTATTGACTTGTTTTGCCCCGTTTCCTGATTCCTTTCCTTCACCCACCTGTCGCCCGTCCTGAGCCACGCCCACTCGTTGGGAAACCCTTCGCTCTTGCTACAAGGTGGATATAAAACGTGTTTCCACAGCAAATACATTATTTTTTTTAAATATTTTTTGGGGTTTTAGTTTTTACTTGCTTAAGACAAAATCAACACTTATTTTCAGGCTCAGCTTGAACACAAATTGAAACTTTATTTTGCAGCTTCCGCACAAACTGAGCTAAAAAAGGTGATTAAAAAATGTCTGTTTTTCATTTTATCAAGTCGCAGAGACCAAACTGATTCTTGCCCTAATCAGGACAACACCGAACACAGTGCACGAGGTCAGTATTCAAGCTCGTGGATTTACTGAGCTCAACTGAATTGTTTCCGCCAAAGAAACATGAACGTTTCACAATAAAAGCCACTAAAATTTCTATACCCTTTCATCCTGTTTATTTAAAAGTCCAATGAAATTGCAAAACTGTATACATACAGGACATAATCTACTGTTTTGAGGTATTTTTCCTTAAATGCAATAACTTAGGGCAAATGTATGCACCTCGTGTTTTTTCAGTAAACATATGACTTCAAAAATAATTATTTAGCTTTGACCTCTTGAAATTGTGACTTTCCCACTGGGATCAGTAAAGCATCTTTTTTTCTCTGAATTTCTTAAGGGCAGTTTCATGAATGCTCTTATTATCTAAGACAGGGGTTTTCAATTCTGGTCCTCAAGCACCTCTGTCCTGCAGGTTTTCCTTGTGTTCCTGCTGTAACACACCTGATTCCGTGTTTGAATTAGCTCTTCAAGTTCTACAGAAGCCCGTTAATCACATATTCATTACAATCAGGTGTGCTGGAGCAAAGAATACTCTAAAAAACACAGGATAGTGGCCCTTGATGATGATGACCAAGACTGGACATCCTTGATGAAAAACCTCACAAATGGTATTGAATTAATAAATTTCTGATTTGTGAGCCAACATTTGTTTTTTCCTCTCTGTTTTCTTCTACAAATAGTCATATAACCTTTATATGTCTTAATTTACTACTGACTACAAAAAAATAGGGTCTGCACCTATTCTACATTCATATGTACATCTCATGTATAATATCAACCAGTCAGATCTTGCCTAGTGTATTTACAGAATAACTTCAATACATTAACAGACATTTTCCTGCATATAATTTTTTACATAAAGTGTATTTTATAGCAGGACTTTTGTTTTGGTGAGGCATTTTACATTTTTGGTAGGCCTGTTTATTTTTGGTAGGCCTGTTTATATATATATATATATATATATATATATGTACACATACATACACTGGATCATAGAATTATTATTCTTTTAATAAGACCACTAAAAAACACTTTACCTGACACAATCATAAGTACAAGAGCTTCATGCTGCTTTAAATTAAACATTACATGATGAATTTGATAGAAATATACTAACTAAAATAACTATTGGAGAGGGTGAAGACTTTTATTGCGAAGAGTCCAGCCAACTATTACCGGAAATGTTTATTGTTACTACTACTCGAGCTCACGCGCTACCTCCAACCGACCGCGAGCTGGTTTGGCTAGCTAGCGAGGAATATGGCCACGCGAGTAGCGTGAAATGCTGATGCATTAAATGGATTTCAATATTCGACTACCAATACATCGTTGGACAGCTGACAATGACGACGGAGTAGAGCAGCGTTTGTAGTTGTTATTACAAACCCGTAACACCCTTCCGGGGAAGTTTTCATCTCGTCAGCGGAGGAGAATCTCACCGGGAGCATGGCTTCTTACAGCAACCAGGTAGCACGGCTAACGTTAGCTGGTAAAACAACTCAAGCTGGATTTAATGTTACGTCTGTTTAAAGCTTTATGCTCGACTCTCATTCCTGCAGTATTTTTCACCAAAACCGTTGTCAAAATATAATCAGTGTTGCAATCATCTGCGTGTTGTCATGTGAAATATCGGGCTAGTCGTGTCATTGAAGTGCTGAAAAGTGCTTGCTAATGCCCCCTCCACCCCCCCATTGAAACCCAACCAGCATGGCAACATTAGCTAACAGGCCGTACGCTCATCCATTCATATGTGAGCCAGCGATATTCTTTACCTCTGGTTTTGAAGAGATGACAAACGCTTTTATCTAAATTACACCGAATCGTTCACATTTCAGCATCAGAGAGTATTTATTGTTAGATTCCATGTTTGTCACGAGTCGTTTAGAATGTGTAAAGTCACAGGAAACTGCTGCGTGAATGCATGGCCCACCTGCTCTGTGCTGACACACGGGCCTTCTACACTTTGTTTTCGTAACTTACTGCGTTGTCATAATTATACTATTTCATATAGTTATTAGATTAATTGTTTTGTTTTACGGAACACTTCTGCACACCACCTTTACACGTTTCTGTGCAGATGTAAACACGGAAGACGGAATGTGTTTTCGAGCCTTTTTTTTTTTAGCTACTAGCAGGCTAACTGCTTTGCACAGGTGGTGTGTATGCTGTCATTTCGTACAGTGCGACAGCGTGGGCCTTCAGTGAAATATTGGCATATTTATTTAACCATATGGTTATGCACAGTTAAACGTGTCGCAGTTTAAGTAACAAACAGCCAGTTTCTGTGTAACTTTACTTGAATTGCGAGTAACTAAGTTGGGTGGTATTTCTGGTGAAGCTAACTGTCATGTGAGAAGGCCCATTTTGAGGGTGTGCAAACAGTAACTTGCTGGGTCTAAGGATTGTTGTCCCACTGAATAAAGTTTTCTTCTTGAATCAAAATCAACAACATGATAAATGCATCGTGGAATTTCACGCCTTTGACTTACAGCACACTATACCAGGATTATGAACGGTAGAAAGTGAAATCTCACTAAATACCCAATTGTGCATGCTTTTACACACCTCCCTGCCCCCTACACGAGTTTTTCTATTGGCTAACTGCTCAATAAACTAATGGCTAATGCAATTTGTACATGTATGTGATATGTAAAACAATATTCAGTTTTTTTTCCACAATAGGTGTACTTAACTTGTGATGTTTTAAGATGTAAACACCCAAATATTGATTTATCATTGTACATAAAAGGGTATTTATTCTTTTACTGAAATGATACATTGTCAATAGTCAGTCAATACTGAGTAATAAATTTCCCAGCAGATTGTAGAAAATTAAGATGACAAAGTTGCTTCGTCTGGTTCGTTGTTGATTTCAACATTTCAACTGTTTCAAAATTGCAAAAGCTTCATTTTTTTTCACATCAAGGTTAGTGCAAATGTTGGAGTTGAAATGATTTGACTACATGCACCAAGTAAGGTAAAAAACACAAGAATAAATGTTGGGTTACCTGTCTTCATCTGAAAACAGTTTAGGCAGAGACAGAACTAGATGTGTGGCCCCAGCAGCAAAGTGACATCACTGTTCTGAGAGGAAACTTAGCAAACATGTCGTGCTGGAAATTCTCAAAACTAAAGTGTTTTTTTTATTACCTGCATCTATTGATTCAGTTCTTATGTTGTAATTACACATTATTAGAAAAGAGAAGCCTCAAAGTAGTAAAAAATGTTAATAAATATGTCTAAGTTCTGAAATGTATTATTTAATGGAAAAAAATTATTTCTTTTTTTTTTCGTGGGAGAAAAAAAGCAACATTACCTAGATAAATTTCTGCCATAATTCATTTTCAAACGTTTGATTTCACACATTTTTTTGTATATTGTTTAGTTAAGTTGAGTGTTGTTGTTTGTTTATTAATCAGTTAGGTAGTTGTAGCATATTAAAAAAAATCTTGAAGTATTTTTTTGTCTTGTCTCTGACAAGAAAAGCCTAACATCTCATTAACTTCGAAGCTTAATGGTTTAGCTCAGGGATCTAGAGAGTACAGCCTGTGCAAATACAACTTCTTCTAAATGATTCCTCCCAGCTATGGCTGGGTATCAATTCAGATTTCCCAAATCGATTCGATTAGGGCTGCACTGATTAATCGACAACTAATCGATTATTAAAATAATCGATGACTAATTTAATAATCGATTAATCGGTTTCTTTTTCTTTCTTTTTTTTTTTTTTTTGTTCTTTGTTTTACTCACCAAACTGCTTTGACACCTTCCACTGCTACATCTGCCTTTCTGTTCTTGACACACATGCACAGTAGTGGTAACTGGGGTAGGCCGTGGACGTCACAAGTAGGGCTGCACCGATTAATTGAAATAATCGATGACGTCGATTATGTAAATTTGTCGATGCAGATTTTTTTATCGATTTGCTGTTTTACATAACCACCATGTGAATGTTCATGCAATTCCATTTCTGTACCTAAATGCATCATTGCGACCGTATTGGCATAAGAGTGGTGAGTTTTTCATGCTTGTCCTGAACGCAGCATCGCGCAAGAGCGTAATGACGTCAGCAGCCGCTGCTTCAGTTCAGTCTGAAGCTTGAAAACAAGCCTCGCAGTTCCTGGAGTAAAACTCACCGAACAGACCGCCTCTGAATTATCTGGTGGATTAATTATCTTGTGAGCACGACATTCACTTGCTCAAAGTAAATAAAGTACCGCCACTTTCTTTATTTCATCCGCCATTAAACAGAGACCGGTGTTAGGTCGAGCCACGTTCCCCCATCAGATGGTTCCCCCAGCGTCTCAAACAACAGAGGAGCTTCCTGACACACATCTGACCTAAAGAGCACAAGCAGCCAACAAGTGTTGGCTGCTTGTGCAAAATAAATATAGTGAAAAGACAAATATATAAAGATATATAAGATATAAAGATAGTGGAAAAAATATAGTGCAAGATGTTAACATCTTGCACTATATTTATTTTACTTGAATTTTATATGCTTTAGTTGAGGTTTTTCATTGATGTTAAATCTTTTAAGCTTTTTTTTTGTTAAAGAATTGACTCTAGAGTGCATATTTTGTGTCCATGAAAAAACTATTAAAGAAAATTTTACAATATTAAAGAACTGTTCTTGTTAATTTGATGAAAACATTTTAAATTTCCAGTGCACTCACATCAGAATAACTTATAGGTTTGTTGTTAAAATAATTATTAATCGAAAAAATAATCGTTAGATTAATCGATTAGAAAATAATCGTTTGGTACAGCACTAGATTCGATTTGATTCACAGGGGCCCGATCCGATTCACGATTCAGTTTGATTTTTAAATTAGTTAAGGATATCATGCAGTAACACATTTACTTTGATATGTAAGACATTCTCAAATGAACTAATTCTATAAATAGTGGAAACTAATTCTAACTTAGTGTGTTGGTAAAATTATAAACATTATGGGCAAACTTGTAAAATGGAGTTTAATCTTGAAACAAAACTGTCTCAATTGCAAGAGAAAGTGTTGTATACATTAGTTTTTTTTAAGAAACTAAAAATTTTCTTGATCATTAAGAAGTGAAAAGGTTACAGGAGAAGAGGTGGGATAATGTAAGTGTATACTTCTGCCCACTCTTTTGAGCATATGAACATTGTAATGTTTCTGTTACCTTCTGTTCAATAAAACAACAAGAAGAAAGGAGGGAAAAAAGTACTTCAGCTAAAACATTCCATCACTGTGAATTACATTAAGATGTTTCTAAAATTTATAAATAATATTGGTAACACAAAGGATTTTGTTAGACTGACATCATTCAGACATTCATACATGCCGAGGAGAACAGTTTCAGTCAGATATTTACATACCTTAGTTTTGGTTCGAGCTGCTCGAAGCTTTGTTTCCCACTACCGCGTCCAAGCGCAAATCTTTGCAAACAAAAGTTGTCATGGTCTCTGTTATCTTTGTTTTGCCCCAGACAACTTGTTGTCGGGAGCTAATGTTAGCGCTGACCGTGAGCCGGCTGTAAACCTACGGCAAGCCAGGAGTGACACACAGCATGGAAATGCGCAGCTTCATCGCACTCAACACCCATGGGGAATAAAATCGATCTCATGACTTATGAATCGATTTTCCCAAATTTGAACGAGAATCGATCCAGATCGATTAAATCAAAATTTTAAAACCCAGCCCTACTCCCTGCTGTAAAAGGTTAATCTTTATTACAAATGTCACAAAATTAATATTGGTTACATTTCGGCAACATACTCTGTTCAGAGTAGATTTATTTCAAAGACCACCAGGTGTGCAACTCAGCCTGTCAGGGAGGCTGACAGTCAAACTGCTGTAGATTATTTTATTGACACAAAATGCCTAAATAGGGTTTAATACCAAAATATATATTTTTTCCCTGTCACTCACATCAACCTAAAATATATTTTGTTCCCCATTTTGAAACAATTTAGTTTTATGGTTTGGACAAAGCCATTGGTGACAAGTTTTACATTTGTAAATGATAAAAGTTTAGGAATGCTGACTTTCCTGAACTACTAGATTATTTTATTGTCTGGCTTTAAATTTGTGCAGCACAATGTCTCCAAATACTGTATCAGTAAATGATTGTGAAACTTCAAGTTATTCATTTTCGTTCTTATGCTAGTCTAGCTCTTAATCTTCATCCTTGTAATTGTCTTGTCAAGATTTTGTGCAGAAACACTTGCAAGGTTCTGTTATTAAACTACTACTGGAATTATGCAGATGGGTAATTGGTTGTGCAAAGGAACAACAAAAGAAGCTTAGTGCGGTATGCATGGCATGCCTACAAAAAGAAGCAAAGGGACATTCTTTCTGTTGTGATAGCATCAGCCATCCCAAGGCCGTTGGATTATAGTTGGTTGTTTGTCACTTGTAATGCCATTTCAGCAGTGTGGGCCCTCGTGTGAGGCCTTGTTTGCAAAGAGATACATATGCTTAAACTGCACTTTCTTTTCTCTGGGCCTTCCCTTTTCACAATCTGCTATTTATTGCTTTAAAAGGATTATCAGTGTGGCCTGTGAATTCAGTTCACCTTTTTTCAGTTGCTTTGTTTCCCATGCACACGTGGACATTGGTGTGGCACAATATGGTGTTTCCTTTTGAAGCTGTAAGGGTCATACGTCAAAGATGCAACACATACATTTTGAAATTTAAACCATTTATGAAAACATACTTGAGTAACAGCAGCAAAAAATAGATAAAATGTCATGGATGAACAAAGAGATTTTATGAATCCGCCTGCTGTTCTCTGATTAATCATTTAATAAATAGTTGAATTTTTACTTGGATTGTCAGTGCATGTTTTTCTGTTTTTGGCGATTTCTGTGTAATGTATTATTTTGAAGTTCTTTCTAAGCACTTATTTTCTTATCTACTTTACAATGAAAGCACATTCACTAATATTGAAGAGAAAACTAGTTACTGGTAATAAGCCAGCTAAACCAACCAATGGTTAAATCAGTGCCACTACACATTTTATTTTATTTTTTTAATTCTGTTAATTGAAACATTTTTACTATAGTTCACTGTAAAGACTTTTGCATACACTGTAATTTATTCTGAAAAATTTGCAAAGTAATCCAAGATATTCAAGAGCTTATACACAATGTAACAAAGTGGACAGCAGCATTTAATGGAGTGAATTCAATTTAAGTAAAAGTGTTAAAATTCTCAATACAAGATTTTTGCATGCTACAATGAAATTGAGGCACAAAGCTGTGTACTTTCATAAATAGCTGAAAACCGGTTTTCCTTCTTTGCAGTAGTTCGACTTATTTTGAAATTCACTCTGCCGTCTCAGACTAAAGAGTGGTGTTTCACACTGCTCTTATTTCTACTAGAATAGTTTTCTAATGCTGTAAGTGTAATTAGTAGTAATTAATGGTGTTATACATGATTCCATGAGAGAGCAAACTAAATTCAGTTGACAGTGGTAATTTTTTTTCCTGAAAGATTTTACCAATAATCCAAAAAACATTTTTGATCAAACACATCATGTACTTTGTTGTAATTTTTATTTGCTTTTTGAATATGGAAAAAACAGTCAAAGACACAAAAATATATACTGTTGGTTTTTGTAGAAAAAGGGCAGTGACTTTGACCTAAACGTGCAATCCTTAAAATACTTTTCATAAACAAATCTCCAAATTAAAGGTATGTTTGCAAATTATACCAATGAAAGGATCCCCTGGGCACATTCAGCATTATGTATTAAATTTATTTCTGAGAAATGCTACATGAACAAACATTCACTTGTCCTTATCTTAGTGAATGATTCGTCTTGTAATCATTGACTATGTATTGCATCAGTTTTTGGTTTGACCTAAGGAAAACTACTGAGCAAAAACTTCCACCTAAAGACGTGTAATCCTAGCATTAGCATATGGGTCAAATGTTTCTCACGTGTAAAGTGGAAGTTTCATTCTGTCAGAAGTCAATAATTTAACACCTTCCTCACCCCTGTTTTGTACTTTACACCACTGTTTTTGTATAAGCTTTAGGACAATTCGCTTCTCTTGAGAGCAATCATTCCTGGAGTCAAATTAGAGCCGTTTGTGGTTTATCTGTAACACTGCATGACTCATCATTTTATGATTTGCTTTACCTTTGCACATGATAGGATTGCATTACCGGTTGAGTGATCACAAAATTTGTAAACATATTTGTACCTACATATCAGGTAATAGCAGCTTTTGATAAAGTTCCGGTTTTGAGATGTTAATTATTATTAGACATTAACCTTGAGATGATTTGTAAGGCCTGCATGTTGTCAGACCTAATGAAAAGCACATCACAAAATTTGAGACAACTTTTTCTGATACTATTAGGTCAAAACAACAACAAAAAATATAGGTATATATAAATTAAGAAGAATTTGATTTTATATTGTTCTTGTCTTTTTAACTGGTCTTATTGTTTTCTTTTCACAGTATATATTTGGGGAATTCAGCCCTGATGAGATCAATCAATTCTTTGTGACTCCTCGATTTTATGTTGAGGTAAGGAGTTTTATTTTAGTTGTGTGCATGCTGTTAACCATTACAAGTTGTTCTTGTGGCCTCCACTGTTCAAGAACAAACACACTTCTCAATGGTCATGTAATTGAAACGTTTTGACCTGATATGTTCCTGAAGATCTGAGGCTTGAAATTGGTTACACACATTACATGTACGCTGTTTAAAAATTAAGATTAAATAAAACCTCACTTTACATAAACCTGTTTTAATCTATTTCAATTAATTTTAAATTTGTGTTAACATTTTCACAGCTTCCTCCTTTCAATGACAAAGTTCCATGCGTCAGTCAGTCTTCAGGTATGTATTTCAGAAGAACTTTCTGACAATGCAAGCATTTGTATATAGATTTTTTGAAAATTAAAACATCAAAATACAATCTTTTTAAAATCCCAGCAAGAACCTTTTGTTGATCTTTTAATGGTAATATGTTTTTAAAGCCGGTCTTTTTAAAGCGTGACATTGGATCCTGGCTTAACTGACATAGCAGAACAATGCCTTTTGCATGTTTTTATTTATTTATTTATTTATTTATTTATTTATTTGTTTGTTTATTTGTTTATTTATTTATTTATGCATATTATATCTTAAAGTGGATTATAACTAGAAGAGAAGTGTAAGAATATACCATTTTCTTTTTTAAACATTTTGGCCACCAAATTTAAGAATATCACTGCAGCCACCTTCCCTTTCAGTGGTGTCCCTTTGCACGTAACGTTTGCCTTACCTTGATTTGTATTGATCATTCAGGAAGTTACTGCACTCCTGCTGTACCTTATATTATGGAGTCAATGGGACTGCAGGTTTGCGGTGAGTTGACAGGTCTGATGCCCTGTGGCTTGACAAGTTGTTATATATGACCTTTTTAAAACTAAAACTCCAGGTTTCAAAAACTGGTGGCTTTCTAAACTGTGCATCTGTATTCTTTTTCTTGTCTGTTGAAAATTTTCTTCAGAGCTTTGCATGCTCAAGATACTCTTAAGTATCTTCTTTTGCATTTAATGCATTTGCACTACTGCAGGGCTACAAATTACACAGAAATTTGATTGAGCTTTGATTAAAATATACTAGTTAAAGCTTTTGTTAAACTAAGGGCATAGTTATGGTTTTTGTGGCTGCTAACATGCGTGTGTGTGTGTGTTTGTGTTTATATTTTTATCCCTGAAAAGTGTTTTCCCCTGTTAATTGCAATTTAAAATAATGAAGTGTTGTTTCAATAACATCTGTTTTGGTCCCAGTAAAGGGAAGTATCAGCTTTTTTTCAATAAAAAAGCTTCTTCACTTCTACAGAACATCATGATGATGATCAATTTGCTGATGAAAGCCACTTAGATGATTTTTCTAATTTGCACTTACTAATTTTTCCTATTTATATTTACTTCCACCTTGCACTTTTCATTGCATCTTAATAATTTAAAGCCTTACAATATATTTTATAAACATGATGATTTAAATGTTTAATTATAAATAACTGTAAATGCATAATGTGTGGACTATCTGCTTTTTGTTTTGTGACATTCTTGTCATAATGTATTTTTCAATAATTTGATCAATGTACATTTGAAATAAGTGTTTAAATGTGCCTAAATTTATTATTGGGTAAAAAATACAATTGAAAAATCTAAATTTATCTTTGTTTACTGAGATCTATTTGGGCAAAATCTCAGTATTTGCAAAGATTAAAAACATAACCACTTCATATTGTGGATTTGAACTACTGTGCAATTTTATTATTTCATTTTAAAAATAAACAAAATGGTCCTTTTTTTGTAGGGGTGGGAAGCTGGGTGGAATTTTTTATAAGTAATGACAAATTTTTAAGTACCCTCTTAGACCAAGTGAATATGTTAAATTAACCCCCTTCAACAATTATAGGTTTATTTTATGTCTTAACTGAAAGAGCTTCAGTAAGCTGAGGCAACCTTTACGTCAGGCTTTAAACTGTATTTTAAATGGTGTTCTATGTTTTTAATTGACTCAAATGTGTTTTGCAGCAGAGGACTATCAGCACATCGAGTTTGGGGTTGACGAGGTGATGGATTCCAAGCCTGTTGGGGTGAATGATCCTTTGTACAAGGTTTCGAGTAACCTCAACCCCCAGGCTCCAGAGTTCATTCTGGGCTGCCAGCCTGCTCCAAAGCCTCAACAGACAGCTTCTCCAACAGCTGATGTCCCAGATGGAAGCCACTTCAACTTGCTGGATGGGCCCGATGCTGATGCTGAAGCTTCAGCCCTGGACAATCACCAGTCATGCCAGGACATAGACGGACTCCCTGGCAGCCTTGGACAGCGAGAAAGAAAGAAAAAGAAAAAACGGCCACCAGGATACTACAACTATTTGGATCCATCAGCTGGTGGAAGCAACAGCTCTGGTGCAGCAGATGGAGTGCCTGTAACAGCACTAGTAAATGGACATGCACTTGCAGGCTCACACCACAGTCCTGAGGATGTTGATAGCAAGACTTTGTCAGCAGCTCAACTTTCCACCCCTGCACCGGTCCCTACAGAAACTGCTACAGCTGCTGTGTTTGCGCCAACATCCACTGCCAATCAGAGGACTTGTGATAGCCCTGATGACTTATCTTTTGACTTAACAAGTGGAGGATCTTTATCAGATGGTAACAATGCAACTTCCTCCTCTTGTTCCTCCTCTCAAAGCAGAGGGATGACAGAGGGACCAAGGACTGCAGATCAGCAGCAGGTTCATTTGTCTCCTCAGAGTCCCGAACTTTCAGATACGCCACACAGCCCCCAGTCCAAATCACCATCTCCTTCCACTGCTGAGGCCATCCCCTCTGCCACCACTTCCACAACTACTGAACTAGAAGGAAGCGAGGTAGCAGAGAGAAGTGTGGCTAATGGGCTAGAAGAGCCCAATGCTCCTGTCAGTGCCGATGGACACAGAGAGGACTGTGACAGTGGGGAGCAGAGTCAGCATCTCACTCCAGACTGTGCTGCCCAGACTTTAGTCACAGAGCAGGCACATTCACCTGCAATTCCCACTGCACCCACTGCCAACCTTCCTAAATCTTGGGCTAGCCTCTTTCACAACTCCAAGCCTCTGCCTGGGGGCCCACAGGCCTTTGTGGAGGTAAAGAATGTTGTGGAAGTTGTTTCTCCCTCCCTTGCAATGCCAGAGCAACCTGAAAAGGTCGGGGAGATAAAAGAAGGTCCTGTCCATGTGTCAGAGGATCCAATGGCCCCTAAACTTGCAGGTATTATTTGAAGAAGCCAATAACATTTGTCTATTAACAGTTTTAACTCCCTACGGTGTTTTGAACAAGTGATGGATGTTTTCCTCCTAAATTCCTTTCAGGTCATTAGGTAGGAATGTAGAACAAAGTTGACCAAAATGTTGTCCCAGAATGAGCATACAATTTTAAATTTTGAGTAGAGTTGAAGTTTTAGGTGTCAACTCCTGATAATTGTCACCTGCTTATCCAAACATTTCAGTTGATTTTTTTCCCAGTCTGATTTAAAAGTAAGCCACTGTGACAAGTAAAAATTAAAGAATTGAACACTAGATGGCGTCACTGCATAACTGTCAAAAATTAAAATCATTGGATTACATTGCTTTAATTCCTTTACGGTATTAAAAGTAGGTCAAAGACTTTGTTGGCCTCATGCATAGTACAAAGGATCATTCCTTTCACTTTAAGTGCGTCTTGTGACATCAAGGTGTCTTTTTTTCCTCTTAGTGTCTCCCTAAATCATAATATACAAATTTACATTACAAGTTATGAAATATTGATTTGATTACATATACTTATGTTAATCAAGGATATGAAAACAGAAATAAGGGGACAGAGTTGCTAGTGCCAAATCTGAAAATTGTCATCTGTTCAAGCTTTCTCCTGAATTAGTATGTAGATACGTATTTAGATCACCTTGATTTCATTCCATTATTATACATTTTAGGGGGTTTGTATAGTAGTAATAATATGGAAACTATTCAGTGATCTACCTTTTTTTTTGTTTAAATCAGAGTTTTTTTAAAGTGTCCAACAGTACATAGTGCTTTACCACTTGAAATGCTTGATTTATCTTACAATGACGACATGTTGGCCAAGGAAATGTTTAGTTTCAAACTTAAATGAAACAAAATCCTTTCTTTTTTTTCCTAGAGATTTTCTTTCTTTGAAAGCAGTCTGTCTACACAAATTGTTTAAAAACCTATAAACCTCTGAAGCTGCAGGCTTTTAAAAAATCTTCAGTACTTTTTTTTTTTCTCTGTGGGAGGCTGGTGTGACATGGCATAACTGTGGACAGTTAAAGCAAAGTCAATCGCATGCAAATGGAAATTTTCCATAATGTTAAGAAGTTTTATTTGGTAGTGTTTATTTTCTGATGTTTAGTCTGTGCTAGTGCCATTTCTACTTTAAAAAGACCAACCTCCTTGAGATGCAGCAGCTTGGAGCCACAGACCCATCTGGCAATGAAGAGGGGGAAAAAAAACCATGATTTTAAAACAAATCCTCATAAATGAATCTAGAAAGCTTTTGTTTTGAGACTAAGTTTTAGGGTTGGGCATAATCCTATCATGTGCAATTAATCGTCAGAAAAACATTAATTGATTTACTTTTTGACACTTGACGATTAATACAATTAATGCCACCAGGCAGGCTGACTGGGGATTACTCTGATCAGTCCGCTCGGTGCTCCTCTCTGCTTCAAATATGACGAACATCAAAAATAAAGTTCCGTAATTATATTTATCTATCAACACAATTTAAAGTATGATGTATAACCTGAAATCTGTAATTTTCACACAATTTGGAACAATTTTTTACAAAGAGCAAATCTTTCCCAATAAATTAGTCATGTGACTAGGACATAAGGGTGTCCAGGGACTCCAGGGGACTAATCGTCAAATTAATCATTATCAGCTAAATACCACAATTAATCGTGATTAATTTTTTTGCCAATATTGCCCAACCCTACTAGGTTTGTGTGTTTTTTGTTTTGATGATGCAGATAATGTTTTAAAAGCAGTATTTAAATTATTTGTTTAGTTAATGTCTGAAGTACAGTGAGGAAAGCTGCACAACCTGGAACATAATCATGATTATTTTCTATTGTGTAATGAATTTTATTATTCAGAGTAAATGTTGATTTTTGTTTATTCAGATCATCTGTTAAAACAATCCACGTTACCATGGGAGCTGTGCTTCTTTCAATGACAGTCTCCCTTCCTAGGCGTGGTACAGCGATCTCTTGCTCTATCTCAGATGGCCTCTAGTGCTGGAATCACCAGAGCTAGGAGTAGAGAAAGAAACATTAATAATATGCAATGTACTTGTCATTTGTGGTGTAATATTCGATTCTGCTTTAAAAAATGCTCTCATAAAATTAGGCTTGTAACTTGCTTGTTGTACTTTAAAAAGTTACCCGTTAAAGAACACTGTCTGTGTTTGAATCCCCAGAACTTATTGAGAATGTGAAGTTGATACATAAACCAGTGTCTTTGCAGCCAAGGGGGCTGATCAACAAGGGGAACTGGTGCTATATCAACGCTGTATCCTTTTCACTGCATTCTTCCCCCTCCCTTTACATGTACATTTTTATATGGCTAGCTGTTAACATTACTCATTTCATAAGTATGTTGTTTCTAAGCTAAAAATGGCACAGAGGGTAAACTGGTTTGAATCCCAGTGAATTTTTCAAAAAYCATGCAATAGTTGCATGTCTTTTTATTATTTGCTGTTAATGTGTTTTCAACTGTTCCAGAAAAAATATCCTTCATAATTTTAAGTTCTGCAAAGTGAACATGCAGGTTTATTTCTTAAATTGGATTGTGTTTACAGGTGTCACTCGTCTTTCAGTCTGTATTAGTTCTTAACTGTGAGTGCTCAGACCCTACAGGCCCTGATTGCTTGTCCTCCCATGTATCACCTGATGAAGTCCATTCCTCTGCATACTGAAACTCAGAGACCGTGCTCGTCCACTCCCATGATCGACAACTTGTAAGAAGTGCTTTTGCCATCTAATATTTGATATCTAGTGTTCCGGTGGCATCACTTCTTATAATTTTTTTTTGTTGTTGTCATAGTGTAAGGCTGGTGAATGAGTTCAACAACATGCCTGTGCCACCTAAACCGAAACAGCAAAGTAAGATGTTACTGAGTGCAAGTGAAAATGTTTAAAATCATTTTCTCTCACTGACCTGTCATTTTTTGCCGTTCTCACAGACGTTGGCGATAAGATCGTAAAGGACATTCGACCTGGTGTACCGTTTGAACCAACTTATATTTATAAACTCCTCACTCTCATCAAATCGAGTCTTTCTGAGAAGGTAGGAAATGCTGCTTTGGGTAGATTACATTTTCACAGCAAAGGGGTGCGTCAAGATTAGACTTTTCTTTAATGATAAAATTCTTCAGGAACAGAAAGTCCTTTGGGAGTCAGACATTTTCTCGTGTAATTGGGTGGATTTTCAGAAAAAAAAAATAATTAGCTGCTTTTGCTGATTCAACCTTCAGTTTTAAAGATGGAATTACTGAAATACTCAGAGGCATCTTTTGGTATCTAATAGGACTCATCCTGTCTATGCACACACTGCCTCTTTGTCTCAGTGAATGATGTCTGTAATTTAGCTCTTGTATTTGACAGCAGGTATTTTGTGTTTGTTGTTGCTGACAAAGATGTATTTTTCTATTTTTTTCTTTTTAGGGTCGGCAAGAGGATGCAGAGGAGTATCTTGGCTTTACACTGAATGGACTGCATGAGGAGATGCTGGCACTGAAAAAACTAATCTTGCCTCAGGATGAGAGTAAGCAACTTACCTGTGGATGTTAGACTTAAAAGTTTCATTGAAATTATTTTGAAACCAATAAATGCCTCCCTTTTTTTAACTTGATTTTTTTTGGGGGGTGGGTGGGG
>NW_013952407.1:3540611-3553298 GCF_001266775.1 Austrofundulus limnaeus | reverse complement strand
CTGAGTTGCCGCCATGTGATTGGCTGATTAGAAATTAAGTGTTAACGAGCAGTTGGACAGGTGTACCTAATAAAGTGGCCGGTGAGTGTAGATTAGTTTTACATCCAAAAGTGGTTTGCACCTGGTTCATTTGTTTTATTTCTCCATTCATTCAAACTGATTTGATTCACTCTTTTCCTTCAACAGAAGCTCCTACACCCAATGGCCCAGAGTCCCAGCAAGGTGTTGAGGAGGACAAAGAGGCTGATAAGGAGGAAGAGGGAAGTGAAGATGAGTGGGAACAAGTTGGTCCCCGAAACAAGACTTCTGTCACTCGTCAAGCCGACTTTATCCGCACACCTATCACTGACATTTTTGGTGGACACATCAGGTAAATTGATGAATTGAAATACCCCTTAAAATCTCAATATTGGTAATCTATTCAATCTTGGTTAGGTTGTTCTGATTTTGTCAATATTGCTTTGCCACCTTTTGGCTTTTTTCTTTTTCAAGTCCTCCACAGCCATCTGTGGTAAATCTGGACAGCAAGTCACAGGGCACCATTACACAAATAAAGGTTTAAACTTTCAGACAAACGAGAACATTAAGAATTTGTTGCTTTTTCTTGTTGAAATGTTCTCTGAGGTTCTGGTCTGGCACTGTCCTGGGTACGTTTATTGTACATCTAAAAGGATTATTTTCTCAGGAATGGTTCTGTGCCTTTGGAGTAAAGAAACACAGAAAAGTGTGTGTTTCTGTGTGCGTGCGCGCCTACAAGGTAGTATGGATGCCAGCTAAGCATACCTAAAATCCATATGGTTTTAAAGGCTTTTATTTGACAGACTGGCTTGTCTTGGGTTTCTGCAGCTATTGTTTTCAAATGTAAAGTGGATTATCTGCCATGATTATCTTTTTTGTTTTTTGATGATTGGTTATTTTAGTTTTCTTTTTAAATTTAAGATAAAATTTGCAATCAGAAGAAGCTTAGAGGAATGGTAAAGGTTGGCAATAAAATGCTCTGCTACGTTAAATTTACCAAGAAATGGAAACTTTAGAACTGTCACAAAATGTGGGCAAAATAAATTTTAGTACTGTATGATTTTAAAAGAGAATGTTGAGGTTTAGTTTCTTATCATCATGTGTTTGCTGCCTATTGTAGGGAAAGGCTGAACCACTGAGTGGTATTGAAATGGAAAATGTTGTGAATTAAAAAGTCCAGGGGTCTCATTTATAAAGGATTGCATGGAAACCATACTAAAAGTGAAMGTACGGCCAAAAGGCGGAAATGGCGTACGCCAAAAAAAATTCAGATTTATAAAACCGTACGTACGCACGTTTCTGCGCATCTTTCGTTTGTAAATCACAGCCGCACGTCAGAGTTTGCGCACGAGGTCCCGCCTCAGGTTTTACCCTCTACATGCCCACATTCAACCATAAACAGTCAATGTAAAGTACCTCATGAATGGTAAGATGTATTTAAATCAGTCAGCTGATCAATGCCAACAAAAGTGATTGGTTCAGACACGCTGCTTCATGCGTCTGGAGGATGACAGATGCTGACTGACAGCTGCTCATGTGGACAGAATGTCTGTAATTGACAGATTTTCCCTCATTTTGCTCTAGAGTAATCTAACGATTTTTATAAAAAATAAAAATAAAAAACCTCAGCTTCAAATCAATTTCCCACCAGAGCCTGCACGATAAAAAAATAAAAATTAAGTTATATAAGTCAGATAAAATTAGAAATAAGTCCACTACTCTTCTCCTCGTCCTCTCCCCCTCCTGCCTGCTCTGTTATCCGCGGCAGACACCCCCCTCCGCGTGCACACACGCGCACGCATGCATCCCCCCCCCCGCGTGACAAACACGGACTTTAAACGTGAAGGTTTATTATTCACACTGGTGAGGTGAGCACGCCCTGCGCGTGTATCCAAAGCTTTTGCTGTCCTGCTGTTCTTATCAGGGAGGGGTCTGTGTGGGTCGGGGTCGTCTGAGGAGGAAGCAGATGAATGGAGTTGCGCACGGGAACTTTTATTTAAGTCTGATTCTGAAGGTAAATTAAATCTCTGACAGWGATCATTACACAGTGTGGCTCTAATTCTTCACTTCACCATCTGTGTCGCAGTTTCACGTCTCCAAAATGAGCGTACGCATGGGTCAGAGCTGGCGTGAGGCACCGCACATTTTCACGTCAAGTTTGGATTTTATAAATCACAACCTTAGCGTAAAAAGTGGCGTACGCAAGTTTCTGGGCTCAAATTGTGCGTACGCAAGTTTTATAAATCCGACCCCAGGTCTTCACCTTCTTATTAGTATATTTTCAGAATATTTTATTATGTTTTTCCTGTCTTTCTCAGATCGGTGGTCTATCAGCAAAACTCTAAAGAGTCAGCCACACTGCAGCCTTTCTTTACCCTGCAGCTTGACATTCAGTCTGAGAAGATCCGCACAGTGCAGGAAGCTCTCGAAACGTTGGTGGCCCGAGAGTCTGTCCTCGGCTACACTTCTAAAACCAAGCAAGAGGTAAATGAAAACGGCCCTCCGAGCTACAGATATGACCACATTTTTCTGTGCATGTTTGAACTGCTCATTAAAGGGAAGAAAAATCTAATCTTAAGAGCTCAAATGGTTGCAGCAACATCAGAATTGCACAATGGTTCCCCTTCAAAAAATTTCCTGACTTTTCTTTAACAGTTATCATTTGGATTGTTTTGGAACCTCAGCACAGACATCCAAACTGTTGAGTAAAAATGGAACTCTGTGTGAAACCAGTGCAGTCTTTGAACGTTTAGCTGAAACAACTGGTACAATGAACATCTGTATCACAGCTGTACTATAGACCTTTTTTATGTAACGGGTTGTTACAAAAGATAAAATGCCTTTGTGATTCTGGAAACAAATAACTGTAGTCCACAACTTGTCTCTAAGCTTTTATACCCACAAAATCCAGAATGTTTAGTGCTTTGTGTCTTTTGAATGTCTCCACAAGCACTTATAGGTCTAACAAAATGTTGCTACTTGTCCTGTACTTTGTTCTTTTCTGTTTAAAGAATTTTATTGGCTTTCATCTTGAATCTGCTGTTCCAAATCAATGTTTAAGGCATTTTTAAAGTCTTAACTCTTAGTACTGTTAGTGTTCAGTGCATCTGTCCTCATGCTCTTTCATCTTTATGCATTTGCTTTCAGATTGAGATCAGTCGAAAGGTAACTCTGGAAGAGCTGCCACCAGTGCTGGTGCTCCATCTCAAGAGATTTGTTTTTGAAAAGACTGGAGGTTGCCAGAAATTGACAAAGAACATTGATTACCCTGTTGACTTGGAAATCAGCAAAGGTATGCATGAGCCCACACTCTGCTGAATCTCACCCATTGATGTTGTTTAAAACATTTTAATAGACTGATGACAACACACTTCTTTCAGACCTCTTGTCCTCTGGAGTGCGAAGCAAGGTTTTGAAAGGCCAAAGAACTTACAGGCTCTTTGCAGGTGTGTTTTTATATATTAAAAAAAAAGTCCATATCACATTTACTACAAAGTAGTTGATCCTTTCCTTCCATTTTAAATCAGAGTAAATGTGGAAGTTATGGACAGTTTATCATAATTCAGTTCCTTTAAAACCCAAATGCTAAGCAATCGATGCTTAAATATTTTCCACATTTCTGGCTTTTAATTTTCCCCTCTCGTTTTCACCAGTTGTTTATCACCACGGAAACAGCGCAACAGGCGGACATTACACCACTGATGTCTTCCACATTGGTCTTAACGGCTGGTTGCGTATTGACGACCAGACAGTGAAGGTCATCAACCAGTACCAGGTGGTGAAGCAGACTGCCGAGCGCACCGCCTACCTGCTGTATTACCGCCGCGTCGACCTGCTGTAGACACGCACACACACACACACACGCACACACACACGAGAATATCTGAACATATTCACAAACATGCACTCACACTTAACAGACAAGTCAAAGTGCACTTGTTGACAAAGTGCATCTACATCTAACACAAACACACAGCAAACTAATAAACAGGAACACTGCCCAACTTGTTCTTTTGCAAGATTTTCCTATTCTTCCCTCCCGTCTCCGCTTTCCTGAAAACCAGCTTTTCCAACGCCTTTTTTCCTCGTCACCGTTTTTTATTTTCAGAAGAAGAGAAGCAAGCTGCATTCACAAAGTTTTTTTCCTGTGACTGCTGTCTCCTTTGCGTCACTGCATTTTTTTTCCTTTTATGTTTTTGTTTTTAAGCAGCGAGGAAGGACTGTTGATTTGACAAAGGTGAGGTTGGGGTTACAGGTTTGAACCTCAGACTGAGTCTGCCACTTGGCTCTGATGGCCATCAGTGAACTCACACAGGTGGAACTACTACAGACTGAAAGTGGACAGCAGGGGGCTTTTTCCTGTTCAAACTCCTTATTTTTTGGAAATGACCCAGATATATCAGTGTTTGCCTTTTTATTAAAGGAGAACTGTCATACCAGTGAATTTGCAGCAGTTTGAAAGCCTATCGTTTGCCCATGTGCATTGGAAAGGCCCAGCACCAGCAGTATCATGGGTCTCTTCCCTCAAGACCAGATTGTTTTTCTCTGCCACCAACTCCTCCTCCTTCTACATGTCCTCACTTTTATGATGCTTTAAAGGTACAACTTGAGCCATCAAAAGCAAAAAGCAAACACGAGGCTATAAAATGTGAACCTAACAGCTTCCTTGTTTTGAAAGATTCTTCTTATGGTATTTGGGTTTAGATTTAGACTATTGTGAATATAAAAATATAATGCGCTTTAGAATTTAATTACAGATAAGCTTCTGTGCACAAAATGACAGGCAAATACGTTTTTCAAATATCTAGATCATAAAATTTTAAAACGAGCAAAAAATGTGTTTCTTGCTGACTTGAACATCTGTGTGTTTCCTGGAAAACTCAGTTTTTAATCCCAATTTTTGCTTTAGAAAAACGGCAACCGATCAAGAAAATTTTAAATGCAAAACCTGCTCTTGTTAACTTTGTAAATTTCTTTCTTCATCCATTCATGTTTTTTCCCTTTGTTTTTTTTTTTTTTTTTGGCTTGTCTCAAGTGTCCACCTGTGTATTGGTGGTTTGGGGTGTATTCAGTCACACCATCCTACCCCTTTACATAAAAGAAAGCAAAAGCTTTCTTCTGCTCAGTTTGACATTTTTCCACTCAAAATACGACACTCATCCCGATCACATGGAAAGTGCAGATTAAATATATGAAGATTTAAGGTTTCTCTATGTATTCTTAATTTGGTGTTGCGATAAACAAAAGATTGGGGGACGTCTGGACTACATCAGTTCTCAGCTCTCCAGATAGACCCGGGACATGCGCACAAAAGGAGATGGTATTTGCTTTTCTTTATTTTATTTCTTTTGATTGATTGTGATCATTTTTGTTTGTGTTAATGAAAGTTTTGTTTTATTTTTTTCTTTTTGTCAATCACTTATTAGATGTCCCTCTGCTTTTGCTCCATTCAGAAAAATGTGCTTGCAATGGAATTGAATTTGAAAAAAAAAAAAAAATAAAACAGGCTAAAGCACAACTACAAAATAAACTAAATAGTTCTTTGCTTGATATTTATTTGCCTTTTTGTCTATTTGTTTTTTTGATCATTTCCATGTTTACTTCAATCCTGTTTCTTTCGAATCGTCAGTATCACCATCAGTGTTAAAACAGCTCCAACTTTTCTCAACAATTTGAACATTTTCATTCGAGTCTCCTGTGGACATGGTTTTTGCTCATGTCATTTCATTCAGTAGAACAAGTTACACAAGTGAGACTGGTTCAACGTTTTCCAGTGAAATGGTGCAGCATAATGTAAATTTTCAGATTTTTTTTTTATATCAATGTTGAAGTCAAATACCATCTGAAAGCTTACTCTAGTTAAAACAAATTGTCTATTAGATTAAAATCATTTCTATATTTTAGCATAGATGTGATGCATAGTGTCATTGAACTTGTGGGTTTTAAAGTCAGAAACCTTTTTCAGGTAAACCAAAGTACATTATCACATCAGCCCTACTGCCTTTTCATAGAGTTAATGTTCCAACCTTATTTTGCCTTGTCCATTCATTGCGCAAAGGAAATGGCATGCTCTGTAAACCACTGGTTCAGCATAACTTCCACAAAATTCAGTTGTGATGCTGGCTTTTATTTCTGCAAAAAAAAATGACATTGTTGATTGCATACTTTATTTCACTTTTCAAAGAATGTTTCTAAGATGGGAATTGAAAAAGGACACCTTGAGTTTTCTGTTTGGTTTCCACTTGGTGTCTTGTTGGCTGGTCAGGAAACATGCAGATGAAAAGCTTCGATAATGTTTTCAGTGTGTGCTCCGAGCACTTATTGTCTGCTGGGTACTGTTGGGATATTGACCTTGAAACAGAAAAAAAAATCTATTGTCTTTAATTTCAAGCCTTCAGCATTCTGTTTTGTTTATTGTTTAAATAAAGGTTTGTGCACAAATCAGTTTGCTAATCAAGTGTAATCTGAAGAGTACCTGGCTTTCTTATGATAGTCAATTCTGAAAAACTTTGCAACCTCCAGACCTTGGACTGGCCTACACAACAATGTGCACAATAAACCAAAATAATCTAGATTCTTGGTCTTCTGCATATTTTTAATTGCTCCCGTCTTACTGTATTTCTTCATGTGTGTTTGTCATGTTATTCCTCCTCCTGAGGTCTAACTGGCTGTTTCAGTGCCCACAGTATTTGTTGGGGTTATGGCAGAGCTTCGCCTTGGTTTAATGGGAAGCAGACCCATTGAAAAATTTGCCATGTAAGATTTTTCTGTCCTTCAGCCTTCCATGCTATTTATTCCTCACTATAGCTTTCCCCATTCTTTGAAAATGTATCTCGGAAACTTGCAATCATCTGTATCCTTTTGTGTTTTTAATGTCAGAAGGCAGCCGTGTCTTGTTTTATGGGCATGTATCCTGTGGAAGAAAATTGCATGTTTGATTCCTGCCGATACCCCACCAGTCTTTAAAGCCATGCCTTTAGGTTGATGTTGGACACTTCCTTACATGCCTGTTTAATGCTCTAAGTGGTTTGTTAAAACTAGGACCTTTAGTTGAGATTTTTGACGTGGCATTTTAAACAAAGCAAATGCCTTTTGGAATACTTTTGATTGTGCTGTTCAAATAGTTACAGCTTCAAAGCAGGGTTCCTGCTGATCCTTATGTCTTAAAAGGCCTTGAATTCATCAATCCAAAAATAAGGCCTTAATTAGCCTTAAAAGGTCTTAAATCAATCTTCAGAGGTCTTAAAATGTTAACACATTGTAAGTAGGATGACTGTAATTCATATGAAAAAATAAAATAATTGGTAACATTTATTTTTGAAATATTCCCATTCAGATGTTCTCTTTTGACATCACTTCCTGTTATTTCACATGCAAATATCTCAACAACTGTCCATCTGAGCAATGTGAAATTTGTTTTCTAATATGTTAATAATGTTGTCTTTCCAAAAATACATTCATATTTCTTACAAAAATTTGATGTCACATACACTTTAAGGTTTCATCTACAGCAAGCTGGGGTTGAGACCCCACTGTGGGTCCTAAAACTCCAAATTTTGGGTTGTTAGATGATTTCCAGCAATTAAATTACATTTAAAACTGACTGCTAAGAATGTTCTTTTGCTATATTTGACAAAATAGCAGTTAGATATTGCTAATAGACCAATTGTTTTTACCCATATTTGAATAATTCAACCAAAAATACTTTTATTCATGAGTTTCTGCCACAGTTTTAATTGTTTTGTCATTTGTGTTTATTGTGAAATTGGTCTTAAAATTGATTTCACTTGGCATTAAAAAGTCTTAAAATGTCTTAAATTTTTAACTTGCCGCCTTAAACTGTAGGAACCCTGCAAATTCTTCTACAATTAGGTTTCAGTTTAAGGTGACAAAATCAAACCATAAGCAATGAACATAGAATATTTAGCATAATATTTAACTTTTAATTAACTAATATTATTTTCTTGTTGAGCATACAAGCCTTGTAAAACTGTCTTCAGGTTTTCCTACCTGTACAGGTAGGAAATCACAGGTGTGTGATCTGTAATCAAGAAATCTGTAAAACCTCAAGCTGCAGGTTCTCCACACCTGTTCCRTATTCCCACTGGTTTTTATAATCAACTTTTACAACATGTTTTCTCCATGTGTTCACCTAAAGACCCCTCATGCCATTTGTGTCTTGTTCACAAGTTTCATTTGCAGTTTTTAAGWAAATGGGTGATAAGAAAAACAATTTTACGATGTATTGAGTGTAGAAGTTCATTTTAAAAACGTGTTTCTTTTACGATTATAGATTTAAAAGTACATTGTTTGATATGACCTGCATTGAAATATACTACTGGTAATTATATTTTTTAGAGAAAAACTTCAAGAATTAATCAGACAATTGTTGACTGTCAGAACTCTTTCAAACTGAAAATGCACATTTAAGGGTTGTTTAGCCACCGGTAGATTTACGGAAAAACAAATAGCTAAATATACCTTAAAGCAGAGGGCCAAAATGAAAATCTGATGGCTGTGGGCCAAATGCAGTTATATAATACATAAAATACAAATACTTCTTAAATAAAGTCCTTTTATTTAGCAGCCAGTGCGGTGGCCCACGTTTTTAACTGCACTACAACCCCTTATAGTCATTGAGCCAATGAATGGAATGAATTTAAGTGGAAATGCTTTTTCTCCATAGGACAACAGGTTACAACCCAGTAACCAAGTCAACTGCTGGTGGGCCAGTTTTGCCCCGCAGGTCCCACTTTGGGCACCAGAAAAAGCTTCACGGATGTCTTAACTCTTCCAAGCTGTCAGTGATATGATTTTAAAAGTTACCTCAAAATTTGGGGAAAAACATTCCTACAAACAATGCAGCGCAATCATTAATTTGAAGCGAAGACCTGAATRACTTTTGGAAAACAAAACCGGGCCACCAGCATCTCCATCACTTGTCCTTGTCTCTACAGAACATCAATGCACTCTAGCGTTTCTGCGTAATATTCAAGGACAGCTGAGCCAWAGTGAGCTAAACTTCCTTCATATTTTCTTTGAGTTCAGAGAATGAATGGCAGAGGCCCCATGGAAGGGAAGTAAGTCGRTTTTCATCCTGCCTGGCCCAGCCACTGTAAATATCTGAGTTGGTTTWAAAAAAAAGGAACATGGTAGAGAAAAAATGTAAACTATTTGGGTCACTGCACAGTCCTACAAAACATGGGTCATGTCCTTTATACTCTCCCCAATCTAATGAAGAGCTCTGTCATGAAATGGAAAGTAAAGTGGAACTGGTTAATTTTTGGTTCCTTGCAAAATATCTTCCTTTTCCATTAGCTATCCATCAGCTGTGTCTAAGTGAAAAGATTTTGAAAAACTGGTCTATTAAAAATGTGAAATGCAGTCAAACTTTTTAATTTAGACTTAATCCTCCCWACACCTCTGTTCATTGGATACTCTGACCCCTTTACGAATTTTAGTTGCAGTTAAATATACATGACAGCCTAATTCTAAAACATATATATGTGATATATTAATCACAAAGCTRATAAATGTCCACTTTTTCTGAAAACTATATAAGTAGTTGTTCCTTGCACAGTTTGAGATCTGTTTCCTTTGACATGTTATTCCAAAGATACATGCCCTCCAGTGACGGGGATCAAACTGCCTGCTACACATTGGTTTGACAACATGATGATTTACATATATTTTTTTTCTTTTTCTCTTCTTCTGACATCAGTTTGCGCACGGCGTGCTGTGTGCCAAGAGCAGGGAGGCTGGTGAGTGGAGAGACAGTCATTTTTTTCTTCCACCCCCCTCTGCTCATCAGGGGTCTCCTTCTCGAGCTATATAAGGCACTGAGTTACACAGGAATCACACAGCTTGTGTGTGTCTCAGGAACATCGCCAAAAAAGCAGCAGCTCCTCCAATAAAGAAATAAAGCAGCTCTCCACTGGAAACTTCACCCGAGCAGCTGAGGAAGAAAAGGTGAGACATTAAGCACATTTAACTGAAAACATTTTAACTTTTTTTTGTCATTTAACAGCAATCCTGTTGATGTTTTTATTCCATTAACAGGATTTTATAGCTGTCTGTAATTCTGGCTGATAATTACATGCTGTCAGTCTGTTTGCAGCCTCCCAGTGAAACATAGTGGGAAAGCAACTGCTGTTTTACTAAATATTAAATCTTATTTGTGAACTTTTATTAAGTACTTTCTTTTAAATCATAAAAGCCACATTTTATCTGAAGGTGTGTTTTTATTATAAAAGAGAAAACAAAAAAATAAAAGCCTGTTTTAAAAAAATTGGCATCAAGATCTAAAAGTATATTAGCCAGGTGCATAAAGCTCTGTTTGGATCAGACAGGAGTCAGTAGTGGCACAGAAGACCCAATAAGGAAATGTGGACATTTCCTCTGTCTGTCACTCTGGTATAAAATGTATGAGAGGCATGAGAAGAGCCCAGACGGAGAAGCTGGTGGAGGCTGAGTGGGAAGACATGGCACAGGGAGAGGAGAAGGGTGTGGTGCCTGGAGCCTGGCACTGCGTGTTGACACAGAGCCGGTGCCAGACCTCGAGCTGCCTTTACAGGCCAGAGGGAAAGGGGTGAATGGATTCAAGGACGGGAGCAACCAGTGCGAGTTAGAGCTTGGTTTATCTGTTTATTTTTGTTCATCTCCGATCACACACTGAACTGCTTCTCTCTCTTTTTTTTTGTRATGAAACTGGGATGTTTGCTTTGAGTTTTAGACCACCTTGCTCACAGGAGAAAAGTCRGATACAGAATAAGATATTGCTTCTCTGTAAGGGATGTGTTTGGAATGAAAAACTACATTCTTTAAGCTCTGACCATTGTGGAGGCTATAAGTAGTTTAATTCATGTTGAATAAGGAAATGCTTGTCAGTGCATTAYCATTTGTATTGCTTTAATAATGGATTGTTACATGGACTGAAAACAATACCAAATAAAATAATRGTAAATGCTACTTTATGCAAGGACTTAAAACAAGTTATCCAGAACTATATCAAATGATGCAGTACTCAAGTTTTTTTTAAATTCATTAGCAATTCTGAAATGAGGGTTTGCACCTATTGTAAACAAAACACTTGGCTGCATTTTGTAAAAACTAATGTGGAAGCTTGAGTCACACGATTGACCTACATTAGGCTAGCCTTATTTTTTAATTTTCCAGAAAAGTGGGTAAAATACTTCTCGTTTTCTAATTTTTTTGCAGTTTAGATTGTTTTAAAGACTTTATTGCATACTTTTCTCAATAAATACGAGGGGAAATATGTATCAATACATCAAAATCATTGAACTTCTCAATCCAAAAGGCTCTTCCATTGATGCTGACCATTTACCTCTTCAGGTCTCACACCAGGTGTTGGTAACAATTTAAGGCAGCAAAAGGAAGAGAGAGTAGAAATATGTATTAATATACTATCCTACCGTGGTAGATAAAAAAAAAATCTGCTTACTAAGATTGTTTCTGTGTTGCTGGAAGCATCCCTGACAAGTTTTGTACATCTGCATGCATTTTTTTTTCAAAACTTTTTTGACTTCTGGCAAAGTCTCATTAAATATTTCTTCTCTTCAGGTTGTTTGAACTCTGAGCGGTCTACTGTAGTCTGACAGAACAACCCAGACAGCCTAAGGTGTCAGAATGACCCACTCTGCTGTGGCTTGGCTCCTCGTCCCTTTCCTCCTCCTGTTCTGTGTCACGGACACGTTTTCCCTCTTCCTGCCCGACTCCAAGGAACTGAGGGAACTGCTGAGCCGCTACGAGCAGGGAGACGACCGGACCGGCGTGAACAGCCCAGCTGGGAACAGGACTCGGCGAGCCATTCTCTGGTCAGACCGCGAAGAGATCCTGCAGCTGCACAACAAGCTGAGAGGCAGCGTTTACCCCGCAGCCTCCGACATGGAGTACATGGTGAGATGGGTGATGTGAAAGGGGACATACCATGCAAAATGCACTTTTTAAAATACGTTTTGTTGTTATTTGGACTCTCTAAGTGTGCAGAAAAGTTKAATTTAGTCTMCTGTTGCTGCGTTAATATCTTTATGTTCTATTTGGGTSATTAACCTGTTCAGYTTTCTCTAYGTTCTGTCATTTTCGGAACTGTTGGATAWGTCTTCCCTTGTTGACATCTTTGAGTGAGTAAAACATTTCTAYGCTGCTATATAGTCGACCCMTCTGTCAAACCAGAATGGACTGCTCTGTGAGCTGGAGGGGGGAGGGGTGTGAAGCGCCTCRTTTGGATTTACAGAGACAGCCTCAAAACGAGTTGATCTGTGACAAACCTCGGAAAAGGAGTGAAAGAGGGGATTGTGGAGTTACAATRACGAGGAATTCTGACCAAAGCGTTGCAGTTTCGCTTTAKATAGACCCAATGTGAATGGTTTAAATGTGAACAAGAAGGATTTTAAAGCATGACATGKCTCCTTTAAAACAAGTTTTACTTCAAACACAGAAGACGTCTGTGTCAGCACTAATGAGGAATGAAACAAGGCCTCTAATTAGGGTTTTACAGTTTTAATTCTGCCCAGAAAACTCCTCAGCTGGAAACATGCAGTCACGAAGGCTGACCTGCTGCCAAGCCTGCTGTGCCAGTCGTTTACAAGCAACACAATAATGCTGACTCTGTCCTACCTGCGAACAGCGCCGCTCTGGAGAACACAGGAG
>NW_013952407.1:3535865-3539027 GCF_001266775.1 Austrofundulus limnaeus | reverse complement strand
GCTCTACTGCCAGCATGTTGTGAGTCAGAACACGCAGCGCACCTCGTCTCCTTTGGGTCACGGGTCACATTTACGTGACGTCGCTTCAAAATTAGAATATCATCATGGAACCACCATTAAATTAGCTGCTTCTGACATTTTAAATGCTATTGCAGTTGTACTATCAGCAAAAATGTGCGCATCAGAACCGCAGCATGCAGGACTTCCTTGTTTTCTTCTGGATCTGTGGCTCAGTCCCGCCCCCGTCCTTTTTTTGTCCAATGGGAGCAATGGTCGTCAGCCTCGTGACTTTGTTTACAAGTTATAGTTCATTTGCAAAAAAGCACAATGTGAATGCAAACCGCACCAAACAAAAAAAAAAAAGTCCATTTTTGGTCCGGACCAAAGGACTTTCCTGGTCTGAATACACCCTAAATCATGGAAGGATGACTGTATTATTACTTAAAGRCTGGTTCATCAATCCTTGATAAATTAGATTGGAAACATGGTAGCATTTTATAGCTACACCTTATTTAGCTTTAAGGTTCATTCATTTAATTCATTAATAAATGATTAGTTAATCTTGAAAACACCATTAATTTAGAACAATTTCTATTTAAAATGCTTTACCCAGAAAGGCTAATTACTTCCAAAACAAACATACTTATTGTTTATTCCTGCTTAATAACTCCTGAATTAACTATTCYATACGCTGTGTGTGTATGTATGTAAATGCTCATATAAATGTACTTTCACAGCATGTGTTAGACATGTATTAATGGTTAGAGAATGTTTGAAATGACCATCTATTAATCCTGCAGTGTATCAATAATAAGGTAGTGAAGACTTTTTTGTGAATCCTTCTAAAAGGAAGACTATGCTTTTTTTTACGTATTTGTTCATGTAAAAAAAACTTGAAGGGCCACAAGTTCCTTTTCACCTGTGGAAATCAGACCAAAATCTTAATCAATTTAAATGTTCTCTTGCCATTTATAAATGATTAGGTAAGTAAGGGTATTACACAGTGTAAAAATAGGGTAAAATAGTTATTTTAATATCTATTTAATCAGTCTCTCTCAATTAAATAWGAAATAAACTGTTTTTACATTGAAAATGTCAGTTTAATGGTCCATTTTGACAAATTAAATAAATTGGAGTAAGTTTCTGCCAGTTAGCTTCAGATCTGATTGTGAAACAAGGTGCAGCAGGTTTAAATGATAATAATGATTAAATCTGATATTTTCACTGTTTTGCTCATATTTTTACGGAAAAATCCGTGTTCAAAATAATTCATGCATTTCTCATGATCAGGAGGAAAACCCACACATTGTCATTCCAGCAACCAAATCAGTTCTTCTAAATACAGTCRTCCTTTCAAATGTTTCCACTGGGATTTTGGACCCTTAAGTTCTTGAGCCTGAAAGGCTTCTTTTTTTAAAATGAGGTTTCCATTTACAGATTTTTGATTGAATTCAGGTCTTGATTTTTGTCAGGATGCTCCACGTTTTTTTCCCCCCAAATTATTATAGCTCTTTTTTCTAACTCTGATGTGTGGCAGCACTCTATTTATACCAACACTTTCTGACTACAGTCTTTTTTAAACAACCTCAGCTGAGGAGATGATGGACCTCACAAAAGATAAAGATAATGACTTGCCAGAAAAAAWTTGTCATTGTCATTTTTTTGCCACATAACTTTTCTGCAAGAACACTAAAGCTAGGAATCCATTTGTAATCTTCTTCCCTGAGGATCTGAATTATTGTCAAATTTATGTCTGCAGAAAAAATTATTGAACACGTACTGAAAATAAACATAAAACAGGAGTTTTTCTATGTTTAAGTTAGTTAAAAGACAGGCATTGTTGCCTTTAGATGTTGTTAACTGGGTTAAAAATAGCAGAATTAGCCAGATWAACAATAAGATCTTGTGTATTATTATTTGCACCTTTTGTCATCTTTTTCACATAGGGACATAAGTCAGATTCTCTTGTATTCTTTAGCTAAAGAAACTTTTATCTTGAATCAGGAGTTTTGAAAACAGAGGTGCCCAAAGTGGGGCCCATGGGCCAAAATTGGCCCGCCGAGCCATTTGATTTGGCCCACCAGCAGTTGTCCTGGTTATTAGATTGTAATTATGTTAAGATGTAATATAAGATACAAGTAACTACAAGAGACATTTAGATTAGATTTAAGCCCATATATAGATTTGCACACCTTATACGACCACATATACTCAAATTTTAAATTATGAAAAGTCCCATGAGCCTTTGCTGCCTTAGCATACATTGAATTTTCTCCATGTCCATGGGCTGAAAAAAAACCTAAAGAATGTGGGCAACCACACTGGCTGCTAGCTTAATCATAAAAAATAAAACAACTTTACTTAAGTATTAAGCATTTCTTATACTAATGCATTTCACCCGTGGCCCTCAGATTGATTTTAATTTTGGCCCTCTCAGGGAAAATGCTTTTTAATTTTGGCCATCTCAGGGAAAATGTTTGGGCACCCTTGTTTGAAAATAATATGCAGCTAGAATGATCAACTATTGTGGTCATGAAATAAATAGTGACTAATAACAAGATCTTAGAGTCTAAATCTCATCCAGCATGATGGCATGGAAGCTTGTCCCAACGAGGACAAAAACAGCTGGCTTCTGAATGCAGCAACATCTGGCTTTTACAGCAGGTGCCCTTCCAGGAATCTGCTCCCGTTCTTCCAACCCCATTTCCGTCTCTGTGCTTCCCCTTCTTTAATGTCCGTTTGCCAGAAAACTCGGATTTTG
This sequence comes from Austrofundulus limnaeus, assembly GCF_001266775.1. Classification (NCBI taxonomy): domain Eukaryota; kingdom Metazoa; phylum Chordata; class Actinopteri; order Cyprinodontiformes; family Rivulidae; genus Austrofundulus; species Austrofundulus limnaeus. The sequence continues at coordinate 3,536,266 of NW_013952407.1, read as the reverse complement.
AGTCACCATCGCCCCCACTCCCCACTGTACTTCTCCTTCCATTTATTGGCTCAGCATTTTCAGTCCCATAAAAAGATCTGTTTATAACTGTTAAAATAAATTTATTAGGCTGCGAAGTCATGTTTAGATTTAGTTTTCTTTCTTTAAACTTTATTTAATTTGCTTGGTTGTGTGGAAACAGTCTGCAGTTCTTCGTGCTAGCTTAAATTTGAATTCATCGTTTGAGGACTGAGGAGAGGGGGAGGAGAAGGAGATTCATGCTGCGTTTCTAAAGTCTAGCCAAAGCACCTGGCAGCTCCTTCACATATTTCCCTCTCACATTTGGTATCTGGATGGCCTGTGACTGAGCCTACTGTTTGTCTTTCTGTGTGTGTGTGTGTGTGTGTGTGTGTGTGTGTGTG
>NW_013952407.1:3509236-3534612 GCF_001266775.1 Austrofundulus limnaeus | reverse complement strand
GTGTGTGTGTGTGTGTGTGTGTGTGTGTGTGAATGCACCGACCCTGCAGATACCGCTCACCTGCCTTCCATGTCCAGGCCTGGTATGATGAAGTGAAAGATTACACCTATCCCTACGCTCACGAGTGCAACCCGTGGTGCCCAGAACGCTGCTCCGGGCCCATGTGTACCCACTACACACAGGTAGGACAACTGAGTGATGAACTGTCTTGTAGTGCTTTTATAAAGCTGACATWATCATTTTTTCTTCCATATGTTTTTTGGCACATAACATAATTCACAAGTAATTTACACTTTTTGGGATTTTTAGATTTACTGCCATGTTTTTCTCATAGAAAATGAATGGAGCTGTACATCTTTAAAACCTTCAAAATGTGCATAAATCTTTACTGCACTCTTTACCTTTGTTCTGGTTCTGCTTTTTTAGCTCCTTTGCACAAATTTCAGCTTCCTTTGGCTTCTATTTAGCTGAGTTGAGYTTTTTTCTGCAGCTAGATTTCTCTTTTTGTGATCATTTCAGCTTCCTACCACTTTTATCTTACCTCTATCTTACCACCAACAAACACATGCTCTTTCTGTTTCTTTGTGCCAATTTCAGCTATTTCAAATATATATATATAGATATAGCTATTTTTAGGCTAGTTTAAGCTTTTTTAGCTATTCAGCAAGAATTTTTCCTTAAGGATTCATACTACATTTTTACAGGAAATGCAAATTCTCTCACTAAAGATTTGTCAGAAAGATAATACAGAAATAAAAAGAGAAAAGTGTGAACGAGGGGGAAAAGTAAGAAAGCTGGCATTCTCTTCCCTAAGACTTTGCTTAGAAGCTGCTGGAATAATTCTATCCAAAAAAGAAAAGAAAAGAAAAGAAAAAAAAATCACATTTTGCCCACACTGAAACCTGATCACTCTCATCTGGCAGTCAGGCACAGCAGACATCCTGTACTGCTTCACCTGGAGTCCTTTGAAGATGCTGACAGGGGGTCATCCTCAACATGTTTCTGTCTTATATTTCTTTGATGTACTGCAGTCTGAGCAGTCACTTCAATGCAACCTTTGCTGGATTTGCTGGATATATGTCAGTCTATGTGCTGGCTCAGTATCTCCAAAGGCCCTTAAGAATACAATAAAAAAAGATGAACATTCCTGAGGAGGGAGAGCACATGTTTGGGAGGAAGATGTCGGGGGGTTTCTGGAACATGCTGCATTTTTCATCAAATGACACCTAATTTGTCTGTAACTCTACTGCAGCAACTATTTCCTCACACTTTTCCCAGTTTGTGACCTAAGCAAGCYATTATTTATTTAAGCTTAAGCTTATAAGACAAGAAGGTTAGGACACGTGTTTTGCAGTTTACTTTTCTGTGTGTGTTTAAGTGTTAACTAATTTTGACCATTTATTTACTTTTCCTCATTGAAGCTGGTCTGGGCAACCACCAGCCGAGTGGGCTGTGCTGTGCACGTGTGTCCAGCGATGAACGTGTGGGGAGAAATCTGGGAGAACGCTGTGTACCTTGTGTGCAACTACTCCCCAAAGTAAGATCAATATTCTTCTAAATTTAGCTGTACATTAACACCCCGATCCTATTCCTCCTTTCTTAGAAGACCAGTAAATCTCACATAGTTGTGCTGCAAATACAGTATGTCGCTCTGGTTACTTTAGACATTTTGACATATTGTTGCTATTAAAATAACCCATGAGGGAACAATGAAAAGTATTTTCATGATTTTGTTTGACTGAAAACKTTTAAGAATGCTGAGTGAGACRGTTTTCTGCAGTAATAAGGCCATGATCTAAACTAATTTGCTTTGCATTTAGTCAAGCTGTGTATTGTTTACCATCTGTGCAGAGGAAACTGGATTGGAGAGGCCCCATATAAACATGGCCGACCTTGTTCCCAATGTCCTCCCAGCTATGGAGGAGGATGCAGAAACAACTTGTGCTACAAAGGTGAGTGTGASAACCTATTAAAGTTTCATTAATTAGTTTTTAAGTAGCCATTTGAGCACAATGATTTGTCAAGTTACAAAGCACCAAGTCCACATCAAAGTGGGCTAAAGTGTAACTTCTCAGTCATTGTGTGCCTAAAAGTCATGCTTTAGTGCTTAAGTTTACAGAAAACAGGATTTTATTTTTTTTATTCTTGATGCCATTTCACCTGTTAACATAATGCCTTCTTCAGATCTGGTGGGTAGTTTCAAGCTTGTGAGCTGTTGAATGGATAACTCTAGTGTGATTTCAACAGACCTTATCACAAAACATGTTTAAGCCARGCCTGATTTACTGTATGAACATGGTGGCATGGAGGGTTGAAGTCAACATGCTACTATTTTTCCTCTGAACCACCAAAGAATGTAGTGACAGCACTGAAATGCTTGTAACCTAGCATCACGACTTGATGGTGGGATGACAGTCTGTGTAGCTTGCTGGCCACAGGATTTAGAAGAGGAGATACCAGAAGAATCAGAAACTTTAAAAAAAGCTTTATTGTCATTCACACAACATCAAAGATGCAATGCAGAACGAAATTGAAGTTAAGAACACTCCGTTCAGGAGAAAGACACACATAGCAAACATGGGGGTGAACAGATGATCGGGTCTTGCGCAAACATGGTTGCCCTACCTTTTGCAGTTTGGAAAAAAAACACAATAGGATAGGTGAGTTAAAAAAGATGCTCTGATCCTATGTTTACTCATAAACACAGAATCATATGCTCTAAGTTCTCKACATTAACAGTGTTGAGTGAACATATGCCTCCTTGATTCTGCAACGCCAGCTTCTATGTGTAATTTCACAATGATGCCAGACTAGGGTTGGGCATAATCGTATCGTGTGCAATTAATCATCAGAAAAACATTAATTGATTATTTTTTGGCACTTGACAATTAATACGATTAATGCCACCAGGCAAACTAACTGGAGATTTCTCCAGTCAGTCCACTCAGTGCTCCTTTCTGCTTCAAATATGACAAACACAAAAAAACTTATGTAATTTATTTATCTATCAACACAATAAAAAATTTGATGTATAGTCTGAAGTCTGTAATTCTGACACGATTTGGAACAGATTTTTACGAAGAGCAAATCTTTCCCACTAAATTGGTCATGTGACTAGGACATAAGGGTGGTCAGGGACTCCAGGGGATTAATCATTAAATTAATCGTTATCAGCTAAATATCACAATTAATCACAATTAATTTTTTTTGACAATATTGCCCAACCTGACGCCAGACTGGCCAAATTGGTACATTTATGAAAGACCAGTAGTAGCTTCAACAGGAGCTTTACTTTATGGCATATTGTWAAATGCTTTTGGAAAAAAAATGAATAACTTTTGTGAAACTGCTGTTGTCAAACCAGTAGTCTTGAACTTATTAACAAAAACACCATTGGTTAAAGAAGGGTACTGTGCATTCTTCCCCCTACTACACACCCACAATCACACTTTTTGCACTGCAAGACCTGGGCCAGCATGGCTTCAAACCTGGGTTCAACATGTTTGTGTTAGCCCTTATGGCCCACGTTCCACCTTGATTTCTGGAACCCTGAGACCCGTGGTTCATGGCCCATATTTACTGTTGCTCATTGATTGAGTCTCTAACTGAGGAGGTTATGTTTCACAGACAAGAGTAGCCTTACATGAGTCGTTTGCACTGACTACATTTTAGTCACACAAGTTTAACTAAACAACAACAGTAGCAAGTTACAAAACAACAACAAGCTAACATTAGCTTACCTTATTAGCTTGGTCCCCTCCTCTCGTCTTAAGCATCACACTGCTGGATGGTCCTTTTGCTGGATGGTCCATAGATWCTTTATTATGGTATAGTATTTAAATATATACCTGAGAAACACATAATAGTGGCCCTTTAAGGAGCATGACAAAAACATTGTCTGTGATTTGAAAGGAGATTTGCGAAAACGACTTAAATGACTTCAAGCCTCTTCAACTTTCAAGTCTGAAAACACCCTCTTGTTGAACTAAAGAAKCCTTACAGATAAAAGGCCGAACATCTTCAAGAGCCATGAAAGGAAGAACACTTGCCTCTTTTCAAGCTTTTAGCAATCTTTCTCACAGTTGCTGCTGCTCTTCATCTAGCTGAGACATCTTGTTTGTAAACCAGGCATTCTTTCCTTACTAGCCTACATTGTGCAACACATACAGAATGACTGCCAAGTGTCTGGTTTGGTACACTCCTGGAAAGTAATGAGTAAGAGGTTTGAAGTCCAGCATTTTTGACCATTTTGTGGCTTTTAGGCCTTTTGCAATGGTGACCTTAAGAAGACACAAGATAAATCAAATGTTTCAGAGTGACAAAAAGGTCCTACAAAATTAAATTTGTGAATGCACCAGAGTGAATTCTACATGTTGGTGCAYTTACAGACTCTCAGCGCTCAGAGACGGAGGACATGAATGAGGTGGAGAAGCCTCAAGTACCACTCTCACCTCGTACCACCTCCAGACCAGTTCCCAAAACTCCCAGGAAACCTGTGCCCAAACCCTCCACAACACGACCTGCTGTACCCAGGACATCACCTGCAAAAACTCCAAGCAACCCCTATCTTGGTAATCACAGGAACACAAAAAATCAAGCTCTCAATATTTTGTTCCTAATATTAACTTYGTGTCGTATTCTTCCAGCTCACAACATTAAGTGTGAGACCAGACTGAGAGATAAGTGCAAAGGGGTTACCTGCAACAGGTAAGGCTGTTGTGATGAATTTTTGTGCAAAATCTTGATTTATTTGTTTATTTAGCCCATATTTCCTYTCTGCTTATACCTGGCTTTCTTCCTCTGCAGACACAGATGTCCTGCGAATTGTCTGAAYAAGAAAGCAAAAGTTTGGGGAAGTGGTGTTTATGATGCGGTGAGTCTACCTAAAAGAAAAACAAATACGTTTTGTCATTATTCTTGGAGCCCTCATTAAAAAAAAGCTTAAGATTTGCCATGCCTTGGATGATTGAGAATCTACACAAACATCTTTCATCATACMGCAACTTATAATAAGATTATTGACTATTGCATACTTAGTTCATTTTCTTTTTGTCATAGCAATCAAGTGTTTGCCGAGCTGCTATCCACGCTGGGATTATTGACAACAACGGGGGCCTGGTTGACGTCACAAGAACAGACAGGTCTCCATTCTTTGTCAGATCCACAAAGAATGGAATTGAGTCTTTGAGGTATGTATAATTTAAGACTTATGTCTTTGTTAGATAGTAAACAAAATAGATCAGCAGTCAGAATTGATTGTACAGTAACACCATCAACATACTGCACACAAAACGCATTACAAAAGAAGTCCTGCCGCAGAGCTAGAGCAGGATCAATGGGCAGAAAAACAGATTTTTTTTCACAACAAGAAGTATGATGCTCATTTGTATCTTAACAAACAAATGTGGATTWGCAAATTATCAATTATTTGACTTGTTTTTATAAACTTGTCCTTACAGTAAATATAAACCTGGAAACTCCTTTGTGTTGGCCAAAGTACAAGGTAAGAAAATCACTACTTTATTTCTTATTTTTTTAAGAACTCTTATTATTTCATTTAGTTTCACACATTCAGGAACAGAATCTACGCAAGTATTTAAGTGTTTTTCTTTTTCTATTTGTGTGACAGAATATACTGCTGATTGTTACACCACAGTTGCTGAAATCTGCCCTTTCAAAAGACCCTCTTCACACTGTCCAAGGTGCCTTCACACAGTCAACCATATGTTTATTCTTTAGTCCTATTAAAAATGCTATCCTCCTGTTGTGTTTTTATAAATCCTCAAATCAATAAATAATTAAAAATGGCAATTACACATAAATAAACACATGTACTCATGTGGGAATACAAACAATATATGTAATTATTTCTTGGCTCCTAATTTCAAGTAATGAGTCTATAAGTATCAGCTAAAAAAAAGCAATAATAATGATGTATAACTCTTGACTTTTGTTACATTTTTCAGAATTTCCTGCCCAGCCAACTGTAACAGTCAGCCTTCATATTGGTCACCTGTAGTTGGAAACAACATCTATGCAGACGTGAGTATTTATACACATTTAAAAGAGGAATTACACTGAAAGTTCACTGGATCTATTTTTTATTAGTGATGAAAAAACTGAATTATCTATTGTTCTGGAACAACAAAAGGCCTTTAGATGCAAAATTGTGTCATCTTTACCAAATCTCAAACAAAAATACATAAATAAGATTTTACTATAAAAAATAGTGAGGAAATATTTCATATACAATAAAGGAAGTTCAGTTTAACATCAAAGTGAGCAGAAGCCAAAATAAAAACTTGCTAAACTTGTAAAAAAATGACATGTAAAATAAAAAAGTCGAAAGACAATTATTAAAACTAACTAATAGTCTGTCACCAAAAATGCTGCATCCCTTAACTTTACATAAAAAGCAGCACTAATATTTTTGTGAGGCTAGCTCAGAACATGAATGATTTTCGCTGCAGTGTGTGTTCTTCTGAATTACCAGGTTGTAGTTCCTCATCTACCTCAGAGGAAAGAGGCAGAGAAAGGGTGAGTGGTTTAGATCAACACTAAAAAGTCATATTTATCATTGTTATAGTGGATTAGTTCTCCTTAGACTAATCTCATTATATTTAGTTCCCATCAGCTCATTTGTGAAATGTTGCAAATCTGCACAGTCACACAAAGGTCAAGGTGGTGTTGAACCCTGGGTCAAACTTTTACTTGATGATGTCCGTGTGGACAAAAATCACTGTGCCAAAGAGACCCCAAAGAAGGCCCACCAACTCATACTAAAAGTGCCAGGGAATGATTTACAGTCTCAGGCACCCACATTTATTTCTCCAGTGGTGCGGAGGCTAAATGTTGGTTAAACATGAGATATAAAACATCTGGTTAGAACCGCTGGTGGAGCGTACAGTGTGATCCATGTTTAGTTTGGAAAACGAATGATTCTGCTCTGTTGATAAGAGCTCATGGTTTGTTATGTTGGAGCCAGATTTCTGGCGCAGACTCTCCTCCATTTGTGTGTCTCTCAGTGCCTGTGTGTGTGTGTATGTGTGTTAGAAACATGTCTCTTTGTAAGTGAAATATATTATATTCTGTTTAATATTAAGATAATGTTTATGTAGTAAAAATATAGTTAAACCTGTAAATATTGTTCACTGTTTGTCTTCACAGAGCTCCAGCATCTGTAAAGCAGCCATCCATGCCGGGGTAATTAAAACAGATGGTGGTTTTGTTGATGTTCTGCCACTAGAAAGGAGAAAAAGCTACACTGGAGTTCTGAAAAATGACATCCAATCTGAAAGGTATGATCCCTGTACAGTGTAGTTATTCATTAAGAAGTGTAGCTCGTTTATAAATTATTGCAATGGTACATAGATCAGACATCATGTAGTTGTAAATTCTGTTGTGAATTCCAGACATGGATAATTTTAGGCTGCATTTGACTCCATGGACTCATTGCTTGTAGTTTAGTGTAGTGTAGTGTAGTGTAGTGTAGTGTAGTGTAGTGTAGTGTAGTGTAGTGTGTAAATGCATGTCCACACAAGGTGTGTGACAACACTCAGGATCCCATGTGTTTGGCAGCTGTGAAACTTTTAATTGTTAGCTGTGAAATCTGAGGGAATATTGTGGACAAAAAACACGGTGCTATAAAAGGATTAGACCTCCTCAAACCTAATTGGTTGCACAAATTTAAAGTTCATTTCAGATTGACCCACAAACTTCATTTTTTTTTTCAAACCAGAAGAGGGAAAAAATGGGTACGGAAAATAAAAGCGCAAAAATTTGATGTTCAGAAATTGCAACAATGCATTTTTTTTACAATAATTTTAAATTACACATAAAAATATACAGTAGTCTTTTCAGCTGCCCAATTTTCTTACTCTACTGTTAAAAAGAGCAGCAACTTTTTAAAACAAGTTGTTGTCATCTTAAAGTGCCCTCAACGTCAAATTTGTGTAGTAAATACGAATGCAATTTTGGAAAGATATCATTGATAGCATATTGCAAAAATATAAATTCACACTGCTGAGATGAACAGTTGTTGAAATATTTGCACGTGCTGAACCAGGAAGTGATAACAAATGAGAATGAGTGAATGTGAACAGAGCGATGCTCAAATGGCCAACGACAAATAAATAATCGAACACAAATAAACAAAGACCAGAGAGTTCCCCTTTGATGTCACTTCCTGTTTCACTCTGGCTGAGCCAAATTCAAAAGATAATATGCAGTTGTGTGACAAAATGGGCAAAATTACGTGTGTTATGCCAAGTTTCTTAAATGTAAAGATGTTTTTTTTACTTTTTGTATTTGAAGGACATGCGTGTCACAGGCACATGAAGTCATTTAAAGTAGAAAACCTATTTTGGCATAGCTCAAATCAATTCCATTTGACAGGTATTTCAAATATAAAAGAAAACCACTTTTATTATATAGCGTCTTGTTTTATGTTTACGGTTACAGTGCATTTGGTGGGTTTTCTGCATGCACACAATGTTTCACAAATCACCCTCATGTCTGTGGCTGAGCACGGTGGGTGAACTAAGCTCAGGCAAAGAAACACTTTGTGGCCGGTCTCGTTGGCATATGGGCGTGTAAGAGTAATGGTGTGGTTTGGTGTGTGAATGGGCCACACACGGGATCTTTGCTTATTTTACCCACGCATTTCAATCGAGTGTGCAAAGTGCTGAACGGCTAATAACAACCCAGGTTTGATTCGAGGAAACCCAACGCAAAGCAGTGAAGGCCCTACTCAGGGCACTGGAACAGGAGGTCAGCAAGTGGCTGAAGGAGCCTTGGTTCTTTGTGCCAACATCGTGCCAGTGTGGGCAGTTTGGATCGCACTTCGTTGCTAAGGATATAATGACAGCCTATCTCATTACTCCCAGATGGAAATGCTGTCCGTCAATTTGTCAGCTTTCCTACACGAACAATTATCTGTGATAGGACACCGATCGTATCGGCCTGTCACGATTATTGATCGTGGCTTTGCTTCAAGGTCGGTCCGCTAATGAACTAATTAAAATCATTAAGCCAAGCACGTGTGGTCTCTGGAAAAGGCAGACACAGAAATACTGGAGCAGTGAGTCATTCTGCAAACATATTCCTAAAATATTGACTCTTTAGATTAATTTCTTTTGGTTCATTTATCTTCTGGACAAAGAGAGAAAAAAGTAAAAGTTCTATTTTTTTAATACCTAAAACCCTTTTGAGACAAAAGGAGCTATTTTTTTTGAAAAACTACATCAATCATTTAGATATTGATCTTATTTTTATTGATGTTCCTCCCAGCTTTATTCAGATGTTTTTGCTAAAGTGATTGAAAGAGACTCTGTCCGTGTGATATAAGCTGTTTGAGGACTGAAGTATGTCACTAAAGTTCTTGAGCCATAAAATTATTATCTTAGTTTAGTTTTATTGTTGCCTTTCTAGTTTTGATCAGTGTTGCAGCAAAGACTTATGGTTGTTTGAAACATTATCATTGTTCTAAATGCAAAAACATCACTTCTCTGATTTAGAAAAACATCTTGATGATCAGTAATAATACTGGGGCTGCAAACTTTAAAAGCATACAACGTTATCAACTCAAATAAGATGTGATTTCTTTTTATTTCATCTGACACATCTGTTTTCATTTTATCTTTGCTAACAGCAACTTTTTACCATATCTGAGAATGAGCTTTTTCAAAAAGCTTTGTTCTGTGGATTCAATTAAGAGCAAAGGGTGTGTACCAGAGGTAGTCATTGTTTTAAAAGTTCCATGTCTTTATCCTCATGTCCTGAGTCAAGTCTCAAGTCAAGACAAGCAAATGTCAGGTCTCAAGTCTGAAACTTTCGAGTCTTTTTTAAAACAATGTTGCCGTTATATGTGAAATGTAAATAATACTCTGTGCTCTTTAAAAAAAAGAATCATCTCAACTTGCTGCTGAACTTATTAAGTATTTAAAAAAATATTTAAAAAATTGCACCTCTAAAATGTAAAGTTCAAATAAACTTAGCTGCAAAAAATCTTTCCTAAAACTATAATTTTCCATTTTTTTAAATCTGGTTGATTTTGATGTGCTGTGCATCAGCTCATGTACACATATGTACAGAGTGGGGGAAAAAAGAGGGTCTGGGGTCTGCCTTTGGTAATACAGAATAAGTGAGATTAATTAATGGCGCCTGTTTTATAAATAATGTGTTTTAAACTTTAGATTTTGGGTAAAATATCAAGTATTTTCAAGTAAAAAGGTTCAAGTCCAATTCAAGTCCCAAGTCATTAGTGTAAAAGTCCAAGTCAAGTCACATGTCTCCGAACATTTTTTCAAGTCAAGTCTAAAGTCATAAAATTAATGTCTAGAGTCATGTGTCTCGTGTCCCCACCTCTGGTGTGTACCCAAACAGTGAGTAACCTGATCTGAKCTTTCACTCCAATCAAAGTTCTGTAAAATGAATCACAAACACACAAAGGGTTTTTTTTTGGAGTGATAGGGGAAATGAGCTTCTCTACACAAGTCAAGGCTTACAAGGATGTCTGGGTAATGTCAAGAGAAACAGGATTTCTCTGCATGTGTGGAAATTTTAGTTCAACTTCAAGGAGGAGGTAAATGGGACAATGAGTGAACGAAATGGACTGTTGTGCAGCAAAACCACTTGGAAGCTGTCAGACATGAAACCATCACATTCTGCAGTTTCCACCAGAATAATGGAAAACTGCGTCACTCTCTGAAAACCCATTAAAGTCAAATACTGAAGTGGTGGAACTTCCTTTCAGTTTATGTTCTAGATTGTGGTCATTTTTTGTAAGGCTGGAGTTAAGACTTTCTTTATGTCGATTTATAGCAAAAGCAACACAGATGGAGGCTCCTTCCGACTCTTTGCTGTGAAGATATGATGAGACTGAAGAAGAACAGATTCCTTTCAGCTGGTGGTGAGGAGGAAGCGATGGTGCACACAGGTTGGACATCATACTGTATCTGTTTGACTCTGTCTCAATGGAGTCTTAGAAAACTGACAGACACTCTTAATCATTAAACAATAGTCTCAAAAAATTTTCATTGCTCAATCGGTCGATAGTTTAATACTTTTTTAACTTCTCTTTTCATAAACATGCATTATCTGTGAATACGGAATGGTTTTGTATTTTTTTGATGAACTGAACAGGTGGCGCTGGAAGCTTTAGTTAGAAACAATTATGTTTACAAAAATGTTTTTATTACAAATATATGTTGTTTGTTATACACAAGAATGTATACTGATCACACTGTGTTTAATCGTTTTGTACAGATTGTATAATATTTTGTTTGTTTTAATGTTACAATACAACATATTAATTTTATGTTTTAGGGGGAAAAAAGAGCCATTTTTAATGGACTGGTTTATACAATAGTTGTGTTCTGCTGTTGAACATTAAGCTCAAAAGTTCCCCAACCGTTTGAAATAAGTTCAAAAGTCAAACAACTTCTGAAACTTTATTAGATTTTGTACCTATTTATTATGATTATTGCTTTTCAGACAATCATGGTGGGAAAGCTATAGCTATTAACATTCATTAAAATTCTCTAGACACCCCATTTTAGAGTTCACAGTGGGAACCCAACCACCTCTCTGTGAGCCACAGATATTTGTTTTCCAAGTCCTCATAATGTTAACAAATAAAAATACTGAATTTATGAGTGGAGGTGTTGATGGAGCCTGTGGCACAGACACAAAAGTAGGAAGAAAGGGGTGTGAAAGTATTGTTGGGAGGGGGAGTTTGTAAAAATTGGATCAGAGAACGATGGTAGGATCACAGAGTGGGTGCTTTTTGAAACGAACTGTAAAGTTTTGTTTTATCGATTTTATTTCTATATTCTGCTTTTCAAATTTTTCATTTTTTAGTAATTTTTTTGTCCTAATTTTGTAAATACGAATGCATTATTACCCCTTTCCCCTCCCACCTAAGACAATTGAATGTGTTGAGTTTTGTTAGTTTTCCAACCCTGACGCCTGAGTTATTAAAATTTAATGCTTACAATTGAAGTTTGATAGTAATCTGATCAAGATAAAGCAAGACAGATGAAAAATAAGTAAAAAAATGAATAAAACTAGAAAACTGCCCCTTAGTTGTTGGGGTCTCTAAGGCACAAAGTAATAATAAACATGCATCAAGTCTACTTGTGTTGCATCAATTTTCCAAGAGCTTTTGAAGCACTGATCTGAGAAGACACTAAAAAAACTCCACTTTTCAGAATTTCTAATCAAAAATGTCTTTTGCATAATTATTTTATCCATCTGTCTTGCTTTAAAACTTTTAATTTTTCAGAGTTATATAACAGAAAATAGTCTTATTACGTGAGAAGTATTAATGAAAAATGTTTTTGTAGGATTAGCCTGTCCAGTTATGATCCAAAAGAACCATTAACATATTTGTATATCTATAAATGCAGCTCTTTTTTGCCCCATTTGTTCATTTTCTTTGAGATTCGATCATTTTATTTGTGCTCAGTGTAAAAGCCAATTTTTAAACTGCAAACATGTGCCTTAAAGTATATTTTAACTTTCAATCTATTTATTCTACCTCACTCCTATTGCTATGCTATGCTTTTGAAATCTTAAGGGATTTTTAAAAAAATAGAAAATACAAAAGGTTTTGTAAAATTACTGAAACTGTAAATACTATCATTCGTTTTTAAATCCTACTTTTGTAAAATGTTAATTGAAACAAGTAAAAAAAATTTTTTTGATACCTGTCTTGGCTGTATTGTTATTTTTTTACACATGTGTAGGATATATTCTGTACTGTTTGCACAATTTCAAAATAAAGTATCTTTAATAATTGCAAATCTACCTGTTTTATTTTCAGTGTTGTTTTAAAAAAACAGTTTTACAAATTTAAGTGTTGATGTTTTTTGCTTTAGAGATTGTGTACATGCTTGGCAACTTTTCAGCATTTTATAGTTAGTTTAGTATAGTATATGAATAACATTGCATAAAAATGAACATAGTTTTTCCTCATCTTAAATTAAAACAAAAAAGCATTAGTTTGGTCACAAAACATAACTAAAACAAAACTGTCTAACTACATAATTAGACAGTGAAGAAGACATTTGTTTAGCAGTTTTTCACATTTAAATCATCTTTGCTACATTCAGCAAATATTAGTTTGTTTGATTCCCAAACTGTACTTTAAAAGAAGTGCATGGGTAAAATCTATGTAACTTGAATTATGAATGAATTTAAGACCAAGACCACCCACTATTTGTTCGTTGTCTTTGGAGGGGTATTACTGACCGTGTTCATCTCCTGACTCTGCTTTCTTGGGCTCAAACGGGCCAAAAGAAGTGAAACATCATATCATAATGATCACTTTTTAAAACCACTCACAGAGAACCTTCTGCCAGCAGGAGTTTTCACTCACGTAAAACGTTGTTATTGTTTTTTTCAGTTTTATACTTCATATTCTCATTCTGCAGAAATTAAACAAGATGATAAAGTCACCATGTTAAGTTTAAACTTTTAACTGTTTTTCCATGAGAACAAGGCTCATTTCTCTCCTCACTGAGGCAGATGTTCAGTTAAGCCCCTGGTTGGAAACAACTCTGGACGTTTCACTGATAAACAGCTGCCTCTGGCTGCTGGGATGACCGTTTTACTCCCATTGTCAGTGGAAATAAAGGTTTTTTATTATCACTTAAAATCCCCAAACTGCTTTGAACCAAAGCTCTTTCCAACTTTCAGGTCCTCTATTCCTTCTGTGTTCTTTCCACAACATAACCTTTTGGTTGAAGTACCAGTTACATAACCTACAAATACCAGAGAAATAGACATGTCTACTAATTGTTTTAACATTTGTTGCATTTGATATATTTTGTTAGAACCTCACAGTTAAGCCTCAGTCATTTCCTGCTTGAATTTGATCAAACAGTAGACTTTATATGAGGTTTGTTTTGGGATAATCTGAAAGCCAAGAAAAAAAACTAGATTGTTTATTTACAGGTATTCTTTTATTAAATGTACAGTTTGCAACATAAAAAATAATTTCTGTCCATAACTGAAACCCTTTTTATTCAAGATCTTGTAATGGTGATGTGAAAGTTGCACTGTTGTGTGACGTTTTCTCTTGCACATTCTAAAGATTTTCATTAGGGTTAAACTATTGCGACCAATCTAAGGAAAAAGAAAAGGTTTGAACAAATTTTTCACAATTTGAGCTAAGCAAATCCCTGACCTGTTGTTTAATGTGAATAGGCTTCTTAAAGAACCCTCTTTATATATCTTCTAAGTTGATCAGTTAAAGTGCCTGTGACATCAAATTTTGAGAAAACATGAAGGCATTTTTGGAAAGATAACATTATAACAATGCAAAACAAATTTCACGCCGCTGAGATGAACAGTTGTTGAGATTTCTGCATGTGAAGTAACAGGAAGTGATGTCAAATAGGAATGTCTTCATGTAAACAGAGCGTTGCTACAAGGCTAACAACACAGACTGTAGAGAAGAATCTGATGTTTCTTTACATCATTTTGAGTTTAAGAGTTAAAGTTTAAATGATGTTGTTTTAATAAACAAAGACCAAAGATTTTATTTTATTAATGAGTTCCCCTTTGATGTCACTTCCTGTTTTACTTTGGCTGAGCCAAATTCAAAAGAAAATAGGCCAGTCATGTGACAAAATGAGTAAAATCATGTGTTTTAGGGCAATTTTCTTTAGTATAAAAATGTTTTTTTTATTACTTTTTCTACTTGAAGTATATGCATGTCACAGGCACTTTAAGGTTAAACCCAGTAACCCTCACGCACCACGACAGAAACACATAACTGTAGTATTTTGTATAAAAAGAGGTTCAACTTTATATTATTTCAGACAGTAACATTCTTCGATGAGGAAAAGCTATTCCATAGCATTACATTGTTTCACATATAGACCGATTTAACATTGAAATTCAGGCACAGAAACACAACTCACAGCACTGCAGTAAGAACTCAATGATAAGATGAAGTGGGTTTTCAGTTTTGAGACATTTACTGGATAAATCCTAATGAGACAAACTTTTAATATAACGTAGATGGAAGGGATGAACTCCAGCGACAGCAGTGATCCACATATTTTCCTTCAACTAATGGTGACATTTCTGTTTTTGTCTGAATTTCCCTCGAAACGTGATTGATTGGTGTTAAATCTTGTACAGTAGTTTGTGGTTTTCTGATGAACTCCAGTGGTTTTGATGTTTCTTTGACCTTTGTTTAAACGTTAAATTTGACAGTTGCGGTTTCTTTTACAGAAGCTTGACCAAGCTTAGAAACAATTTAGCTCAGCAGCAAAAATCAGGACAAAAATACTCGACGAGAGTCTCTAAATCACACAGTGTTTGACAATAACTTGATATTTAAATATACAATACTGTTTTGCTGAGTGGAAAAGTGAAAACTGCCAAGAGTCCACTGAGCTCTCGTGTAGTTTTGCATCATTAGAGGGAACCATGTGTATTTGTGGCTATGCCTATGGTATTCTCAGTCAAATTTAATGCAGAGAATTTTATTATTGAGGTTAGGTTGACTTACTAGTAGTCTCATTTGTAGATACCAGATAATATCTTTTTTTAAATGGTACAGAATTGGTCCAGCTTGGAMAGACTTTTCATGTGAAGGATTTTTAGATTTATAGAGACTTGGATGAAATGCAACAAGAGACACGAAACAAAGATGTGCGATCGTATGACAGGACTGTTTCTGACCTGCTGTTTAACCATGGGAATGCTACAAAGTGATTAAATTCTAAGTATAGACGTCACTCAGTTATCCGTCTAAAGGGAACACTTGAAATTCGGTGGTATTTGTTGTAATCAAAAAGTTAGTTTCCTGGCTTCTTCATTTCTACTGTCATCTGCTTTAGGTTATTAATCATTATAGAATTGTTTGCACAATTTCAGTATGTGATTCAATTCATCCACCCATCTATCCATCCATTATGTTTTAACTGCTTCTTCCTTTCAGGGTCACTGGTGCCCACATCCAGCAGTCACAGTGCGAGGGGCGGGGTGCAGCCTGGACAGGTCACAAACCCATCACAGGGCCACATAGAGACAAACAAGCATTCACTCTCTCAWGTAGGGACAATTTAGAGTTACCARCTAGCCGAACATTCATGTTTTTGGTCTATGGGAGGAAACCGGAGYACACGGAGAAAACYCATGCATGCATGGAGAGAACAYGCAACCTAGTTCAGMTCATTTAAATAAAGCACCACATTTTATTTCCATGATTTTCAATTTAAACAAATTAAAGTGCAATTTATTTATAAGTCCAAGACAGCTGGGATGAGGCCAAGATAAGATTTATATTATAAGATTCTAATTACGTGTAAATCCAGTTTAATTTAGAATTAATATACTTCATTTCAATCTAGTTCAATCCCATTGTATTTATAAAATGCCGTTTTTGATAGTGAAGACTAACAGATTTCCTTTCTTTGATTCAATCCCTTCCATTCGGAGCGTACACAGTGTTGGGTGAGGAAGAAGAGGAAAAGCACTCTTTAGGGAACCAGTCAGAAGGGGCAGCCATCTGCCTCCACTGGGGGTGGGAGGTGAGAGGTCAGGATGGAAATTTGTGATGCTCAATCCATGGTTTTTCTAAGAGTACCACCAGAGTAAGTCACTGGCTGTATTCCAATAGGAATTTATGTTTTAATTCATAAAAGGCAATCCCTAGTGAGAAAAAAAAAAGGCTGTGTGTCAAAAAGAAAATGAAGAGCAGTCAGCAGTGATGATGTGCAGTGAGGCACAGCTGAAGTGTCACTGCCAGGATATGTGCATCCTGTATTAGTCTTGGATTTTCATCATGTCTGCATTTACTGTTTCTCAGAAAGTTTTTCTTTCTCCTTTGTGACGCACATTAATTCTGGGCACAGAGGGCTCAGAAGATTAAGAGCCCACAGGCTGTGTTTGCACAATTTGTTCAATAAATTTCTTCTTTTGTGGTATAAAACACAGTTCTTCTTTTGCCAGCACATTAAGATAAAACATGTACATATGAAGTTGCTCAATATTAAGTCTTTTGTCACACGTGGTGTTTACTCCAAGTTTTTATAATCAGATCAGTGACACATAATGAAGTATCTAAGAGTTCCTGGAAGATTTTGAGAATAAAGATTAGAACATAAATTAAAAATTTTAAATGAACCACAAATTATATAAAGACAGATATTAACACATGTAGAAGCTTGTGCAAAATAAGTATTAGTAATAAAACCTCTTTCCTGATTGTGAAATTGTGGAAATCCGTTTTTCTTCACAGTATGACTTCAGATCAGAGCACAGAGCCCCCGAGTTAAAACACATCCCAAACATCTACAGATGTTATTGACGTGTTTTTGTTGTGTTCTAACCAGCAAGTGTCAGCACCGTTACTTTTTTGTAACGAGCTGTCTGATATTTCCCCAAACTTAGTGATGAAAAATATCAGCCTGGTACGGGAAAAAAAAAAGGACGATCAAAGATGTTTTATTGATCACAGATGGTAATAATGTTTTTCAGGTCTGGTAAGACCTCTCTGCTTCCCCAAACGTTCATCAGGAAAGTCTTTTAGTCCAGCATTTGTCTGATGTTGAGTTCATAAAACGATGCCCAACTGTTACATAAACCTGCTGTCAGAAACAAAGTCTGAAGATGGAGAACCTCATTATATATGTCAGAACAAAGGACTCACTCATGGCCTGGTTTTGGTTTCTGTCATCACACAGTGAAGCCGACTCTTAATCACATGCTGGTAATGGATGGCTGCCTCTTTTGTGCCATCTCTTTTGGGTATTGCCCTACATGGTGAACATATGAATCCAATGAGTGGCACAAGAGTTTGTCAGCATTTTGTTCTCAGCGGAACCGTGGAACAAGTGGAAAGTTCTGCTGAAGTAAACAAAGCCTGAGGGGTATTGTCTGTTTAAAAAGCTCTACCCTCAGACGGTTTGTGAAAGAACCCAAGCGGTGTGAAGCAAAGTTATAGGATTCTCAGGAACTCACCATTCCTGGTAGAAGTGTTGAAGGTTTTATAAGGCTTTTAGGGATTCTTCAGTGTGTTTATCGTCCTGACAGCCATCTGAACAACAAATGATCATTCATCCTCAGCAAATACAGAAATCAGACAAGGTGCAAACAAATCATCCAGTCAGCTTGTTGGGGAGATGGTGTCTACTTCTAGCTGAATAATGTATTTGAGTATTTTGACACCTCTGCTCAATATTCAATCTTTTGTTTTGATTTTAGTCTATTTTTGTGTTTTGCTTTGGTTTTTATRTTTTTATCTTTCTGGTGCTTTTTGCTTTGTGCTGGAAGAAAAAGAGCAAGCATGCTAATTACAGCATATTTACATCTGTATGTATTATTTATGTGCTTGTCCTGTTCAAATGTATTATTGTTGTTATATAAAAACTTAAGTTCAGTTTGAAGTGATACTGATGTGTAAATGAACWTCCTGAACAGAATGAAGCTTTCTTTTACCATATTGTGAACATTGTTTCAAGCTGTTTTAAAAAKAATTCATGCTGTTGTTAATTATATAAAGGCCCTTATTTTTAATTCTTATGTTAGCAACACAAGTTCTTCATGTCCCGAGGCTTCTTTTCCCATGTTATTGATGTTGTCTGCTCTGATGCTGGCATCGGCTTCTCATGCCAAGACAAATGTCAGCCTGAACGTCACAGCCCAAGTCCAAGTTTGTGGTGGTGACTTTGCTGTATCAGACTCTGGAGGAGTTCTACTGAAGGGGTCTGGGAAAGGTTCAGTTCCCAGACAAATAGGTTGAGCGTTGRTGGCCTTTTCCCTAGAATTTTAATGTCTTACTGGCAGGTGCTGCAAGAAAAGAAATTTTGATTATGCATATGTTTATTCTAAAACTTTAATCTCAATTCTCAGTGACTTGAGTTTGAGTTTGTGGGCCATTGTCGAGTTAAATACCATTCTGACCTCTWATTTATATTTCATTTAAGTTAGCACATTATAATCAGACAACTGTGRTGAATGCATGTTGTTTTTGCTTTTTTAATTATGCAAAATTTTGTTTTCACGCYATAGGAATGTTTTTCTAGCTGTTTTTGGACTTTAATTGTCATGAGCTGTTTCTTGTTAGCAGAGGCCTTTGATATGTTATCATGGTTCTAAAACAAAAAGCAGAAATGGTTAGCATTTTGTAATTCACGGCCAATAATTACAAAAGTARGCGGATTGCTGTGCTATATTTGAAAGCACGTTTAGTCTCAAGTCAAACAGGAGAAATACCAAAACAAAACTTAAAAAAAAATCTGTCTCTCCACAAACCATAAATTATATTTTGGGAGTTGTGGCTGGAGTTTGACGTCTGAGGCAACCAGCTGACTCAGTGGGGTGTTTTCCTGTTGGTGCGCGTTGTAGGGAGTAAGAGGAGATAAAACTGCTGAAAACAGCGTGAGACCATGCTAACAAGCCTCCTGACGTGAGTCATCTGTAAAACTTCCTTTAGTTGAAATGCTTTCTTGAAAATTATGAGCTGCATTAAATGAAAGAACTTTCCAAGTATTGGCAACGTGACGAWTGGGCAATCACAATAGCCTCCAACCACACCTGTCCGGTTTACAAAAAGCATTTTGTGATTGAGGAATATTTTCAGTCTTTAAGTCACATTTTTTTAAATCACTCCACAATGTCATTTACAGCAGGCTGARATGGAATCGCATGACGGTTCAGTGGTATCGTTACTAGTTGGTTAGAGCAGAGGTTCTCACACTGGGGTCCCAGGACCGCCAGAAGTTCATAAGCTGTAGCTTGGGGGTCCCCAAAATAAATTACAAAAATATAATTAAATATGTAATTTCATTTTTAAAAAGTGTGTAGATACACAAAGGAACCAATAGGTCAGTAAAACAAACATGCTTAACCACACACACAAAAAAATAAAATAAAATAACATTATTCCCATGGCATTAAGTGGTTAAAATATCAGTAAATTATTTGTAATCAGCATGAGGTTTTTGAGGGAAACCCTGGAAATATCTCCTCTGGGGTTCCCAGGCCCTAAAAGCCATGGGTTATATAGAGTTGAAGTGGAATGAATAGTAAGTTAAATTTATTAGGTAGTTTATTCAGACATAAATACAAATAAGTAGCCTGGCCCTTGCCTTCCTACGCAATTCAGCTCAATTCCAGTTTCCCTTCCCTGCTCCATCTTTCTTCCATTGACAAGGATTTCCATGGTAGAATTTTAACCAGACCAATCAGTGAACAGGAGAAGGAGTTTTGAATGATGATGTCGATTTTCTGTGCCATTTTAGTCAGCCTGTTAGCAATGGCAGCAGAGGAAGTGAATGAAGTCAGTCCGTGTTGACAAGCCTTCCAAATTAAGACAACGTGGCCTCTCAAAGCCTGCAACACTCATTTCATTCAACTTAGTACTTCTCTCTTCCCAGTAGCRGAGAGTTGTTCATTGCGCATGCAATTTCTGGTTAGCTTCTTCGCTTAGCCTCTTTCACGGTCGAGCTGGCACACTAGATATGTCACGGCCAAACGTTGGCGATTGAGTAAATCAGATCCAGTCTTTTTAAACTTCAACTGAGTCCACGCCTCCAGCAAGCAATCGCTCAATAGCCACAAGTCCAGACCCTCTGTACGAAGYGAAGCAAAGAACAAGGGGCTGCTTTACCGGCTAACAAAAAAGCACAATAAAGCCTTTTTTGACCAAAAGCTTGTCTGAATGAATCTTCAGCTGCTTTTTAAGGAAACAAAGTCAATGCAACAGAGAATGAACACGCAAACTCTCTGAAACACCACACAGAAACCAAATAAAAACATATATTTTGGAAAACCAACGAGCAAGTGCTTACTAGCTGATTGCTACACATGCTAGTTTGATATTCAGTCTTGAGAAATGCGTATTTTTCAGTGTCTGTTGTCAGCATTCTGTATGCATCTGTGTATTCTTCTAGAAAAAAAGAACAGTCTTTATTTTGTGCTGGCAGCCGTAGGACTTTTGTGGATTTTGCTTTCCTGATGTGTTCTGACTCAGAACAATTCATCATCCACTCCCAGATTTTTTAAATATTACGCAACACAATATAAATTAGAGTTGTTTTTTTTTCTTCTGTGATCCAGGTTGCACATAGAATTTTGGGGGAATTTATTTTCACCCGCTGCCATGAAAGGTGGGAGGTGAAGTAAATTACATNTGTGTGTGTGTGTGTGTGTGTGTGTGTGTGTGTGTGTGTGTGTGTGTGTGTGTGTGTGTGCTCCCGTAGCCGTGTGTTTCTCCATCTGTTAGCAAATGTCACAAACCAGAACTTCTACAACTGAATTAGTTTTGGAGTCAACCCCAATTTAAGATTACCACCAAYGCTAATCGACTTTAGTGAACACAAAAATGGCTACAACTTAGTCATTTTGACAAATATTGATGTAAAATTTGGTTTTGGTGGTAACCGAGAGTCATTCCCATTACATAGTGCTAACAGATCTTGCAAAATCTTTTTTTAAAACTTGCATGCAAGATGATGATGCGTGCATTTCTTTAAGGCATGCTGCCTTCATATACAGTATTTTTACTTTTTAGTCAAAAACATTTATGATCAGTCAGAAACTTAAACATAAACTGTGGTCAGAAATGTAGTTTTAAATACTGCCAATAAATGAAAATACATTTTTACATCATTATTTTGTTTAATCCAAATATTGAGGCAACAAACCAAATAATTTATCCACATACAGTTAATTTGAGTCATGTGATATGGAAGATGATACAGTATATGCTGTTGCTCTTAGCTTCTGGATTGTTCCTATAGTATTTAAGCCCACATGGAAAATCTGACCAAGATTCAACTTTGTGGAAAGTTTTATTCCACAGTGGAGACCAAGTGTCAAACAAACATCTGTAGATACATGTTGAGTGGTTAAATCTTGCAATATAATCAAAATAAAATGTACCTAGAAGATGTTAGATAACTTATTACGTGGAAGGAGTCCCTTTTTTTTTTTTACATGATTTACTCATTGTGTTTGGAAAGCATGCTCTCTTGCTAAAGACCGCATGCTTCCCAGTTTTGGCTAGGTGTTGGTCCAAGTTTAAAAAGAGAGATCAGTTAGGAATAAAGTGAAGTGAAGTGAGATGTAGTCTRCAGAACCTGGCTTTTCTTTTCTTTTTATTGATAAATATCCAAAAATCACTGGTAACCGTCCAATGCTGGCATCAATAGGTGTTGAAAGTGAATGGGGAGTCATATCGAGTAGAGTGTATTTGTTAAAGAACAAAGTCATCAGAGGTGTCAGGTCCTGCTAAAGGTCACGTGTGTCATAAATTTGCATAGGGTTCAGAAAGGGTAACAGAAARATGATGATTTGACTTCAGCTGCACAGCCTGCTGGATTCTGTCTGTTTTCCATTTGCATTCTGAATGAGTGCAGACTGCTGCTCTGTCGTATCTGTCATTCAGGAAACTCACTGTCAGTGACCAGACTGGGAGCCTTCTTAAACCAAGATATAAATTTACATGATGCATCGATATGTGGAAACTAATGCACATTTTGGAAAACATTCTGCCCCATAAAACACATCTTGTGAATGATTCAGTCTGAGCCTCAGTTAATTGCTTGCATTTGTTGTGCAAGGAGTGTGTGTTTCGTTCCGCTAGTCTGCAGTGGAAAAACTCTGGCTGAGCGGTTGTGCTGTGGTTTATTCCCCCTCGACTCTCCCAGAATCTCCCTAAGCAGGTACTTGCATTGCTTCCCTGCATCACGGAAGCTAAAAACCCTCAAAGTTTGCAGTAACTTCTGCTTTCTGTGTTTTTGAACACAAAGTTTCTGCATGTGCATAACTGTGTGCYAATGCACGAGTTAATTGTCCTTCCTTGCTTGTACACTTCAGTTAAATTGATTCTGACCTAAATTCTTTAAATCTACTCGAAGAAGAAAAAGCAACACTCAACAGATATCTGCTTTGTCTCAGCAAACACAGCTGTTCCAGCAGCCCCACCTCAGCCTGCTCTGTGTGAACTCTTTTCCCCAGAACTCTCTTGGCCAAACTAACCACGCAGGTCAGTGCAGCAGCGGTCAGTTTATCCTCTGCCGTGCAACATGAGGTTTAATTTTTTTTAGCTCATAGACAGAGAGCTGATTTTTGCGAACTCGATGACTGAAGCTGTGGATAAAATTAATGTCCAGGTTTGGCTCTTTAACGCTGAACATTTTTACCAACAGAGAACATAATCATCTTTGGAAACTCTAACTTGCTCCAATACAAGTTATATAAAGACTTTAATCTTAATCTTACTCTGTTAAACATTTGTGTTTGTTAGATTATTTCATTGTTGAGCCAATGCTTCTTATTAATAAATCTTTTACCAGTGGAAAACCTGTTAATTTCTYTTTTAAATGATGCCACATAAGGAACATGCATTTGTGGGATGAGCAATAAAGCTGAGCATGTGGGTTGTGCACATGAAAAATTTGTCAAATCTTCTCTGTCGAACAGCTTATTCTGTTATTGCTATTAACTCGTGTTTTGAGCTACGAATAAGATTTATTGTCATGAAGCATTGTTACAACAAATAAATAATCTACCAAACCCAAATTTTCTTACTTTTTTTGCTAAGTATAATTGTCCATAGTATCAACGGTAAGAAAAAAAAGGCATCTCTTCTCCCACCTCCCAGGGATTTATATATAACTTCTGGAGATAAGCACCAGCTCCTTCGTGTCCCAGAAAAGAAAATGCAGGTGAAAAAACAAAAAATAAAAAATGGATGTATTGATGGACAGACAGGAAAAAAAACTGTGGCTTGAAAAAGAAAGCAGAAACAGAGAAAAAGCTTTTACTGACCTCTACTGGCAAACCATGATCTTCACTGATCAGTTCAGACGAAAGTTTTGGACAGTATCATCAATCAGCACATGCCTGAATGGGGGATTTCTGAATGGACATTAAAAGTCATTTATGTCTTACCACCACAAACAAAAACAATATTTAGGTGTGAAAAAAACCCTCAGTTGCTGCTGTGATCCTGAACGGAGAAATGGGTGAAAAAATGATGAGGATGAATGGATGCATTCTTATATCTGTTCCCGGTGTTTTAAATGTGACAGAGTTTATATTTATTGGCCCACAAACTGTTTGAAGCTTATAGTTTACTTGTTGCTTCCCGAGGTATTTGTTAGGAAYGCTGAGCTCAGGTATGTCCTGGGAACACTGGCAGCTTCTCCTTGTTTGTGCACCTCAGTGCCAGTCTGCGTGGGCAGGAGGATGGTCACTTGGAAGAGCTGTGTGAGACAGAAACGTTTCAGGMTTGGCATTTAACATTTGAAGGGTCACTTTTCACGAAAACAGTTTTATCTTCAACTGTTTGTAGTTTTGACTGTCCTGGATGTTCATAGAAATGGTTTTTACCAGCTTGTAGCCAAGATTCGTATGTTTCGGTGGATACCAAATATGTCTATGTCTAACTAAAAGAACTTAGAGTTAAAGTGGCAAACAAGGGGTCTGGGGCTTAAAAGATGAATGAACGAGTTGGCGGACCAAACTGTTGTCACTCACGGGCCGGATGTGGCCCGCGGACCACCAATTGAATAGCCCTGCACTAGTGTTACTTATATTTTAATACTGTTGAAATGTTAATGTGACACCCGTGTGACAACCAGTATTGTTGAATATTAAACACTGGTTGGTGTTAAATAAAAAAGTGTGCTAAAATTGAACACTTTCACAAATTTTATTTTAACATCAGCAAGTGTGGACACAGATATACACATTGTTGGTGTTGAAAATAACACTGTGGGTGTTAAATTAACACTGGTATTATGTAAAAAAAATCTGTTTCTATTATAAATGCATCTCTTTTTATTGAGCTTAGCGACAACACCTCTTTATTTCGAAGCAGCATATTTTCGTCTTTAATTCATCTGTAAATTCCTTTCGGGATTAATAATAAAGTATTCTTGTATTCTTGAATTTGAATTGAACGAAATTACTCAGGAGGATTTCGCCTTCAAGTCAAGATTCAGGTCAAAGACTCCCTCTGACTCAACTACCGCGAGACTGAACCGATGTCATGGCAACGGGAAACAAGTTCAGTCCGTCCGTGTTGTTCCGACGGTTTTAGCTGCTGAGTTTGTTAAGTTATTAATTTATTTTATTGGAATGGCACATGRCGATTTGCGGGTGGAGTGGATCCGACAGAAGGTCACCGCCGGTTTTGTTTTAGGCAAAAAGTATCCCGAGTGTTTCGACGAACTCCTCAAACGGGACAATGGACAGGAACAGGAGAAAATTGTCCGCTTTTTGAACGTTGTCTCTGAGGAGGACCGTAGTTCGTGTCTGTACTTTTTCAAAACAATAAGAGAGGAAGAAGTTGAAGTTCCTCTTGGTAAGTGTTATGATATATGTATACAGTATATATATATATATAT
>NW_013952407.1:3484746-3509181 GCF_001266775.1 Austrofundulus limnaeus | reverse complement strand
GAAGAAAGTTGAAGAGTCATCAGATTCTGTTCCGACATCTTCAAGTGAAACACAGCTCACCTCTGACTCAAATGAGATAAATGAGGAAAGCCATGTGAGAACAGTCTGTCACCGTTTACAGTTAGTTTACAAATGTTGCTACTGAAGTCAGAGATGGTCAAAATGTTAACCTCATTTCTGATTTGGTGTTTTCAGACAACTGAAGTCAAACTGGTGTGTCATGCTGAACTTCATATCTCAGTGGATCAGTTCCCAGAGAGATTTTTCAAATCTYGTGTCATCTACTTCATCAGAAACACCAAGGGTGAGGTGACTGTATGCTTAAACCTATTTTAACATTTCACACATCACATTCATTGAAAACTTCTCATTTGTGCTTTGAGCAGAGACTGTTGTTCAGCCACTGGACATGAAGGAGGCCAGCATCATAATGCCTAGGTTGTTTAACTTTGGCATGCAGTCTGGAAACCCCTTGCTGGCACTACAAAACAAACTAGTCAATGTAAGAAAACAAAATCAAACCAACACCACCTGTCTTTAACAGTGCTAGAACAGTTGTAAAYATCTTGTATGTGTGTATGAATGTATAATGTAAATATTTTCACTTWATCTCTTGTCAGATCTATATACCCATGTTCACTGCCCAGAAAATGACAGCGACAGGAGAAAGTAGTCAACACAAGCAGAACTGTCCTCAGGAAAAGATCAGTAGAGGCAGTAAAAAGAAAAAGGGTAAACTGAAAAAACAAGGTGAGCAGCTCATGATGTGTGATGAGTTGCTCAACAGGACGCACAAATTTTTGGGAGTGGTCAACTCAACTCTTCAGCAGCTTCAAATTGAAGGTTTGTTTTATTTCAGCATAACAAAGGAGGGTCAACTATGAACTAGGAATTTATCACTGATCGAAGTTTCAAAGCACAGAGAAGAATGTATTCCAACTTGTAGTTGTATTCCCTTCCAGAATTCATTTTAGTTTTAAGCACATTTGTGTTGTGAGATGTTTAGTATGCTTTGGGATTTGTAAACCGTAAAAAGATCCAACCTGTGATATCCAAGCCTGCTTCATAAGAAGGATTTTAGTTTTGATTTAGTGTCTGTGCCGCAGGTGAGACTGTACTCCAAATTCCTGATCTGGACTTGAAGCAGGAGGTGAACATGCTGCTTGATAACCATGAGGTGTTGGAGAAGTTGGAGCAGTGTGTGATGAACTGGCAGACTCAGATTACCATTGTTATTGAGGAACAGCAAGGCAAAAAGCCACAGGTTTGTATCAATTCCTACTAGGTTTTGTTTTAAGCTTAGAAAAAATAAACTAAAAGCATTCTGAGTGTACTTCAGCCAAGACCTTAAGGTCACTCACATTGGTGATCCAGATCAACACCAAAATTTAATCGTGTTCTTTATGACAACCTCAAGAAGGAATCCAGTGACCAATCTTAAACACTCTCTTCTTRTTACCCTCCAGGCACCTGGGCCAATGGCAGAGATAGAACTCTGGCAAGGGCGTGCTTCTGCTCTCAGTGGCCTGTGTCAGCAGCTCGAACAGCCTGCAGTCAAGAAGATCATGGAAATACTGACCAAATCAGATTCAGGCATTGTTCACACCCTGAATGAAACTATTGATGAATTATCAAAATACCATTTAGAGTCAGRTCAAATTACCTGTATCCTTAAGACACTGGAAAGACACTTTATGGTAAGCAACCTCTAAAAACATTTTTTKTTGTTGAATATTCTGTACACAGACTGGCTCTTTTTTTCTGAATAAATTTAGAGCAGTGTTATAGTACTCAAGACCTGTCTCGAGACCACTTTTTGGTGGTCCTGGACTCGTCTCAGACTTGACCGCATTCGTACTTAGTCTTGTCTCGGACATTGAGGACTTAGGATTTCATTTAGGGTGGCACGGTGGCTCAGGTGGTAGAGCTGACGCCACTCAGCAAGAAGGTTGCCAGTTCAAATCCCGGCCYGGGGACCTTTCTGGGTAGAGTTTGCATGTTTTCTCCATGCATGTGTGGGTTCTCTCTTCCTCCCACAGACCAAAAACATGACTGTTGGGTTAATTGATAACTCTAAATTGTCCCTAGGTGTGAGCGAGAGAGTGAATGGTTGTTTGTCTCGTTTTTCTCTATTTGTGGTCCTGAGATGGACTTGCGACCTGTCCAGGGTGTACCCAGCCTCTCGCACTGTGACTGCTGGATATGGGCACCAGTGACCCATGCGACCCTGAAAGGATTTAGCGTGTACAGAAAATGGACGGATGGATTTTATTTAAAGACAAGAACTGCCATAAAAGTGTCCAATTTATTTGTTAACATCCTTGCTTTTACTGGATGTAAAATGTATTTATTCTAATCCAATTGTGACTTATTGATATTATATATTTTTGTTAGCGCTGTCACCCATCCCCAGCACCTTTTTCACTCGCACTCGGCAATCCGAGAAAATGAGCAGTGGTTGTCTGGGAGCGGGAGAAGATGTCTGCAAAGTCTTCAGCAATACAATTTGGCTACATAAATAATAAAGAATGTATTTTTAAAACGACATCCAGAAGAAAGCATAYAGTGACTTGAAAATTCTGCAGGTCTTTGCTATCATAGACAGTGGAGACTACGTCAAACGTTAATTGTCACTTAAAAAGGAAGCACAAAGAAAGATAAGCTATGTGTRCGTGATGTTAACAAAGCTAACGAGCTAACGTTAGTAATATGCCACTGTACCAAAATTCCTTTACCGACCCGTTAGCTACCCATATACAACATATTGTATGTTTTAGGGCACTAGTTGCCATTTTTTTTCCGGTCTTGGACTTGACTCGGTCTCACCTTCCCTTGGTCTAGGTCTCGACTTTGCCTTGGTGGTCTTGACTACAGTGCTAACTTGGAGTCTACTTTTTTTTTTTTTTTTTTTTTTTTGTGTGTGTGCGTGTGTGTGTGTGTAGAACCTGGCTACTGGTGCAGATTTTGCCATCATGCTTGACACCATCCCTGAAATGATGGAGACCTTACAGATTGTGTACACAATGTCTTACCGCTACTACTCAAATGAGCGTGTGGGGCCCCTAATGGAGCGTATTGCCTGGCAGCTGTGTGAGCGAGTGGCTCAAGGAATTGATGTCCACAGTCTATTCAGGTATTCAAGTATAAAATGCATACAATTTAAATAAAAAAATGTTTGTGTGATTTTAATATTAGTCAGTGGTTTATTAAGGCTATGAATTATKATTTAAGTTAAATACAAAATATTGTGCCTTGGACAGAGAAAAAAGARAAGAGGCCAAATCRTTGGTGCTCGAGGCTAAGCGGGTTCTGGAGACGTGGAAGTTGACCTATTTTGACATGAGTGCAGAAATTGAAAAATTAGGCTCAGTTCCTCACTGGGACTTTGATGGTAAAAGACTGTTTGAGAGGAGCGATTACATGGCTTCTGTCTGCCAGGACCTGTGCAACATGTTTCAGGTCAGTGTACTTTCTGGAACATTCACTSACAAATTCCTGACCACTCACTCACTCACAATAATCAACCCTATAAATGTGTCGAATTTGAAAGCGGTCTCCTGGGTTTGTGCTTTTCAGCTCYTGGAGGAATTCAACAACGTTTTAGGCCTTGAGCATATAGATAGAAAAGAAATGGCAAACAAACTGGAGGGTCTGGTTTTACCCATTCAGGAGGTCAGTTTTAATCCTTTCAGCATCTCTAGAAAGAGCAACTGGAAAATTATCATCCAAGAGTTTGGCACAAATAAGAAGGTTGGTTAGGAATCTTTTATCAGTTCACATGCATGTCCTATATGTTTGCTTAGCTGATTCATTTTTCACATGTTTGCACAGGTCGTTGAGGGAGAGATCATCAAACTGATCGACCTGTCTTTTAACACACTGCCCTCCTCRGCTGCTACCCTTGAGATGCTACAGAATTTGAAACAAATCCATTCTACAGAGGCCATCAACAACTGTTTGATTAGAAAGTTTAATGATGTCCTGACCCAGAAGTGCAAAGAGGTACCGGTACTCTGTTTTATTATAATCTAGAAGAAGAGCTGGTTGCCATAAGCCATGTTAAAAATGTTGAAACTAAGTAACATTCATGAAAGTTTTTAACATGACTTGTAATTTCAATCCAGTTAACAAATGTAATTACAATACTATAATTAAGGYGGCACAGGGAGCTCAGCTGGTAGAGCTGTTGCCTCCCAGCAAGAAGGTTGCCAGATCAAATCCCGTTCAAGGACCTTTCTGGAGTTTGCATGTTCACTCCGTGCATGTGTGGGTTTTCTCTGAGCACTCTGGTTTCCTCCCACAGACCAAAAACATGAGTGTTAGTCTAATTGTTAACTCTAAATTGTCCCTAGGTGTGTGTGTGTGTCTATGAATGGTTGTCTGTCTTGTTTGTCTCTATGTGGCCCTGTGATAGACCTGTCCAGGGTGTATCCCAACCCCCCCACAGTGACTGCTAAATTTGTGCATCCCCATGACCCTGAAAGGAAGAAGCAGGTTGGATGCATGGTTGGATAGATGGATATTATAACTAAACAAAAAAACTCTTCAGGTTTTATTTATTAATGTACAACAAAACAAATACACATTTTTGGTTCATTAATTCTAAAGTTTTACTACTGTATTTTAAGGGTTTTATAATACTGTGAAGTAAGTAAAAGTCAAGATTTCCTGTAACAGGTTGACAGCATTAAGGAAATCTTTGAAACACAGAAGGACAATCCACCTTTGAATAGGAATGAGCCTCCTGTGGCCGGATCTATCAGGTGGGCCCAGACTCTTTTCTGCCACATGAACCAAACCATTCTTCCCTTCCTGAAAATGGCAGAGGAACAAAACAAAATGGTGAGTTATTTTATTGAAGTTAAAACTGTTTAAATGACAAAATAAGGGTAGAAGCATTTTCTAACTTTTATTATTTTCTGCTCAGGCAAATGAGAAGTACCGGTATGTGGAAATTGCAGTGCAGATTCAGAATTATCAGGCAAAGAAGCATGAGTGCTGGATGGATGGATTAGAAAAGACYCTCTCAGTACTAATGAAAAAGCCTCTGTTAATTATTAAAGCAAACAAGGAAATGGTAATATTTTCTGAAATTTGTTACAACTACTGTTATCTAAATATACACTCACTGTTGAGTCTATTAGGTACAGTTTTTCAATTACTTGTTAACGCAAACAGCTAATCAGCCTTTATGGCAGCAACTCAGTGTCTTTAAAKCATGGTGAGGTGAAGTTCAAAACGAGCAACAGAATGGAAATTAAAAAAAGAGAATTTAAATGAATTTGAAATGGGTGGGTTGTTGGTATCAGATGAGTTGGTCTGATTATTTCAGAAACTGCTGATCTACTGGTGATTTAGACCATTCTCTTTAAACCCTGGAGATGGTTGTGTGTAAAAATCCCAATAGACATACATGTCTAGCACATGCAACCACAGCACATCTTAAAACTTTTTTCCTTCCTCATTCTGATGTCTGGTTTGCACTTCAGCAAGTCTCATCATGTCTACATGCCTAAAGACACTGAGTTGCCACCCTCTGACTGGCTAATTAGCTGTTTGAGTTATTAATCAATGGAAWAGGTGGACTTAATAAAGGGACTGTTTAATTTACATGAAATAAAGTTCTGTCTATATATAAAAATATAAAAAATTGCAAAAATAAGTCAACATTTTCATTTTTGTAATTTCAAGGATGTGCCAAAACCTGAAAGAAGCGATACAAACATTGTGCGATACATTGTTAACTTTGCTCCAGAAATCAAGGAAATAATTTCTGAAACAAAATATCTTGAGTTACTGAATTACTCTGTTCCTCAACGAGCCCAATATGTRACCCTACAAGAGGAAGAACTCCTCAGGTGAATACATTCATTAAAGAACATGTGCCATATGTTGAAACCATTCTCTTTGTCTCTTTCGTTACCTTTGTCATCTGTGGTTTCAGGTATGTTGATGAGCTGAATATGCTTGTCAGCAGATATCACTCTGTGCTGGACAGCTTGAGYGAGCTGCATCTCAGTCTGCTGGTACCAGAAATAAAAAGAGTCGAAAACGAGATGTACTTGGGACACAAAATACTCACTTGGAGTCTCCCAGGTACAGTATACATAGTTTAAAATGTCTGTGGAATTTTTCTGCAATGCAAATGCTCTAAATTATGCTAGTAAATTAAAACTTATTACTGGTTTTAGGGATACCTGACTTCATCAGTCGAGGTGTCAATGCTGTCTCTCAATTTGAGTCTGTGGTCAGTCAGATTTACAAAAACGAGAAGGAAATCRATTTCAAGTTGGAGTCAATATTGATGGCTAATCTACTGAAATGTCCAGTACCAGATAATTCAAGTGACTTACCAGGTAGAACTAATAGAAGGATCTATTAATGATTGTGTGTGTGGCAATAATAAATCATTATCATTATTTTTTTAAAGGTGTCAAGACTTTTTGTTCACTTATTGAGGAAGTGCRAGCCAAGACTTTGCATTTGCTCAGGAAAACATATTCTGACATAAGTTTCTTGATCACAAAGACGGAAGATTTGATAATGAAAACCAGTAGCGGTAAAGCCAAATGCATGGCCCCATACTACACCTACTGGGAAGGCAAAGTGTTTGATTCCCTTCTAAARATGGTACAGAGGTAATCAAATGATCTTTCACAATTTGCAGTTGAGTATTTCTGAGATTTACCAACCAATTTCTGAACCATTGTTCCATATTTTTTGCTGGCACTTTAAGGAGCATTCAGGCTTTCAACATGGCACTGATGGGAAGTACTGCTCTCTTCCAAATTGACGCCTTTCTGTCTGCCCCAAAGATTGTGTTACAGCCCCYCAAACAAGAGCTCTACCGGCTGCTCATGCAGTGTGTTAAAGACTGCATAGAGAGTACCAAGGTAAGGCTATCACTATTACTATTGTTGTGACATTGTTTTAAGCATTTGAATCTAGCACATAATAAGTTGATCACTAACATACAGTGTTTTTGTGTTAAGCAATTTCCACGTTGGATGCATGGGACCTGCATTGAATGCCCCCCTCAGAAAGTGGCCGGTGAAGATGAGATGGTGACGTTCACTTTCTTTAGTGATGTATGGCAGCATCCTCAGATACATGAAAGCGCGTTGACAGCATCCAAAAACATCCAACAACTGCTCCTCTCCTTGGACCAATACCTTCTCCTCTGGATGTGCTATCGGTCCCTTTGGGAGCAGAATGAAACCATTGTCAATGAAAGATTTGCAGCAAAGAAGCCATCCTTTGCCRCGTATGACGATAAGCTACACTTCCTTGCTGATGTCAAAGAGCAGGTGATGCAGGAGCCTCTGAGCAAGACTGAGCGCTCAATCCATCTGAACATGGAGCCGCTGGTTACCACAGTACAAGAAATTGCAGACTCCTGGATCAGATCACTTGGTAGCATGCTCCACAAGTCTGCCAAAGAAGATCTCTTCAACTTGAGAGATGAGCTCATGGTACYGAGTCATGCAATCATTTCCATAAAAATGTGTTGGGCTTTTTTTAAAATTTACATTAATCTTACAAAACAGAAACTTTCGAAGACACTGAAGCAGAACCTGGACACTATGGAGGACCTAAAATTTGTCCTYGGTACTATCATAGACCTCAAGAACATGTCTGTAGAGGTGGAATTAAGATTCACCGACATCCAGGAACGATACAGAACCCTGTCCATTTACAAACTGGAGGTAGTGTGTTAAATGTTCAGTTGTTACTCAAAAAATGAAATTATTTTGGTTAACTTRGTGTTCTTTATATGCTGCAGGTTGGAGAGGATGAAAAGGAGCTGGTGGCCATTATTGGACAGATGTGGAGTGACCTGTTTGCAGAATCTAGAAAAGTTGATCGCAGCTTGAAAGATGTAAAGAAATCATTTACCGTGGTAGGACATGAAAGCTTCTTCACATATGTATAAAAGAAGATTCAGAAAGGCACCTTTACATACCACACACCTTYTCTTTCTTACTTTTAAAGATTGCAAAAGAGAAGACTGAAGACTTTAAGCAAAATTTGTCTATCTTTGCTGAAAGCTTCGACATTCATGGTCCTGGAGCTGTGGGTGAAGATTTGGACAAAGGTGCTTTGATCAGACCCATTTTTGCAGTATGTAATGTTCAACCTTGAAACATGAATGACTTTTTTCATTCTTTTCAGGACTAAGCATTTTGGGAAAGTATGAGACAGACCTTGCCAAGATAGTGGCAGAACAGCAGAAGCTCTCTAATGCTGAGGATCTGTTAGGCATGCCTGTCACTGTGTACCCAGAGGTYACAAGGATTCAGAAAGTCATGAGTGGCTTAAGAGAAGTTTATGACATATACAAAGCTCAGAAGGTGGGTTAGTATTTCTATCAGTGAAAAAGTGAATTTTCTTGTCAGTGTGCATTACAAACTGTTCTCATAGAGTTTGTCAGTATCACGTCTGTACTTTTTTATTTTAGAATGCAAAAGCAAATTGGTCGCAGACCTTGTGGGTAGATTTGAAGATCCAGGTGC
Source organism: Austrofundulus limnaeus (assembly GCF_001266775.1). Lineage (NCBI taxonomy): Eukaryota > Metazoa > Chordata > Actinopteri > Cyprinodontiformes > Rivulidae > Austrofundulus > Austrofundulus limnaeus. The sequence continues at coordinate 3,500,668 of NW_013952407.1, read as the reverse complement.
TGCAGGAGGGTATAGAGGGTTTTATCAAAAGCCTGAAGAAGCTGCCCATCGATGTGAGGGCTTTACCCGTGGCTATTTTTCTAGATGGGAGCTTGGAAGAGTTTAGAGAATCGCTGCCTCTTCTGCTAGACCTGAAGAACAAAGCCCTCAGAGAAAGGTTAGTCTGAAGAGAAGGATGAACAGACATAGAAAACGATGTAAAAATGAATAAATTTGAATTTATTTTAACAACTGAACTTTATACAGAATAGAATATATGGATGAATCAGATGAAACAGGTTTTATTTTTATTCTAATATTTTATTTGACTTTTTTAGGCACTGGAAGGAGCTGATGGAAAGAACTGGCACCAGTTTTGAGATAAACCCTGATTGTTTCACCCTGGAGAACATGTTTTCTRTGGAGTTGCACGAATATGCAAATGTCATACGTGACATTGTCACATCAGCTGTCAAAGAGCTGAGTATTGAGAAGGCAAGCTTTCCTCTTTAATAAATAATCATTAATAATGACATCACAAATAGAGTCAAGTTTAATTGTACGAGTTTAGCATTCAAATTACACAATATTTACACGTTACAGTTAATATTAGCATGTTAACTGTTTATGCACTTTGTATGTGTGTGATTCAAGGGAGTAAAGGGGGTGGCAGAAACTTGGGAGACCATGAAATTCAACGTGCAGCCTTATTTTAAAGGCACCCAGAAACTTGGTTTTATCCTGGGAGCAGTGGATGAGATCCTGCTCACTCTGGACAGTGACGTTATGAACTTACAGAGCATGGCAGGCAGCCGCTTTGTTGGACCTTTTCTTGGCAACATACAAAAGTGGGAAAAAGATTTGTCTTTCATCAATGAGACCACAGAGGTCAGTGCACGCTTTTACCTTTATTATTAAGTTAAATTCTCAAAACTGTGTACTGACAAAATGGCCTTTGTGCAGATTTGGTTGGCGGTTCAGCGAAAGTGGATGTACATGGAAAACATATTCACTGGTGGAGACATTCGCTCTCAGTTACCCGAAGAAGCTAAGAAGTTTGACAACATTGATAAGATGTTTAAAGAAGTGAGTTGTCCCATTTCAGTACAAGTGCAAATATGTATTTTTTGTTAGCACTTTTCAAAATGTTATCTTTTYGTAGATAATGAACGACACTGTAAGAGATCCAAATATCAAGCGAAACTGCCTGGCTCCTAACCGGCTAGCAAACCTGCAGGCCTTGAGTAATGGTTTGGAGAGTTGCCAGAAAAGTCTTAATRACTACCTGGACTCCAAACGAAATGYATTCCCACGCTTTTTCTTTATCTCTGATGATGAACTGCTCAGTATTCTGGGGAGCAGTGACCCTGCCTGTGTCCAGGAACACATGATTAAGGTATCAGACTTTGCTTATATTGAAAATTTTGTCTGTAAAATACTTTGCCAGATGTTTTATTGTTTGTTTTTTGCACTAGATGTATGACAACATAGCATCTCTAAGGTTTGATGTGGAAAACAATGGAGAGACAGTAGTTGGAGCTATGGTGTCTGCTGAAGGTGAGGTGATGGAGTTCAGAAACCCTGTCTCTGTGGAAGGAAGAGTGGAAGAGTGGATGTTGAAGGTACTAGAGGAGATGAGAGGGACTAATTGGTTTAATACAAAGGAGGCAATCTTCTACTACTATAAAGAGAAGAGTAGGTATGTATCAACACAGGGAGCGGTCTATAGATTTGCAGATATCTGTGTGCAAACAGACCACAGTAAATCTGTCCTTTCTATGCTTTTCAGGGTCGACTGGATGCTGTTATATCAGGGTATGACAGTGCTGGCTGCAGTTCAAGTGTGGTGGACCTTGGAGGTGGAAAATGTCTTCAAGAAGGTGAGGAAAGGAGAAAAAAATGCRCTGAAGAACTACGCTAAGAAGATGCATCGCCAGATTGACGAGCTAGTGACGCGCATAACTCAACCTCTGGAGGAAAACGACAGGCGGAAAATAAACACGGTGCTTATCATTGATGTCCATGCGAGAGACATTGTGGACAACCTTGTGAACAACAGGTGAATTTACTCATTACACATATTCATTTTAATCTTTAGGATTGAAAATTGTGTTTAATACAATGGACCTTTCAATGTTTCCCCAGTATAATGGATGCACAAGAATTTGAGTGGGAGAGCCAACTAAGATTCTACTGGGTGCGAGATTATGACAACCTGTTTGTGCGGCAGTGCAGTGCTTCATTCTCTTACGGTTATGAATACATGGGACTTAATGGTCGATTGGTTATAACCCCACTAACAGACCGAATCTACCTGACCCTTACACAGGTTAAAGAGTCTGTGCAATACCTAAACAGAAACTTATAAACTGGTACGTTAGTTTGTTTTATATGTTTGAATTTGTTCAACAGGCACTTTCCATGTACTTGGGTGGCGCTCCTGCTGGACCGGCTGGTACAGGGAAGACGGAGTCCATCAAAGACCTGGCTAAGGCTTTAGGTCTGCTGTGTGTGGTYACAAATTGTGGTGAGGGCTTGGACAGCAAGGTAAAAGGCAAACAATAAGAAMTATATTTTTTATGTTTTCTTGATAAAAAAAATAACATTGTCATTTCTCAATAGCTTTTTTATTATTATTATTCATTCCTGTTTGTTCAGGCTGTTGGAAAGATCTTCTCTGGCCTTGCCCAATGCGGAGCTTGGGGCTGCTTTGATGAGTTCAATCGTATAGATTCTGCAGTGTTATCAGTTATTTCTTCTCAAATGCAGACCATTCGCAATGCTCTCATTTTACACTGTAAATGTTTTCAGGTAAATCTATTGTAAAATAGTGAACGTATAATACAAAATGAATACTTTTAAAGGTAATTATTTTGTGTCATCAAGGGAATATTCCTTAGCACAGGTCATTTTAATCCATATTAAAATGCACCTAAGAGTTTTTGTTTGACAACTTCTTACTCATATTATGTCAAGTTTGAAGGGCAAGAGATCAACCTGGATAACCGCATGGGGATTTTCATCACTATGAATCCCGGTTATGCTGGACGTACAGAGCTTCCAGAATCAGTCAAAGCCCTCTTCAGGCCTGTGGTGATGATTGTACCCGACCTTGAACAAATTTGTGAGATTATGCTCTTTTCAGAAGGCTTCCTAATGACTAAGGTAACACATGCTAGCAAAAAATGTCATGCTTTAATTATGACCATATTATGACTTTGTAACGGGATGTTCTTCCATTTTGCTAGTAATTCATCATGTTTTATTTTTCAACTAATATTTATTTTAGGTGCTGGCCAAGAAGATGACAGTACTTTACAAGCTGGCTCGTGAGCAGCTGTCTAAGCAATTCCACTATGACTTTGGCCTGCGTGCTCTAAAATCTGTTCTGGTGATGGCAGGAGGGTTAAAGAGAGGTTCTCCAGACCTTAATGAGGTAGTGACAATCTTAGAAGATTTACTTCTGTTGAAAATGTCAGGAATGTTGTATATATAATGTGCACTGCAACATTTAGATGCTTTGGAGAAGACACTGATTTGGACTGAAATAGTATTTTGATGTTGTATTATACTATAACTTTTCCTGCTATCCAAGATTTTCTATCTTAACCAGAACTCTCCCAATTCTGCATTTCTTTCCTTGATGTCATCTCTTTTAACAGGATGTGGTGTTGATGCGTGCACTCAGAGACATGAATCTTCCAAAGTTGGTGTTTGAGGATGTCCCTTTGTTCCTTGGACTGATCTCAGACCTCTTTCCTGGATTGGACTGCCCTCGCGTTCGGTATCCGGACTTCAGTGACGCTGTRAAAGAGATACTGCAAAAAAACCAATATATTCTCCTGTCTGATCAGGTATTCCAACTGGGCCGTAACGTTCATCTGTTAGAGTCTTTCTTGGACARTTTATTAACTAGTGAAAAATATACTCCAAGAACTTGAGTCCTGATATTGATTTCCCCTGTTTGAATGCTGTCTGTGGCAGGTGGATAAAGTTGTACAGCTGTATGAGACAATGATGACCAGGCACACCACTATGATTGTGGGCCCAACAAGTGGAGGGAAATCAGTTGTGATCAGCACACTATGTCAAGCTCAGACCAAGTCAGTGCCAGTTTACTTTAGTCGTTCTCCTGCCACTTTGTCTTAAAAAGGCAAATTAGTGATGTTCTTTTGTTCTCCTTACCAGAATGGGGTTGCATACTAAGTTATATCCTCTGAATGCTAAAGCCATGAGTGTCATTGAACTGTATGGAGTACTTGATCCAGATACTCGTGACTGGACTGATGGAATTTTTTCCAACATCTTCCGCAATATCAACAAACATACTGACAAAAAAGAGCGGAGGTAAAAAAGAATATAAAAGAAACATTGCATGTGTACAACTTGAGAAAAAACCTTGAAGTAATTCATAAAGACATAAATTTGTAACTTGCAGGTATATCCTGTTTGATGGGGATGTAGACGCCCTCTGGGTAGAGAATATGAACTCTGTAATGGATGACAACAAGCTTCTCACTCTAGCCAACGGCGAACGGATCCGTTTGCAGAGTCACTGTGCTCTGCTGTTTGAGGTTTGTCTGAAAGTGGCTTTGAGAAGAATGTATTTTCTTACACATTCCTGCAAAACAACTCTCAGCTGAGCCCTAAAACTTCACTGTCACAGGTTGGAGATCTGCAGCACGCTTCACCTGCTACTGTGTCCCGCTGTGGGATGGTTTTTGTTGACCCCAAAAACTTGCGATATACCCCGTACTGGCAAAGATGGGTGAAGAACAGACCTGASCAGGTTATAGAAATGGCTTCATTTAGTCATTTTCAGCATTTACCAAAGGAAATTCATTTACATATGTGTGTATGTGTGTGTTTATAGCAGCAAGAAGTGCTTCAGAGGCTATTTGAGAAATATGTACCTGGATGTATTGACATGATTGTAGATGGTATCGTTGATGGCAAACAAGTTCAGAAACTGGAGACAATTGTCCCACAGACTGATCTGAATATGGTAGGATAATCTCATCCGTTTCAAATTTGTCACAATGCCTAAATTGATGTTCTAAGGATGAACTCATAAAACGATTTCCTTGAATTAAATGTGTGTCTTGATAATGAATTCAGGTCACTCAGTTGGGCTTGACACTGGAAGCACTGCTTGAGGGAGACAGCAGCCATGCTGATGTCCTGGAATGTTACTTCCTGGAAGCATTGTACTGCTCACTTGGAGCCACGCTGTTAGAGAGTGCTCGGATCAAGTTCGATGAGTTCGTCAAAAGGCTTTCCTGCCTAAACACAGAGCATGATGAAAAAGTCCTTGTTGGGCCTGGTGAGATTCCAGGTATAAAGGAAACATTTGTTCATAAGTTCATGCATTTTAATGTTTGTTTTGGTTAAATAAGATTATGATAAGACAGGAAAAAAAATGTGAATGAATGCTTTATAACACTGTTCTTTAAGAGAATGACTGTAACTGTGTTTAACATGTTAATTGTGAATACTACAGGATACCTGCCAACTCTGTATGATTTCCATTTTGATGGGACACAGAATAAGTGGGTTCCTTGGAGTTCTCTTGTTGCTAAATACACTCACAGCCCAGCAGTAAAGTTTGCTGATATCCTAGGTAACAATTAATTCTGTGAGCTGTTCAACAGGAACAAATTAAATGCAAATATATTTAAAAAATAAAACTTTTAAAGAAGTACCGGTACATAAGCTTTTGAAGTGAATTATTTCATGTTTTATGTTTCAGTGCCAACTGTTGACACTACAAGGACCAGCTGGCTTTTGGAGCAGATGATCAAGATACGAAGGCCAGTATTGCTGGTTGGAGATTCTGGCACTTCTAAGACTGCCACAATTCACAACTTCCTGAAGAATGTTGACACTGAAACAGGAGTAATTTCAACATCTAAACTTGCATATGTGCATTTTTACTTGAATATAAATGTGCTTTTCTTTAGATTTCTCTGTTTTATTTATTGATTTATTTTTATTTTTATTTTATTTCATTATAGTCTACTTTGATCATTAACTTCTCATCCCGAACAACTTCATTAGACCTACAGAGAAACCTGGAGTCTAATGTACAAAAAAGAACCAAAGATATTTATGGTCCTCCTTTGGGAAAGAGACTTTTGGTCTTTATTGATGACTTGAACATGCCAAAGGTACATTTACTTTTTTTAATTAAATCATTTATTTTGTAATTTGTTTGTGGTAGTGGTTATAATTAAAAAAACAACATAATGCACTTTTTCAGGTAGACAATTATGGTACACAACAGCCTGTTGCACTTCTGAAGTTGCTGTTGGACCGAGGAGGCATGTATGACAGGGAAAAGGAGCTAAACTACAAAATTCTCAAAGACCTTGACTTTATTGCTGCCATGGGAAAGGCAGGAGGTGGAAGGAATGAGGTGGACCCACGTTTCATCTCACTCTTCAGTGTCTTTAACATTCCTTTTCCATCAATGGAGTCTCTCCACCTCATCTATGCTTCTATTATTAAAGGTCACACCAGAGTAAGTATCTTTGTACCCCATATAATTTCATCATTTTATGTCACTCAGATTTAATAAACATGAAATATTTTAGTTGTTTGAGGACTGCATAAAGGAAGTGTGTGATAAAGTCACCTTCTGTACATTGGAACTGTACAACATGATCATCAAAGATCTGCCACCAACCCCCTCCAAGTTCCACTACACCTTTAACCTGAGGGACCTGTCAAGAGTCTACAATGGACTGACCCACACTAAACCAGACAAGTCTGATCAATCACATTTATTCCACTGACAAATTCAAACAGTTTTTAAAATGTCTTTCACTGCTGTTCTCTTTGACAGATTTCTGACTGTCTGCCAGTTTGTGCGCGTGTGGAGAAATGAGTGCTTGAGAATCTTTCATGATAGACTCACGCACGAAAACGACAAAGCTTTGGTAAGATTTTGAAGCGCAGATAGTTGTTCCCCCAAATCAAATAATAAATATAGACCCCAAATGTTTGCCTGATACTTTTTTTAATTTTTAATTTTTTTTAACCATAACAGGTTCAGGGTCACATAAAAAACTTGCTTGAAGAACATTTTCAATCAGAAATGGAGGAAGTAATGAAAGACCCAATTCTATTTGGGGACTACATGAATACCCTCAGTGATTCTGAACCCAGAGTCTACGAATCCATCCCAGATTATGACGCTGCCAAAGCGAAATTTCAGGCAAGTTTAACAATGATGGTAGCTGAAATATTATAACCCAATTCCAATGAAGTTGAGACGTTGTGTAAAACAGATAAAACAGAATACGATGGTTTGCATATTCTTTTTGACCTATGTTCAACTGAATACACTACATAGACAAGATTTTTACTGTTCAAATGGATAAACTTTATTGCTTTTTTGCAAATATTCACTCCTTTTGAATTTGTTACTGCAACATGTTGCAAAATTACGGGGGCAGAGGCATCAAAAGACTGTGAAAGTTGAGGAATGATGAAAAAACACCTGTTGGGAGCATGCTACAGGTGAACAGGTTAATTGGAAACAGGTGAGTGTCATGACTGGGTTTAAAGGGAGAATCCCAAAAAGGCTCAGTCAATCACAAACAAGGATTGGGTGAAGTTCACCACTTTGTGAACAACTGCGTGAGAAAATAGTCAAACAGTTTAAGAACAACGTTTCCCCACATATTTGGAGAACATATTAGTGTTGTAATTAGGGTTGTAATAAGACATAACAATTGTTTACATTACAATGATTTACTGCTGTTTCTTTTTCTTTCTGCAGGAACTTCTTGAGGAGTACAATGAGACCAAGTCAAAGATGAACTTAGTGCTGTTTGATGATGCTCTGGAACATCTCACCCGACTTCACCGCATCCTTCGCATCGATCGTGGCCATGCACTGCTTGTTGGAGTGGCGGGCTCCGGCAAGCAGTCGCTCACCAAGCTTGCTGCATTCACTGCTGGCTGTGAGGTCGTAAAAACATATTGTAGCTGTGCTGAAACACAAATGATTCTTCAATGAGGTTTACTTATAAAGCTATGAGTAATGTAAAGACTGTTGACTTCAGTGACATGTTACCCTCTAGCTAACATTTATAGCTTTATAACTGCTAAATCAAAATAACGGATCAATCTTGTTTCAGATGTTTGAAATAAAACTCAGCAGAGGATATAATGAATCCAGTTTTCGAGAAGATTTGAAAGCGCTGTACCTGAAGCTTGGCATCGAAAATAAGAAGATGGTGTTCCTCTTTACCGATGCTCATGTGGCCATGGAAGGGTTTTTGGAACTAATAAACAACATGCTCACCTCAGGTTGAATTTAACTGTAATTAAAATACATTTATATCCTGAAAAGCTACAGTATTTGCACACTGATCATTATTTCTTTTGAAAGGCATAGTCCCTGCATTGTTTCCTAACGATGAGATGGAGTCTGTCCTCAATGAAGTTCGTGACGAAGCTCTTAAAGCAGGAGCAGATCCTTCCAAAGAGGGTGTTTGGCAATACTTTGTCAGCAAGTGTGCCAACAATCTACACGTTGTGTTATGCATGTCTCCAGTGGGAGACACTCTGAGGACACGCTGCAGGAACTTCCCAGGTTGAATGTGCATTCATTCTTCACCTAATATTATTATTTTCTTATTTCTTTTCTAACTGTGTGCCTTTTTTAATCTCAGGACTGATGAACAACACTGTGATAGACTGGTTCCTGCCATGGCCGCCACAGGCTTTACATGCAGTGGCTCAGTTTGTCCTTGGTGTGTCTTCACACATAGTCAAATAATTATATTTTCCTTTAATTATTTTAAAGATTTTTAAATAGAATGTTTTTTATATATAAATTTATTTATTTATTTTAACAGGTGAAAATTCAATGATTCCTGAGGCTCACTCCAATTCAGTTATTGAACATGTATGCATGGTGCATACTTGTGTGGGTGAATACAGCAAGCTATTCCTGGAAACACTCAGACGATGTAACTACGTCACTCCAAAGAACTACTTGGACTTTATTAACACCTATTCTAACCTTTTGGAGGAAAAGAACCACCTTTTCCTTAGTAAGAAGTTTGTAAATTACAAAAAACCAGTAGTAACTGGGACTGGTAGCAAATGAGTACTACTAACAATGTGTTTGTGAGGATGTCAGTAACAGTTCTTTGTATTTCTAGCTCAGTGCAGGCGTTTAGAGGGAGGTTTGGATAAACTTAAAGAAGCCAGCGAGCAGCTGGCTGAACTGAATGTCAAGCTTGAAGATCAGAAGGTTGTCTTAGCTAAAAATTCCACAGATTGTGAAGCACTGCTGGAAGACATTGCTGCAAACACAAGCGTGGGTCAGTGAGTGCCTGCATCTTTTACTAAAGTATTATGTAACATGTGGTCCTTAAATACTAATCATCAATAACTTGTTTTTTTAGCCAAGGAGAAAAAGGCTCTTTCAGAAACTAAAGCTACAGAGATTGAAAAGCAGAATGAAGTCATTGCTGTTGAAAAGAAAGATGCTGAAAGTTTGCTGGCTGAAGCTCTCCCGGAATTGGACGCTGCCCGCTTAGCCCTGCAAGACTTAGACAAACGTGATGTCACTGAGATCCGGTAAATTCTTAACTTTTTATTTAGTTTTTTAGGTTATTAGGAAAAAATTACTTTACAAATTGGTACTGACCAATCAGGGATTTTAACACTTGTCAGTAATAAAAACTGATTTCATTTTCATGACAAAACAAATTAAACCGAATTGTATTTATTTATATTTTGCTTGTTTGTTTAGATTTTGATTTATTTTGATTCATAATACAGGTCTTTTCCTAAGCCGCCCCAACAGGTGCAAAAGGTTTGTGAGTGTATTTTGGTGCTGCGTGGCTCCCATGAAATCAACTGGCAGTCAGCCAAGGGGATGATGTCTGAGCCCAACTTTTTACACTCCTTAATGGTCATGGACTGTGATTCCATCAGTAACACTCAGATCAAAACTGTCAAAGGTAATTTGAATTCATGATTAGTGGAAAACCACATTTAGAATTGTAAATTGTAAAAATGTCCACGTCCTGGATAAAAATATCTAGTCCAAATACCATGGACTGTATTTCTGTAATGACATAACATATTATTCATTTATTTATCTTATTTGGTTTGGCTAGGCATCCTAAAGGACCTATGTTTTGAGGAAATGCGAGCCATCAGTAAAGCTGGTGCGGGAATGTTTAAATTTGTTCGGGCGATCATACGTTACTGTGATGCTACCAGGGAAATAAAACCCAAGAAAGAAAAGGTCCTTCATTTCTGCTATTTTTGTTTCACTGTCATGTATTAAATGAGAGACCAAAACAACAACAACAACCAAGAAAAAACAAAGAAACAACTGTACTGTCATTTGATTTATAGGTGGCACGTCTAGAAAAAAAATTTCTTCAATCTAAAAATGAACTACAGAACATTCAAAGTGAACTCAGCAAAATTCAGACAGAGTTGCAAAGTCTTCAATTGAAGTATGACCACGCAATCTCGGAAAAGCAGAAGCTACAGGAGGCGGCTGAGGTCATGGAGCGAAGACTGATTGCTGCTGATAAACTCATCTCTGGACTGAGCTCTGAAAATGAACGGTGAGATTATGCAACAGTTGTAAATTACCGTATTGTTGATCTTTTCCATTTTATTGTTCTAACTATGTGCTTTTTTCAATTATATTTCCCACTCTTACTAATTCAATTCAGGTGGACACAAGATTTGGATGAGCTGAGGCAGCAGCGAGTGTGTCTCCTTGGGGATTGTCTGGTCTCTGCTGCTTTTCTGAGTTATGAAGGGGCCTTCAGCTGGGACTTCAGGAATGAAATGGTCTATCAAACATGGGTCCAGGACATTATTGAGAGAGGCATCCCCTTGAGTCAGCCTTTTAAAGTGGACAACCTTCTGACTGATGAGGTAGAAATCAGCAGGTAAGAAGCATTTAAACCTTTTTGAAAGACAATATGTCACATGACAATAAACTGAAATGCAATATGAAAAATTATTTTCTATGTCCATTCAACAGGTGGGGCTCAGAAGGACTGCCTCCTGATGAGCTGTCAGTGCAGAATGGAATTCTCACAACCAGAGGAAGTCGCGTTGCCATGTGTATTGATCCTCAGCAGCAGGCACTCAACTGGATTAAAAATAAAGAAGCAGCCAATAAACTCAAGGTACAAAAAGCTCAACATTTATACAACTGATCTGATAATGAGCCCATTTTAAAGTCCCACACTCTGATCATGACATTGACTTTTTGTCCTCAGATCTCATCTTTCAATGATCCAGACTTCTTGAAACAGCTTGAGATAGCCATTAAGTATGGCAATCCATTTCTTGTCCAAGATGTGGATGAGTACATTGACCCAGTCATTGACAATGTCCTGGAAAAAAACGTCATAGGTGCAGAGGGCAGACAGGTCATCTTGCTGGGTGACAAGGAAGTGCACTATGATCCTAACTTTAAATTTTACCTTAATACCAAATTGGCTAATCCCAAATTTTCTCCATCCATTTTTGGAAAAGCTATGGTCATCAACTACAGTGGTAAGATCTGCTGCATGCCACTTTCAGTTATCTGCATCACATAAGCAGCTAAGGCCGGCGTCACATTACAAGAAAATCATGCCAATTTTTGCCCTTCCAACAATCTTAAGGAAGTCCAGATTATCATGATGGCTCTAAAGATAATCATAGCAGATATTCCCGCCGTGGGTGGTGAGTTAAGAGTGATCTAGTCGGCTGACAGTTCATGAATGAAATATCTTTGCGTGTGTTGTGTGTTGTCTCTTGCCGTGTGGCTGTACACCACACTCTGTAGGACCAAACCTGGTATATCCATGATTTTTTATCCTCACGTGTGGGCTCTCTCAGTCTTTGAAAATCGGCCGACTGTTTTAAAATCTTGTAGTGTGACTCAGCCTTAATATGAACAGGTTTGTCTGTTTTCTTAAGTCTATTTACTGTATGTCATTACAGTTACCCTTAAGGGTCTGGAAGACCAGCTCCTGAGTGTTATAATGGGCTTTGAGAAGAAAGAATTGGAGGAACAGCGTACGCATTTAATCCAAGAGACTAGTATCAATAAAAAGCTTCTGAAAAACCTTGGAGACTCCTTGCTTAGGGAGTTGGCCATGTGTACAGGCAACATGTTGGATAACACAGAACTTGTGCAAACACTGGAGGAAACAAAACTCAAAGCCAGCGAGGTCAGTTTGGCTGAAGTTTCCACAAAATACCTCTATCTTTGAAGAAAATATAATCAGGAACCTTTTGCTGTTTGATTTTGTGACAACCAGGTATTTGAGAAATTAAAGTTGGCTCAGACGACATCCGTGAATATTGATAAAATGAGAGATGGTTACCGACCTGCAGCGAAGCGAGGCGCTATCCTCTTCTTTGTGCTGACAGACATGGCTCTGGTTGACAGCATGTACCAGTACTCGCTAGAATCCTACCTGGAAGTCTTTAACTTATCACTGCAGAAACGTAGTTCTGACATTTCACTTCAACAAAGACTTAACGACTTCACGAACACTCTAACATACAATATTTATAAGTACGGCTGTACAGGTAAACTAACTGAGTTAGAATAATGGCAACATGTTCATTTTTAAAGTTGGGTATGATGGTTTTCAGATTTATACAAATCTCCCTGTTGTATGTCCTTAGGGCTGTTTGAGAAGCACAAGTTGCTTTTTTCTCTCAACATGACAATCAAAATTGAGCAGGCAGAGGGGAGGGTGCCACAGGAGGAGTTGGAGTTCTTTATCAAGGGTGACATGTCCAGAAAATTGTCTAAGAATATTGTATTGTTCACAAGCAGACAAAAAATGCTCAGAATTGTTTTGTCCTGTTTTTCAACTTCATGCATAAAGGTAATACGTCTCTGGAAAAAAGCACACGACAAAAGCCTTGTGACTGGCTTCCTGACCAGGGCTGGGAAGACGTGGTGAAACTTGCAGAGCTCTTCCCTGAACAGTTTGGCACTCTGCCTGAAGATGTTGAAAATAACATCACTGAGTGGAAATCCGTAAGTGACCACAGTGACAAAAATGAATATAAGGAGATTACTGAACCAGTGGTGTTTAACCCTTATTGTCTCATTTTGTTTATTTGTTTTTCTCAGTGGTATGACTCAGATGCGCCGGAGCAGGCTCCGTTTCCCATGAAATACAAAGAGAACTTGTCTGCCTTTCAGAAGCTACTGCTGCTGCGCTGCTTCCGGGTTGACAGAGTTTTCCGAGCTGTGACTGACTATATCAGTGTTACCATGGGCGAGAAGTAGGGACTATTTTTGTTATGGTTATGAAGCTTCACAACCTCAACCTTTCAAACTGTGTTAATAAGTTGCATGTTACTGTTGTGTAGCAGTTTGTATAGCTCAGTCACCTACAATAGCTCTAGTTCTGTCAGACATACTGTATAAGCCAGTTAAATTGACCAAACATAACTATTTGATCAAACTTCTTTGTTTTTCTGTGTAGATATGTACAGCCCCCTGTGATCAACTTTTCTGCAATTCATGAACAAAGCACACCTTTCTCTCCCATCCTTTTCATCCTGAGTCCTGGTTCAGACCCAACCAGTGACCTGATGAAACTAGCAGAGGAATCAGGCAGCAGGTTTAAGTTCCTCGCCATGGGCCAGGGGCAGGAGAAGGTACTGAACACTTTCCATGATTTGAATTTTAAGTGCAAAGAAGGGAAAGGGGAAATGATCATAGGATTTAACAAGAAATTGCCCTAATAAATAAAAATGTGTGGTAATTGTATCCTGTAACTGTCTTAAAGGTGGCCCTAGAACTGTTGGAGAGTGCAGTTTCTTGGGGTCAGTGGTTATTGCTACAAAATTGCCACCTGTTAAAGAAGTGGCTAAAAGATCTGGAAAAAGCATTAGAAAAAATCACAAATCCCAACTCTAATTTCCGTCTCTGGATCACGACCAATCCCATTCAAGATTTCCCCATTGGCATTCTGCAAAAGTCTCTAAAGGTAAAATACATTTTCTTTTATATTTTTTTTTGTGATGCAACAATAATATCAATCAAGGATAAAAAAAAAGATTGAAGATATTTACAAGAACTGATTTATTGTGTGTAGGTAGTGACAGAGCCTCCCAATGGTCTCAAGCTGAACATGAGAGCCACATACTCCAAAATTTCTGATGAGACCTTGAACACATGCCCACACTCTGCATTCAAAAGCTTGGTCTATGTGCTGGCCTTCTTCCACGGTGTGGTGCAAGAGAGGCGCAAGTATGGAAAAATTGGTTGGAATGTGCCCTACGACTTCAGCGAGTCCGACTTTTTTGTAAGAGGAGCAAATTTTTTACTTTTTGATCTGCAGAATAATAAGTTTAACTTTTCTATAGTTAAATCAATATAAATAACCATGTTTACAGGTGTGTATGGAGATTCTGAACACCTACCTGACCAAAGCTCACAACCAAGAAGATATACCCTGGAGAAGTCTTAAATATCTTATCGGAGAGGTCAGGCTACATCTAATTGGTTGTAATATTGTGTCAGAAAATGCTGTATGTTTATATGTAAAATGTTTTTTAGGTGATGTATGGTGGGCGAGCAATCGACAGCTTTGACCGAAGAATCCTGACTGTCTACATGGATGAATACCTCGGAGACTTCCTTTTTTATACTTTTCGGCAGTTCCTCTTCTTCCAGAACAAAGATGTGGATTACAAAATCCCTCCATCTGGGTCAAAGGATGTATATGTTGGTCAGTTCATGCTTTCACTACATAAAGCAAATTGTTAAAATTGTTTATTATTTTTCGCTTGGAGCTTTAACCTGAAATGTTGTAGATGAGATTGAGAAGATGCCTCTGGTGAACACACCTGAGGTGTTGGGACTTCATTCCAATGCGGAGATTGGATATTACACTCTAGCTGTTAATGAGATGTGGGCTCACCTGATAGACCTTCAGCCTCAGACAGGTATGATTTAGCACAAGGGTTTCCAATCCTGGTCCTCAAGGACCACTACCCTATATGTTTTTAAGAAAATCTCTGCTCTGACACACCTGATTTGAAAGAATAGCTGATTAACAGGCTTCTGCAGAACTAGAAGAGGTAATTCAATCTCTGAATCAGATGCATTGGAGCAGGGAAACAAGTAAAGCATGGAGGGTAGTGGCCCTCCAGAACCAGGATTGGACACCCCTAATTGAGATTTTTTCAACAGTTTTCTTAACTGATCACTGCTAAAGACATTTATTTTATTTATTAACAAAAGCATTAACTCTTTTTTTCAAATTCTTTTCAGTACATTTCCTAATTTGCCTTTTATATTGTATCTTCCTTCCTGTGGCACAGGTGAAGCTCGTGGAAGTCTTACTAGGGATGAGCACATCAGCCAGGTGGCTCAGGACATTCAGAACAAGCTTCCTGAGTTATTTGACGTGGATGTGATTCGTAAGGCGTTTGGCACAGACATATCTCCAACCTCGGTGGTTCTTCTTCAAGAACTGGAGCGCTTTAACAAACTAGTGGTTTGCATGCAGCAGTCTTTGGCTGAGCTGCAGAGGGTGAGTACAATGCAAGATACTGAGGGGACTGAATGCTCATGTGTTTTTTACTCGACTTCAGTTTAGATTTTCTCTTGTTGTCTTGTTTCCCACAGGCCTTAGCTGGTGAGGTAGGTATGAGCAGTGAGCTCGATGAAGTGGCTCAAGCCCTTTTCGATGGCCACATCCCTGCCATTTGGAAGAAATTGGCTCCTGAGACTCTGAAGTCTCTTGGGAACTGGATGATCCATTTCAAGAGGCGCTATGAACAGTACAGCTACTGGGTAAAAATGGGCGCAAGCCACCATATAAAATATCTTAAAGTTTACATTTGTTAATTTTGGTATTATTTGTAGTTAACAAAATAAGTTTATATTTGTGTGTGTGTGTGTGTGTGTGTGTGTGTGTGTGTG
>NW_013952407.1:3483300-3484691 GCF_001266775.1 Austrofundulus limnaeus | reverse complement strand
GTGTGTGTGTGTGTGTGTGTGTGTGTGTGTGTGTGTGTGTGTGTGTGTGAATCGTGTGTATTTTTTGTTTGCAAGGTGAAAAAGGAAGAGCCAAAAGTTATGTGGCTGTCAGGTCTTCACATACCAGAGTCCTATTTGACTGCTCTGGTTCAAGCTGCATGCAGGAAAAATGGCTGGCCTCTGGAACTTTCTACGCTTTACACAGAAGTCAGCCACTACCGCAGTGAGGATGAAGTCACTGACAGACCAGAACAAGGTGATGAAATTAATATCATTGTTTGCAGCATTTGGTGAGYTTTTCTAAAGACCAGTCTTTCTGCTTTAGGCTGCTTTGTGTCTGGCATGTATCTGGAGGGAGCAGATTGGGATCTGGAGAARGGCTGCCTGGTGAAGAGTAAACCAAAAGTCCCGGTTGTTGAACTGCCCATTCTCAAAATCATCCCCGTAGAGGCACGCCGCCTTAGACTACAGGTACAGACAACAATCACTGCAGATTTTTCAACTTGAATACATTTCATGGTTTGAATGTTCCTCCCTGACTGCCAAGTATTTTCTTATGTTTTGTACTCCAGAATACATTGAGGACACCGGTYTACACCACATCCGCGCGGAGGAATGCGATGGGTGATGGTTTGATCTTTGAAGCAGACCTGTGTACTACCATACACCACTGCCACTGGGTCCTGCAGGGAGTGTGTTTGTATCTGAACACGGACTAAGTCTACAGGCTTTATCAGCAAGATAATTTCAGCTAGYGGGCATGTTTTAACGTGTTTTCAAATAACTGTGGACCTATTTTGCACAATTTGTTTTTGCATCAGTACAGCAGATGCTGCAAACTGTCGACCACAARCCAGTTTTTTGTTTTATTAATTTTTTTTGTCACAATAACACAGTGTCATTTYATGTTCTGAAAGCTGCTTGATGCCCTGTTCCTTTTGGTTATGAGTAGACCCACAGTATCACTAAATCATAAAAAGTGAAAGGCCCCTCTAAATTCACTGTTGGTGGTTATCAATATTGCACCTGTTCATTGGGTAAAGTTATTATTATTAGTTTTAAACATGCAGTTAATGGTCATTTATTGGCACAATGACATGTTACGTTTTAAAATATTTTTATTTAGAAATTTATTCATTTCATTTGTAACACAAAATAACAAAGAACAAAAAACATGCAATCAAAATAAAATAAATCAAGAATAAACAATATGAAAGTGAAAGGCACCCTTAAAGTCACTGGATATGTTAAACTGTGTCACATTAATTAGCCTTATCTCAGCTGTAGCAGTGAGTTTAAAACAAAATGATAGAACTAGTTTAATGAAGAATATGTCTCTGAAATAATTAAATCAAGTGTTTATTTATGTTTGTAATAGAACGTTTAAGAAC
>NW_013952407.1:3466267-3483120 GCF_001266775.1 Austrofundulus limnaeus | reverse complement strand
CATCTATTTTGTTCATAATTTTCTAAGGGAGGACCCCCAGACCCCCACCCCAACCTGTGTCCCCCCTTTTTAAAATGGTTCTGACACCCATGGTCATTTTGCAGAGTCAAAACCTCATTTTCAACACCAGAGCCGTCCAGCAGAAACACAGACATGAATTTGGACACAAATCCATCCTGGACAACTGCTCGTCTTAATAGTAGCCACAATCTCACTTTTATTTTTAAAATCATGAAAAAGCACGCCTGCAGCCTCAAAACGCTCCTTTTAAAACTTCGTCATCACTGAAAGACATTTTGGCCGGGATTTCCCGTTTTTTCAACCTAATTGAAGTGTTCCGTACGGGAYGCTCGTTTTCCTGTATTCTGGTGAAAGTGTGCATGCTCACATGCTAAATTGAGTCCAAAGGAGAAGTTAGCAGGGGAAGCTCTTAGCTTACTTTCATGGTCTTGAGTCAAGTCATCATCTGAAGGATGAAAGATAAAGAAGATAATAATTAGGAGCAGAGAAACAAACCTATTCCTAAAGACAAGCACATAATGCCTTTGAAAATGTGAAAAACTGTCACTTRATTATTTTGATGTGAATCTCCTGTAGCTACATATAATGCAGTGTTTCCTACCTCTACATGGCTCTGTTTTGGTTCCCTCCCCCAGCAGCATCTCCTGCAGAAGGCTGTCCATCCTGGCTTCACCAAGCAGCTGCGCCAAGTGGAGTGTCTCCACCATCTGCCAGGCAACACTCTGCAGGGGAGGGAGGATGAGGAGAAGTTCCCCCAGTCTTCCTCGCTGCCCGCAGGTGGATTCTTCGAGCAGAACGTGGGACTGGAGACGCAGTTGTCTTATCACCTGAGGGTTCTCGAGCCCCGGACAGTCTGCTGGGCAAGATGGTTAAATACTAAATATTGAGACACAAATTTTAAGCTAAATTTGACTTAGTTTACTCATCATTCTCAAAACGTGGAGAAAAGCAAAGTTTCCAGGTGAAAATTAAGCCTGCTTTATAGTTTTAAATACAATAAAAATGATCATACAGTTTGAATTTCGGCTCAACCGTACAAAAGAGGATTAGGGCAACTGAAAAAAAAACTTCAGACTTTTTTCCTCAGAATTCTGAGATTAAAGTCAGAATTCTGACTTTCTTTTCTCAGAATCAGGAAAAAGTCCGAATTTTGCCTTTAAACTCAGCCTTTTTCCTACAGGATGTCTGCAGAAAAAAGTCTGAATTTTTAGATTAAAGTCAGAAATATTATTTTTTTCCTGTTGGCCCTTATCCTCTTGTACAACAGAGAGACAGCTAAGAAACGTGTAAATATAAGTTTAGTGAGTGTATGTTGCTATCTCTGCTAATGTGGCAGATCAGTCCTCCTTCCTCGGTCCTTCATTGTGCCTCAGATTATTGCAGGCAAACTCTTCCTGACTGATGAGAACTTCACCACATCCTTTTCTGAAATCTTTCAGAAATTCTACAAAGCCAGACTACAAAGAACAAAAGCAAGTAGCAAAAGAGAAATTACAGCTCACAGAATGACTAGACTGACCTGGGGAGAAGAAAACAATGGCTCTGAGGCAAGCAAACTCTTTGTTTGTGATGTCCAGCTCCCTGAGAGGTTTGACCAGCTCCTCTTGGATCCTCAGAGCCACTCGAGACACCTCTAACTCTGCTCCTCTCAGAGGGATCACAAAGTCATTCCCTGATCAGTGAACATAGGCACATTATGTTCATATTCAAGATGGAAAAATCACACGTAACTCCGGAATGATTAATGACAAAAGAGGAAAAAGTCTTATTGTGTCCCACCTAGAAGTATGACATTACTGTAAGGCAGTGAGCGCCTTGCTGCCCCTAGAATAAGATGTTCTGCAGAATGGGCTCGCAGCAGGGTTACCTAGAAGCACACACACACACACACACACACACACACACACACACACACACACACACACACACACACACACNCACACACACACACACACACACACACACACACACACACACACACACACACACACACACACACACACACGCTTTATGTTTTTTTTTTACAACAACAACATGTTAACTTGTTACACAGAACAAAACAATATAATTACTTATTGAATCTCAGCTAAAGTCTAAGCCATTGTTACTTAATCCTGCATGGATTGGTATAAAACAGAGAGAKTGTTGTGTTTGATTTTCCTTTTACCCTGTCATCAATCTGAAGGCTACAGAACTCTGGGATGTGTTTGGCCCATTCCACCAGCAGGAGGAGTTGCTGCTTCATTGACTCAAACACGTCTCCCACACAGGCGATCTTCTTGGTGCTGATACCGTGACTGTGAGRTGAGGGCAGTGCTGGGAACTAAAAGCATCAAAGTAAAATGGGAGTTCAAAGTGAGCCCAGGTAATGGAGCCATGTGGAAATGAACTGTGAACAATGTTTCTAAATATGGTGTAAAAAAACAGTGATGTAAGATGCGTTTTTCTTTCTTTTTTAAATTAACATTTCATGTCTCCTTTAAAATAAATTCTAACCTCATAAAACTGTTATTTCATGTTGGAGTTGAAGGGGATTCAAAAGTCAGTTTAGATTTTTACTTCAATAAAAGAATCAGTTTTAATGTTTTTAAGGTTTAACTTTGACACACAGCCCCATTTAGCCTTAACTTTTTTTTAAAAAACTGAACTTAAAATAATAAAGTAAAATACTGAGTTTGATGAAATGTCCAGTAGATCACGTTAGCCACAAGCTTAGCTACATCATTAGGGTCATGAGTCAGTTGGTGTGGTGGGGCACATCCAGCACACATACACACCTAACTGAAGAATATCCAGTGACAATAATATGCATGTTTTTGAACTGTGGGAGTCAACTTCATACAGAAAGACCTCATGTGGATTTGAACCTCCGGCCTTCAACTACGAGGCAATCATGCTAATTAGCTGCGCCGTCGTGCAGCCCTTGGTTAAAGTGTGTGGTTCAATGTCAAACAGTTGTTCCCACTTAATCCCTACCAGAATAGTGTTACACATCAATTTTAACAGTTGCAGAATATTGCCAAAATAAGAAATATTGTATTCTTGTTAATTTTTATTAAAATATATCATTAATACAGTTTGGAAAGGATCTACTGGATTCCAGAAGGGAATTAGGAATTTTTTATTCATTATTTTAGTCCCTGTCACAGTTCCTCCTACTTATCTGGAAGGCATTAAACAAGCACAGTACTACACATCTAAATCATCTCTAATAGTTGTAAAGACACCAGTTATGTTTTTTTTTCCTCCCTGTTCATTTCTTTTTTATGTAAAAGCACATATCTGGTTGTTATTTTGTACTTTAGGGCAACAGACCTCAGTACCAGACCCAGTGGTGCAACAAATGGGCCATGATTAGACGAGATCTCTGTGCAATTTTGTTCTTAACTTCAATTAGGAGAAACTGAATCCAACCCGCAGAGTGTCCTTCTGGGAAGTAACTCAAGCTCTTTTCATCTTTGACCTTCACCCGAGCGATTTCAAGAAAAAAAAGCAGAGATGGTATCATTTATCAGTCATGCATGTGTGTTACCTGTTGCACGCTGGCCTCAGCCTGCAGCAGCACACTGATGGACAGGGTTCTGACTGCTTGTCCTTTTGCTCTGGTAGTGATGATGCAGTCTCGCTCATTCTGAACAGCTGAAGATCAAACACAAAAATAATATGGCCACAGAAATTTCCTTCTCAAAGCCCATCTATTCTTTGAGAAACACATTCAGCGTTCATCGCTAATGTTGACTAGAAACATTACTTAGATCAGGGGTCTGCAACCTGTGGCTCTGGGGCCGTACGTGGCTCTTTCGTCTCTCTGCAGCGGCTCTTTTAAATCTTTGACCAACTCTAACATGAGATTGATACAAACTAATGTTTCTGCCAAGATTTATTTAATTATATTCAAATTTTTGATTTGGCAACAACTTTTTAAAAAAGCCAAGTGAAAGCATAAAAAGTTGCAGGTGTACATTATACGCTGAAGAGGAGATATCTATTTAAGAACATTTATCACCATCGTTCTGAATGGCCTCTGACTGATTTCAGTGACTTTACAAAGTCAAACAACATGAGTGAGTGTTACAGTAATCATTCATCCTGGGCTCTGTGAGCACATTAATCAGACTACACAGGAGGAGAAGGAGCTGTKGGCTCCCTCTGAGCTTTACTGACAGTTTTTTGTTCAACAAAGTTCCAAATGAGTTTTGCTCATCATCAGTTAAGCTTAGACTTGCAGCAAACAAAGTGGGTTCAGAGATCAAGTGGAAAAAAAAGGGAAATAGGCTGTAGTCTAATGTTTTGCTTTGCCTGTTTGTTTCCAATGCAGGTTTGCTTCAGGCTTACATTACAAGTAATGTTGCAGCGTGTTATGGAAATCAGGCAAATTACTGAAGTAAAGGTTTAAATTAGGGCCCCTGGCTTTCACTTCAGAAGGCTGACAGTAACATCTTCCAGAAAAAATGCAAAACAAACATGTGGAGATGCTAAAGAATTTTAATTATTCATGTGTGGAGAACAGACTTATCTGATTCCATCTCTTGTGTCTCAGTCAGTCAGTTAAAGATAAGGCCAATGATATGCACAGTGTACATAAGCAAACACGAAGCTAAACTATYAACAGGCTCATTCTTTTACTCTGGGAAAAAACATTTCTCTTTGGTGGTTTGTGTGTTTTTGTCCTTGAAATAAATATGATGTGTTTTAGGCACATAAGCCAAATTTGACATTTAAAACATTTATGCAGGTTGTAGTTTTTTTTATTAAGAATTTATGAGCTGAACACTGAAGAAGATTTGTACGAAGAGACAAAAGAAAAATGTTGGTTCTGACCTTCTTTTTTCATTCCAGCCTTGAAACATTTTCGCAGTCTGCAGTAACGACACTGGTTTCTTTTGTCTTTGTCCACAACACACTGCCTGTTGAACCTTGAATATATAAACCATRTAAACACAGATGAACACAGTTTCCTTACTTCAAAGCTATGTCAAAGTACCGATCCTACTGGTCAAAAATTACTCCAACAAAAGTAAAAGTAGCTCTGTCAGAACATTACTAAAATTAAAATACTGGAGTTTATTTGCTTAGAAAAACATCTAAGTACTGAAAATACTTAAAAATGTCAAGTTTTTTAACAATGCATTTCACTTGAGTGTAGTCGAGAATAACAGGAAATTTTCTGCTATACTGGACAAATCAGTAACTCCAAATATAAAATAATAAGGCATTAGTCTTATACATTATTAGATGCTAAAGACACAATTTCATGCAATCACACTCACAGTGGTGGAAGTGTTGCTGCCATTCTGCACCTACAGACCCTCCAGACCAGCACAATCAAACCAAAAGATTTGTACATGGGGAAGTTGGTTTACATGTCTTGCCCAGGGACACAACAACAGTATGCACTCGGGCAGGGATTTGAACCAGCTATATCTATATATCTGGTTTAATATATGATATGTGAACTATATTCTAACCCACCCCCCTGTTCCCCTGGGCAGGGTGGGTGGTTCTTCATCTCAAGCACAGGTCCTGCAGAGGCCTGCGAGTTTGAGGGTTCTTCGCAGTATCTTAGCTGTTTGTACTGTGCTGTTCTGGGCTGAGATGTCAGATGTTTCTCCTGGTATCTGCTGGAGCCACTGCCCTGAGTGCTGCGATGACCGTGGGTGCTACAGTTGCCTTCACCTTCCAGGCTTGTTCTCTTCCCTGAGCCCCTGGTATTCTTCCAGTTTCTCCTGTTTCTTTTTCCTGAAATTTCCATCATTGGGGATGGCCACACCAATCACAACAGTTGTCTTCTGCTGGTTATCACTTGGTTTTGGTGTTCCATGTATTCCTTTCTTACAACCTGCTGTGAGACGCTGAATTGTTTCTGGGGCTTCTTTGCTCAGCCTGCACCTGGTRTCTTGCCTGGTATGGTAGATTTGGGCCTTAATCGCTCTTGTCCTCAAGGCCTGTTCCTGTGCTGCCATGGTCAGTGCTTCCGTGCAGTCCTCCAGTCCTGCCTTCTCCAGCCATTGGTAGGATTTGGTCATAGCAGTCACTTCAGCCATCTGTCAGTGGTACAGCCCATCAGGGGATTTTCCTCTCATGGAGGTTCCTTCAGCTCCTTCTTTTCCAGTTTCCATTATCTGAGACATTCACTGTGTCATTCATCTTTTGGGGCCTGCTTCCTGATGTACTCTTGGAACATGATCTTGGATGGCAGCTCTGATGCTCACCAGGCCTTTGCCTCCTTCTGTRTGCTTGGTGTGTAGCCTGTAGAGACTGGATTTTGGATGGAATTCACCATGCATGGTGAGTAGCTTTCGTGTTTTAACATCAGTGGTCTGAATTTCCTCCTTTGGCCAGCTTATTATCCCAGCAGGGTATCTGATTACCAGCGAGGCATGGCTGTTGATTGCCCGGACCTCGCTGAATTCTCAGAACTTGCCTTACTCATTGCAGGTATTTGCCTGTGGTACTGGTTCCATATACATATTCCATATATACGGCTTCCTGCAGTGAATACTGTTTTCTTGCAAGAATTTACTAAAAATTCAACTAATAAAGAATACTAATAACGTTGACTAAAGTTTAAAGAGGATACGGGATGAAACTCACCTACAGTTGTACGTGTGGTTGTTGCGAATGCTCCTCCTGAAGAAGCCCTTGCAGCCATCACAGCTGGATGCACCGTAGTGTTTACCTGTGGCCCTGTCTGCACAGATGAAACACTGAGTCCCACCTCCATCAGCCTGAGGCACCGACGAGGCGGATGCCGACACTGTTGCATCTATAGATTACAAAACAGATGAAAACAGTAACCCACTTTTGTTTTAGCACAGAAACTTGTGAGGTCTGAGAACCCCAGCTTTGTTCAAATCTAACATGCTCCAAGATGACAGAGATTAAAACTGATCCCTTTTATCATTTAGGGCACGTTAAGACTCTAATCTCACCTCTGTGAAATGGAGTAGCTTGGTACAAGGGCACAGCTTCAGAACCTCTGAATCATTTGGGTATTGTTTTATAGGTCAGTTAGGTTCTGTGTAGAAATATTAAAAGCAGGGTTGTACAGTTTGGAGACTTATCTCTGCTCCGTGTGAATGCCAAGAGCCTCTGAGGAGCTTCTGCCAGTTATTACTCTGGAGGAAGAGAAAACTCTCCATTTAATTAAAGCAGTTAGAGGTCAGTGTGAACCAAAGTCCACTGCTCTCCTTTGGCTAATTTCACACTGGGCACTTAGTCTTCCGTCCGCGTTGCTCTAAAGTGCACGCTGCCAGTGTTCAAGTGCTGCAGCAGAGACTGTACAGACCCCAGGCAATAACGTCTGCAAATTGCACACTTCGTTTAGACAGATGAGGCATCCGGGGATTAGGATTTAACAAGGAAAATGCTTTCTGTGGTCAAAGATCAGTTAGATTGAATTAAGAGATTAGAATACGGTTTGCCTCGYGGTTTTATGGATTTGAAGAGCGACCTGATGGTAAACTGCTTTATTTAAACTGAGCTCAAGCAGACCTGATGCGGCTTAATCGAGGATTAATTAGAATAATGAATGATTGTCAGATTACTGAGAAAATATGAAATGCAGACAAATACTGACCTGAAATGATTTATTGGAGTAAACAGAAAAAAAGGCATGTTTTATTAATTTATTAGGTTTGATATAAGTGACTTTTGAACAGAAGTGCCTCACTGGTGAACAGTATACAAGTAAATGTGATGAGCTCTAAAAGCTTATTAGGCTGATAAAATATGATTAAATTATAATTAATAAAAKCCCTTAAAAGTGTTGTCAATTTCTCCCTTTTTCAATAGAATCTCATCCTGTTAATTTGAATAAAGGTGGAGTTAACATACCTGTAGCATTTGTTTGCTGTAGTCTTCCTGTTGAGTTGTTRAAATGTTCATTGTCTGTTGCAAAAAAGATCATCCCATCAAGCTTCATGGTTCCAATGAGATTATTTTCAAGACTGTTTGATTAGAAACCTCCAAATTGTAAGCTGTCAGAGCATTTATTCACTTTAGTTCGTCTGCTTCACAGATTAATCTAATGTCTTTGTTTCCCTCTGCAAATCTTCTGAAATCTTCTTTGTGGACTTCTTTAAAATGTCCTTTCTGACGTTCTTGCGGTGTGTTGCAAAGCTTCCTCTGTGATGTCCCACTTTCAGTGACCTCTCAGTAGTGAGGTTTGGCCCACAGCTTGTTTGCTTCATTGAAAAAAAAGATATCAGTTAAGTACATAAAGGTGAAAGTTCAGAGGCTGATAAGCGTCACTGTGAGAATAACAATTGATCGGACAAATTGGTTGTGTTTTGAAAACAGGACTCTTCCTTTTAAAGGGAGATCAATGTGATTTTAAAAAAGTCAATAAAGGCAAAGAGGTGTTCAAAGGTTGCATGCGGGGATGTTTTTTTAAAATTGAATTTTAGCTGAAAATCTTCCCAGTGTTCTCTTGGCTCGGGCAATCGATACCACACAGACGAGATACAGAGCACAAACAAACAGAGGCAGACCGTTGAAAAGAGCCTGGATGCTGTCTGATTAACCTTTTGTTTTAAGTTTTTAGGTAAATGATACAATAAAATGCCTCACTGCAGGGGGCACATGTGGCATTTGATTACCAAGGATAGTGTTTTCTTTTTGTCTCCCAGTGTTGATAAAAGGATTTTAATCTTATGATAAAACTAAGCTTTTATTCATCTTTACTCATAAACATGTCTTTGGTGGTATTGATTAATACTGGAGTCCTATTACATGCAGAAAAACATGCTACACTTCTTTGATTCAGAAAAAAAGAGTGTTTTTTTCCTCCTCTTTGATTACTATTGAATCTTCACAAATGTCATTGCAGCTCAGACATTCAGTCTACATCCTGGAATGTGCAGTTGATTTGAATGAAGAACAAGCAAAGGATGCCTTTTTGTTATAAAGACACTCATTTGGGATTTAAAAATTGTTTATTAAACAGCAATTTATCCATGCATTAACCAAACCTGCTTTTCCATTAAAAAAGGTGAAATATAAAATCACTCTTATGGCCTCACACACAAAAACAGCGTATTTAAAAATTCAGCTTCACAGTGAAAACATCTTAAAAATAATTTTAAAAAAGGGATGAAGGTGACTATAGACAGTTCTTTTTAAAATTATAACAAATTACATGTCAGTCCACATATGCGCTTCCCCAGTGATGATAGCCATCATACTTTGGTATAATAGGATTTCCTGGGTGAGTGCTAGTCCCTTCTTCAATGTCATGGTAGGCCGCAGGTCAGACCACCCCTGGCAGTGGCTCACGCAGTCGAGCTTTATTTAGGTGATTGATAGATAGTAAAAACCAGCAGATCGTAAGAAGACTGCAGAAAAGCTTCCTCTGGTCTGTGAAACTATCAGTAAAGGAATTAAATGATTTATGAACAGTGATTTTAGTTTTTATATCCAGATTAAAGATACATGTTGTATCTTGAGATATCTTGAAAATGTAATTTCTTAGTTTAGAAATGTTGTTTTAAYTTAACATAACACTGATGAATTACAAAGTGTTTAAATTCATTCTGACGTGTGCATGTTATTTCCCTGTAAACAAGAAAATCATTCATTCATTAATGAGGCAGTTGACTGACCTTTCTCTGACCACTAGGGGGAGACAGAGTACACGTCATTCAGACAAATTGCTCTCATTTTTATTCACACATCCTACTTGTATTAATGTTTAACGAACTTAATCTTTAAAACAATGAAGAAATCATATCATAAAGGAATGAAAATTGTTGCGTAATCTGATTTTTGAAAGCTTTTCAGTATTTACCTTCACACTGTTTGGACAAAACTTTTATACAACACATTTACAGCTGGACAACATTAAGCTTTTAAAATATTCATCCACAGGTCCTGACCTTAAACTTTTAGGAAATTGTGTGGACTGTGCTTAAACATCAAAATCTTTCCAGAAGGCTTAAACGTCTGTCAATTATACCAAGAAGGTTAAGTATCCAACCACAGTTCTGCCTTCAGCTTCTTGTTGGCCACCAGAAATGTCAGGTCAAAGGGCATCTTGCCAAAGGCCATTCAAGCAAACAGCAGCTGTATCAAATGTATGCTCTTGACTTTGCCTGTATAATTGTGACCCCGTGCTACTTTCAGAAAATCCAATATACATTAAAATTGCGCACATATTTTTTAAATAWAGATGCATAGTTTGCAATCATTTTGCCAGAGGAGATAAAAAATGTCAACGTAATTAAGGCCAAATACTGTTATGGATGCAAACTTGCAACAACTGACAGCAAGAACTAACTATTCAATCGGAAAATAGCAAATTAAAAAAAAAAAAAGGTTTAAAGGTTAGGATAATTTCCACAAGGCAACACAAGGCAAAATCCATTATCCAGTAATTCATTAAAATTTTGGAAAAAAAAAAGTTAGACTCCTTTCAGGCCCATCCTTCTGTCTTCAGTTCTTTAGGTTCTGACTGAGTTTGACCCTTAGAAACCTTTTCAATTTAATAATAATAATTATTTAAACAATGAATGAGGAAAACAATGACAAAGTTGAATATTTTAGAAATACTTGCACATATTAAATGATTTAATAATGAAGAATCAAAGAGCAGTGAAAAATATGAATTATGGCTTTTTATTTTGATCCACAAAACAGAGAGTAAGTAAAACAAAGAACCCACATGCCTTCCCCAAATAAAGTGATCATAAAAACATTGTAAGCCTGTGATTTACTGTGGCGACAAATAATGGAAGAGTGTCCATTCATCATACAGACCAGCTCACCAGGAGAGATACTGTCACAGACTTTACCCTGTCTGGGAGGCATTTGGAGGGGAAAGAAACAGCCTCCAGTTTCCCCCGCAACCTGTTTTATCTGATGACTTTTCCAGGCAAACACATAAAAACCAGCTGACAGGAACTTTGTCTCTGCTACTCTCCAGCTCCATTCTTAGTTATGATGAGATATAGATGTTGTAACAAAGAAGTCCGTGATCAAAGTTAGGAATACTAGAATAGCAAACCCAGATGATAGAAACAAAACCGAGTTTTATGGTGAAAACTGTAAAAAAAAAAAGAAAAAAAAGAAAAAAAAGTCTAAATGGTAAATCGCTCTGAAAAGGACCCAAGGAGCCAGAAAATAATAAGCAAAGAGGAAAACTAAAATAAAGCTAAATAAGCTTTTGAAGAATGTTGACCTTTAGAACATCTTTCTTAATGAAGCAAACAACTCTGGTTTCAGAACTAATTCCAAACATATGTTTGTGGGGTGAAACTGGACGTGAAAAACAAGAAGAGACTGAACTTGTAAAAATACCTCCAATAAGATTTTAATGTGAAACTTGCTCACTGAGAGATGACAGTACGAGCTACCATGTCATTGTTGTGCTSTAATTTTCAAACCAAACACATGAAAATAATAGAAATCAAACATTAGAATTCTTTCACTGGAGGTCTCTTTTATTCCCCCCCCAGTCATTTCAGATCAACAGGCTAAAACACATAAAAACACGAGGCAAAGTGGTAAGAAAGTAATATTTCTTAACTAAAATCTATAAATGATGTATGATTTAAAAAATATCTATATACATTTTGCCAGAAGGTTCTAAAAGCAGGGCAGAAAGGCAGCTCAATCGCTAATTTYCCACATTGTTGGGTAATTTTGCAGCTGATGTTAAATTGACGTTTTGCTTGCTCTATAAATTTAGTCATTCCCATTTTACAACATGCACCATTTTCTTGCCATGTCCAACACTTAGTGGTCATAAAGCAGTTAATGTAGCTTTTGAAAGATGAGTTRAATAATCAGTATCAGAATGGTCCCAGAACTTTAAGAAAAAGTCACTTAGTTCTGTTTCAAAATTTACCAAACTGTTTTATTTTATAGATGTCAGGATGTTGGTTAATTAGTTGACTTTTTGTGTTTTAATATGTATTTATGCATTTATTTATGGTTCTCTGAGACTCAWGTTTTCAGTTTTTCAGTCTTTGTCACTCCTCCTCAGTGAGTTTCTGCTCCTCCCTCCTGCCACGCCCACCTCACCTGCTCCTCCTTCCCTGTTTGCCACAGCTGCGTTCACTTTCCTCGTTAGCTTCAGTCTTATTCTGTCAGCTTCTAGKCCATTCTCAGTTGAACATGCATCTTACACGTCAAGTCTAGTTTCTGTGCCTGCTCCGAGTCTCCCTCATGGAACTGTAAAATTTGTTGCCACGCCCACTTTTTGTTTTGATAATTAAGTTTTGCTTAGTTCTTCAAGCTCAGTGTTAAGCTGCAWTCCTGGGTCCAGATCTTCCTGCCAGCCAAGAAGAACAACAGGAACAAAACATTAGTTAAGACTACTTTCTTTCTATTTTTAAATTTTTTTTTGCATTTTAATGCTGCTATAACTTCATCTGCACTGCCAACTCACAATAATTTTGCTCAACCTGCTGAAGTGAACAAACAACATAAAGACTAAAAAATCACTCACATCCTAAATAAATTAATAAGGTAATTGATAGTTGGATTAATTATAGTTAAATGTAATTCTTGTTAATTTTAATTAATCGTTATTAATTAACTTGGCTCATGTGTTGAGAGATTGTATAATAGATATTTCAGGGGGACTTTAGGGCAGAAAAGGTTTTGGTTGACAGCTTGGTTTGACCATCTTTTACCTCCAAAATTAGTTCTTTTCCTGTATTCAAATTTGCACAAAGTTTTGGAGTGTGCATGATTATATTCAGATGTATAATTACCAAATTGTAGCAAAGCACTGCTTATAATCATTTTTAYATCGAGGCTGAAGCACGTTTATTCACTTAAATAGAAGCAGCTCTGCAGGAGACTTCAAACTGGCAGAGGAAGAGCCAAACTCTGCCATCAGGGTCAGGTTGAAGAGAGCTCTTTGTGTTTTCTTAAAATGAAAAAAATCTGAATCTATGGCTGCACAGAGAGTATTAGTGGCTTGTGTTTCTTTTTGGCATTCGTTGGCCATAAAGGAAAAAAAAAGTCTGGTGACATCAAAGCCTGAAGTTTCAGCGCAGTGGCTCTTACAGTCAGCGCTGTCATGGTGATTATGTCTTTACATGGTATCTTTTCAAATCTCAGGGTCATGGTTTTTAGAGATTGTGCATGTTCTGAAGTGTTGTTGAACAATGATTTGGGTTGAATAAACTACTGCTAAAGTTCAAGAAGAGTGCACGCCCCCCTCTGTCTGTGYATGGTTACACATGACCTCATCTGATTTTGCAAAGAGAAAACTCTTCCATCCTCAGACATGTTGGGTGTTTTAAGATTTAGTGTATTTACTAAGCAATAATGGTAAAAGTAGAAGATTTTACGTTGCAAAATCGTCGATGGATCTGAAAAAAAAAAGTTTTCCTTCGTGGAATATTTTTGTTTGTTTAAATGTGAGGACAACAGCCAGAAAAAGACAAAAAAAAATTACTGTGAAAAAAGATGAAAAGCTCTTTTTTGTTCTCCACAGTCTTCTGTGAACCACTTTTATTATTAAATCCACTTGTTCCCAAACCTGTGCTTAATCTTTCCCATTAGTCACATTTCAGGGCTTACAGACTGCACCAACAAAAGTGAAAGATTAAATGGAAAATGCAGATGTGCGAACAGTATGGCTTGTTTTATAGCTATCATGGCTTTTTAGTAATTTAGAAAAACTAACTTGCATTGACAGGGTTCTCCAAGTCCACTCATAAATAAAGWTCACATTCCTCTGCAAAGGAAAAACCTGGAAATGGCTTTTTTGGTTGCTTCTCAGAGAAGCACCAATGTCACAGTTAGCTTGTTTCTAAGGTATGAATCAATAAGTCGTGCTTTCATATAAAGTTAGTTTCTTTGTTAGGTAGGTTTAAATRTCTCTGGACAGAAAAACATAAATGAAAAGACTCGTAAACCTTAAATTTCACGTTGGATGGGTTAGYGTTTTTGAAAATTGTCTTTTTAATGCCCCCCACCTCCCATGGTGTATAAGCAGTCTCTTTCAGCATTTAAAAAGCAGTGAAGTGTAATATTCAACAAAAGCATAAAGTAAAACCATTTTCCCTGCTAGAGCAGTGATTAGAAGCTGCAAAAGAGGCAAAGGGTGGAAGAACAGTTAATTTTTATCCATTTTTAGAAGACGGGAAAGCAACAACCTGTAGGAAGTTTGTCCAGAGACTCATTAAGAAATGCTACAGCTAACTGAATCTAATAGTGCTGCCATTAACATCAGCTTTTTTGTTTTGCTCTTCTCTTCTCTGTGAATTAGTCCAATGTGTGCTGACAAGCAGATCTTGGTGAAGGGAGGAGCAGATGGAGAGAGAGAGAGAGAAAGAGAGAGGGACGATTTCAAAACAAGGTATGAAAATAACTATATTTTATTTTTTTGCATGTCAAATTTTGGGTGTTATTGTTCCAGCGGGGCTTTTAACGTTCTGAACAGAAAGAACACATTGTTCACATCAAGCTTACAAAAGCTGAAGGCTCAGTCGTGAGATCATGACCTCGCAGATAAAGAGACAAAATACAAGAGACAAACTGAATTCAGAATAGGAGCTCTACAAAAACAAGAGAAAGACAAAAAAGGAAAGCAACTTTGGATATATGACATTGCATATTTTTTATGTTCACAATTAGATTCACAAAAATATAGACTTTTTTTTTGGTCAATATCATATAAAAGACAAAGCCATCTCATTACTAATACAGTGGCCAAAAACTTCAAATTCCAACATTTTGCAAAAATCTTCCAATCTACCATTTTATATTATACAGTGTGTGTTGCTGGAGGGCTGAGATTTCTTGACTGCAGAAATGTAACCGTTGACTCTGGGGGTCGAGTCCGATGAAAATCTGGTGCGCTTTTTACTCTGCCCAGTCAAATGTGAAATAATAAATAAAAAGAAAAGAAAATGGCTGCTMTCCTGCCTTTACTCCTGGTCCCTTGCTCTTTGTTAAAACCATATCTTTGCTGCTCCATTGCCCCCAGCAACATTAAATCCCATTAAATTCACCTTCATTAAAGCAGTCCTCTCCATTGCTTGCTGCAGCAGCTCCAGTGCGGGCCTCTCAAGGACAGAGCAGTAATGAGGGTGGACTGGATTTAACCTTGAAGAGTACAGGTTTTCATTTCCAAATCAATAACTTATGGTTCAAAACTGCCATTAGATCCAGGCTATAATTTTCTAGCTTTAATTGTGTGGATTAGGTTTCTYCAATGGTGAGAAGGCATTTAGCTTTAAGCTGCAGCGTGGAGATTACATTTATCATTATAGTTTTTCCTCATTCTAAAACAAAAACTGACAGCTTGCACATTTTGTGCAGGAGTTTATGTGCATGTGTACAGTTTGCTGAACAGATGGGATAACTTAAGGAGATTGTATTTCAAAGAGTTGGTATGAGTTATTAGGCTGTTGGTGCAATTTTCTTCAGAGAAACCAAGCAGAGGACAGCACGATACACATTTCCCCCGACTTCTGCTCAATCCAGTCTTACATCCAGTGTCATCATTCACTATGAGGAGGCAGAAATATAGGAAACCTCCTGTACAGCTCTGTAAAACAAGATTTGTCAGTCACCTGCAGTCAGACCAAGTGGGAGAATATGAATTATGAATGAAAAATTAACTCTCGGTTGATAGGCTGGCAGCAGGGGAAAAAGGAAGTGGGGGGTGGGGACTTGACCTTCAGGGAAATTGTTTCATCTCTTGTCTTCTTGTATGTTTTTGTGGGACACGGTCTGTGGTGGGGTCAGGTGATCGTATGGAATGCATTCATTTGTCCTGCGGTGATAATTTCTGCCCAACATTTTTCATAATGTGATATATCAGATCTTTTCATGAAACGAAGCAGGACTGAAGGTGTGGTGATCACTGGAGCTTAATTTTTTAATCAACTTCTCTTTTTAGATGAMGCTTTATTAAATTATAAACTCGCACAGTGGGACTAGAATGCGAGCGGAGTGTAAAAAAAAGAGGGCTTTGTGGGATAATTAAATAAAATTAATGAAAAAAGGCCTYCTTCTAGTGAAGACTGAGGAAAATGGGAAGGAGACAGAATCCATGAGCCATGCCGTGCTTGGCTTTTCTTTCATTTTTTTCTCATTAGTGTTTCAGGAAATGTACCATGTAAACTTGTGAAAAGAAGCAAAAGGACACATTGTCTGCAAGATATTGATTCACAATAAATGGAGACAATTTTATTCTCTTTTTCTTTTACACAAATTCATACAGTGTGCACTGGAAATAAATAGTCTTATTGTTACTTATCTGCCAAAGAAAATGGATATAATTTATTTGATTGTGTTTTTGCAGCTTTTGTTAGGTGTCAAGAGAATATAAACTAAAATTACAGACAGAATGTTCAAGTCCTCTAGTTTTTTCTGCTTAAATCTTTGAGGTTCTGTTGTACTGTCATCCAGACTGATAAACAACTCTGGGTATTATTTTTGATTTGATCAGTTTTTAAACAACATAAAATCAAACAAATGTTGATTACCACTGATAAATCTGATGGCACTTTTGATGGTTTTTTTAAAGTTGTGTTTTCTTTCCAAAGTTTATCTTTATTTCTGCTTTTGCCCTTTTTTAAAGCAACACAGTAAGTTACAAATTCAGTTTCTCAGGAACATACGGTTATTCTTTTGTTTTTGAAAATGCGGCAACCAACACGGACCCTCAGGAATTRGACTAAGCTTAGAGTTAATATTTAAGGTTCTGTTAAATATAGATTTTGTTTCATTGGGTTTCTTGCTTTTATTTACCTTTATTTATCTCAGAGATCTCTTTTGCAAGGGAGGCCTGGGCCTGAAGGCAACCTATTGTTGAGGGCGTAACTTTAGGTCTGCCATTGTGTGTGTGTGTGTGTGTGTGTGTGTGT
>NW_013952407.1:3456995-3466257 GCF_001266775.1 Austrofundulus limnaeus | reverse complement strand
GTGTGTGTGTGTGTGTGTTTGGGGGGGGGGGGTTATATTGACTGGATAAAATTATTGCGGGGTCATAACCCCCATAACCCTTACAAATTACGCCCATGCCTATTGTGCATGTTTTTGGTACCCAGAGAAAACCCACGCAAACACGAGGAGAACATGCAAACTCCACACAGAAAGACCTCAGGTGATCAAACCCAGGACCTTCCTGCTGTGAGGCATCAGCACTAACCACYGAGTCATCGTGCTGTTCTGCTGTGTCACTTCACTTCCTGTTTTACTTTATAAAATCATCTCTTTTGTATGCCACACCTGCTCTGGATTTGTAATCTGCACACCTGTTCCTCATGGTTGTTTTAGCAGTTTCTACTTACAGCTGTGCTACTTTCCCCCCTTCAGTTCTTGTGTTGTCAGTGTGTTCTTGAGTTAACATGTGGAGATAGGAAAAGGTTTGTTTTCTCCATTAAATAGTTTGCATTTGAGTCTTAACATCTTTATCTTTATTGGTTTTGTGACACAAACATAGCATAGAAATCATAAATTGCAAAATGTTTGTGGTTATTAGTCATGTCACACCTCAAAAGTCTTAGTCYTGTAATAAAATTATGCAAAAGTCCAGTGCATTTTTTTCTAAGGAACATTGTTAAAATATTGTTTAACTCTTGTAGTCTGTGTGCAGTTAAACATGGCACTGATGTCATTTTGCACAGTTTAAGGATTAACACATGTCTCCCRTGGTAAAGATTAGATGTGTGTTTTTCCTTTCATGTTGACAACGTTTGTCTGATGCTTCCTGATGGGCAGAATTTAGTGTATCCTGCTCTGTGAAGTTGGATGTTTTAGTGACTATAGAAAATGTGTTTGGACTTGTTTCCTTCTTTGACTACCACCTTTAACATTTTGCACAGATGTCCATGACATTTTAGTGAGCCTTTTGATTATTTATGATCTAAAGGGTTCTGCATTGTTCTGTGTGCTGTTGTCATGGTTTATTGTTCTTTTCTGGTTTGGGTTTTGTTTTGGAGCAAAAAAAAAAAAAGCATTATCCAATAAATTAGATTATACTGTATTTAACTGGATTGTGATTTAAACCAGTTAAAGATAGAAGAAATTGAATAGAAAATAATTCTGTTGATGCATTCTTTTTGTTTTGGCYAATATGTTGCACAAGGAGGAATCATGGAGACAGATTTGGGTGTTTCACAAAGAGACCACAGACTGTTCTAACAGAGCTGGTCTTCAGTGCAAATAACTATAGACATCTWTAAAATAAACCATATGATATAAAGGTTTGCAACTCTTTGCAACATGAACAATACTTCATTAACACCTGTTTTGGATAGCTGTAATGTTGCCATCAGTAAATCAAGAGTTGAGCATTTTGGCTCAGCTCCTTCACCATTACAGACCCGAGCATCGCCCTGTGGACGAGGCCTCGATCCATCCGTCAGCTCAGCGTCTAAAATTTAGTTGAATTTAGGAAAGGGAGGAAAACAAAACTTATAGATTGACCTGTTTTTCTTTTATTTTTAGTCTCAGTTTTTATTCTGCTCTGTCCCCTAAATTTGCCTTAACCCAAAAACGTTGAAAATGAAGTGTGCCCTGAAAACGTTTCACCTCCATAAATAACTCAGGGAAATTAATACATTTGATGCACCCTGCACTCGTTCAGCCAACCTCCTGTAGCATGACATCTAACGTCTCTGCTAAAATCTTTGGACGGACTTCAAAGGTAAAAACATGCTAAATCTTATTGCAGCACATAATATTGTACTCATAAGTGACCACAGAGCGTGTAGTTGAAGTAATTCAGTTAGCTCAAACGACTTGCAGCAAATGCTGTGAAGTTTTTYAAACTTGTTGTGAAATTTCACTTTTATGKCCGTCTGTCCTTTTTAATGTTGGCGGTTCTAACCCACTGGCACTGTCTTTATGATTAGATTATACTTCAGGAATAACCAGAGTCCAGAATGCCAATTTGTGTCCCAGACGGTGTAAAATTTGTTGTTACATCGCCAGCAAAAAGTGCAGGTGAGAGAAAAGTCCTCAGGCAAGCAGCAGATCACTGCTGCTTACCAGTTTTTCTCTTTTTACTTCTCTGTTCCCTCATTGCTATCAGASGTTAGAGGTATAAGATCATAAACAAGTTATTCTGGATCCCAGCAATCAAAAGAAAATCCAAATAATTTTATGATTTTTTTTTCATGGCAGTTGTTTTCTACACAGAATGCTGTTTGGCAATGAAAGCAAAGGTATTTGTCTGTGATCACACTGATTTCTGTCAAGTGGTTGCAACAAMAAATCACTGAAATATTTGTTTTATAAAAATATTCCTCATCCAAAAGCAATAAATTTCATAGATCTGACTTTTATTTTGAGTCMGCTTAAAAAAACATAATTTATTGAAATGAGAAAATGTAATTGCTAAGTGAGTTAAAGCTGCAAAGTGAGCAGCTGCAGGTAATTAGAGCCAGTCTAGGATTCAAAGTAAACATGGAAAGATTCCACAATCAACAACATTTACAAATGCAGCAGAAGGAAGCTACTGAATTTGTGAAGAATGTGCAGCGAGAACGGTAAACACAGAAACATGAAGCCAGCAGATGTTGGAAATGAAACACACATGGCGTGCAGCTAACAGGGCTTATTCTCCTGATGGGCGGAGTGCAGAGTTCTTCAGGGAGAGCAGGCAGCTGYTCTGGGTTATTGCTTACAGGTTTACATTTAACTGGCCCTATTTAGGATAAAAAAGAGATTCCTTCATGTAAAACTACATTTTGTGTATTTGAGTTTGCTTTTGCTGTAACAAATCAAAGTTTGCAACAATTAGCAGGYAAGCTGACTGAATTTAAATGTACAAATAGAAACAAACTCTTAAATACTTGTGGTTTTTTGACATAGTGCTGATGTTTTACTTTGTCATGTTGCCTTGCTGGTAATTTTTTGAAACCACAATGATAAAACGATATTTTCATTTGTTTATCAAGTAGGTTTCTGACTGCACCATGAAACGAATAAGATACAAAAAATTAAAATACGTGTTCATTGTAACTCCCAACTTAAATGTTGTTTTTTTTGTCCAAGTGTGTGGGTGACTTTCCTTAAGCTATTTCAATATTGTGGGCCTTGGCTATCTGCTCCTCTCCACCTCAGAATGATTGGGTCTACCTCCTGGGTTCGGGTGTGTGCGGCCTCCATTAGGGGGTGGGTACATGTCCTGGACCTGGGGGGTATAGAGTGTGTATCGGGGGTATGAGTGGAATGTGGCGTCCTTGTATGTCTTTGACTGAGTGGGGGTGAGGATGAGGGTGGGATGGTGCGATTGTGTATGTTTGGGTATTTGTCAGGCTGCGGTCTGRGCTGCCCCTACTGCTGGTTTATCTGGAGGCCCGCTGCTGCTCGGCCCCCCGGTGGGGTGTGCGGCTGGCCGCCGGCGTGCTGGGGGTTCCCAGGGTCTGGGGCTGGGCGCTGGGGTGTGTGCCGGCCTGGCCTGGTGACTGCCTGTTGGGGTTCGGGGCCTCTGGGCCTGTCGGGCTTTGGCCTGGAGGGGGTGCGCCCTCGGGGCCCGGACCTCTGCGCCCTTTCCTGGATCTGCTTTGGTATGGCGGGTGCCGGTGGGGCCCATGAGTTTGTCGCTGCTGGCCCCGGGGGCTGTGTGTGTGGTCGCTGGGGGGACTCTCCCAGTTCTCTCCTATGGTCTGATCTGGGGGGTGGGTGGGCGGATCTTCCCGTGCGGGTGCCCCTTGGGGCTCTGCTCTCGGGATTCCTCTCAGGCCCTTGGGCTCTGGTCTTCCCCATGTCTGCCTCGTGTCTTGGGGGTTGGGTCTCGGTCCTCCACAGTCACTATTAAATATTCCATTGGAGAAATCTTGTATATACACGCATGTTCACAACTGCTCACAAACAGGTGCTCTGATCCGGGGGTTCTGACTGGTCACTGAGTGTGTATATATGTCTATGTGTATATACAGACAATATTTATGAATGTAGGCATGTATGTATGTATATCTTTATATATGTATGGGTATGTGTATATTTTTTATATGCCTTCTATGTATTTATCCATTTATTTTTCAGGTGAGYGRACAGATGTTGGGTGTGTGGTCCTGTGTTTTGTTGGTGTATATTTAATATAATCCTAATCGCTATTTCAGTCTTTCTATCTTTCTAATTACTTCTCTCTCTGTTTTTCTCTCTGTCTCTATTTTCTCTTCACAAAAAAAAAAAAAAAAAAAAAAAGGTATTTCAATATTGTATCCCATTGTTGTATAAAATACACAAGAGCTTGTTTTGACCAGAATCTAATTATTTAATCCACCGGTGCCAGATTTCATAAAAAAATCTTAAAGTTAAACTGACATACATAATTAAAATAAATTGCTCCCACAACTTTTTCTGGCACAAAATTTCTATAAATTTAAGATTTAACAGATTCATTTGAATTCTTTTATGTGTGTGCAGTTTTACTGTGCTTATTAAGGCAGTTTTTTTCAAAATTATATTTCGTTGTAGGAACAAATGAAATCAAAGGTGCTGCAACTATAGGGACCAACCAAAACAACAACAACAAAGTACAGCTCACAAAGAAGCAACAAAGGCCAGGTAGTTTTAAAACACACAAAAAGTGTCTGACAAAGAACTTGTACAATGATGGTGTAAAATGTAAGGGAGAGGTGAAAAGTGGRTCAACTTTTAGTGGAGTGAAGATGATCCAGAGACAATGCCAGAAGGTACTGGGARTATCTACATTTAAAAATCACGAAAAAAGAAAAATAAATCAAGAAATGAACAAAAAAAGCTGGAGAGTCAAAACCTTAAGATTTTACTTATTGTTTAACCACATGTTCTGAATAAACAAAATGCTTCATTTTAATGATAATAAACTGCACCGGTTTACAAAACAACAATCTTAGCATATGGTATTGTTTTTTTCTACTATTTTTTACAAAATGATCATTCTTGAAAAAAAAAACACTTCAGTTTTTCTGTTTTCTTCTTTTTATAATGCACCCAGAATAGTTTCTTTGTTAGAAGAGCTGTTCTTGTATTAAAGTTAAACTAAATCATCTACTTTAAGCAGTTTTCTTTTATGATACAATCAATGTTTGTATAAATTCTTGCTAGATTTGTAGCTGTGATGAATAAAAGCACAAATCATTTCCCTCATGCCATGCATTTCACCTCATGTTTGTCAAACTAATGTACGTCTCTCCAGTTCTTGTCACTCTAATCGTCTGTTCTCAGTCAAGTAGCAGATTTACCTGCATCCTCTGAGTTACAGGTGAGGCACTTGGTTGTTATTGCCTCCCATCAAGATTTCAGATGAGTGTTTTGTACTGATTTTGTTCTCTCGTGGCTTCACTGCTTTTTTGCCCCCCCTGCCACCCCACAACAACACACAGCACCTACAGTATTTCGTCTTGACTAGACTGCTTGACTGATCCAAAACAGTAGAAACGMTAACTTTCTGAAAATAATTTACTCCAGATGTAGTCAAAAAGATCAGAATGTTTGGAGTGAAAATTTAAGTGAGGAAATGAAGACTTTATCCTTTTGTTGGCTTTTAAGGCACATCTTATTTGCAAAAAAAAAAAGGATCTAGATGCCAGATAAGATGTTCATATTCACTTCAGCTGCTT
Organism: Austrofundulus limnaeus; assembly: GCF_001266775.1. NCBI lineage: Eukaryota > Metazoa > Chordata > Actinopteri > Cyprinodontiformes > Rivulidae > Austrofundulus > Austrofundulus limnaeus. Next base: position 3,460,624 of record NW_013952407.1, on the reverse strand, counting down.
CCCATYGGATCCAATGATAAGGAAATACACTTCATGTATTTTATCTTAAATCATGTTTAAAGGCAGTGGTGCCAGGGAAGGGCAAATGGTCAAATCTCCATTTAAAGAAGTGAGGTTTGTTTTGTGCCAGTGGCTTGTTGGACAAAGTTAAAGCTCTCCTTCTCCCCACAGGTGGGCTAAGATCATTAGTTTTAGTTTTTGAAGTACTTGGCCTTTTGATGTTCCTATGTTCTCTTTAGGCGTCCTGGCCTGAAGGATATTTAATATCACTCCTACAAATTTCCAGTTAGGAATAATTTGAACTGAGCATCTGTCAAAGAAACAGCCATTTAAATACATTGGTCATGGTTAAAGAGGCATAAAATGAAGCCAGATTAGACAGAGCACCTTTTTCTGAAGGTTGGCTCTAGCTGACTGTGGGTCAACCTGGGGCAGAGGGACCCGGTAAAAAAAAAAATCTTCTGCTTCTAATTCATTAAAAAATAACTATTGAGCACTGCAGGAATTTAAACTTTCTCTTCTCTTCTCTTCTCTGCCCTGCTCATGCTTCTCTTGGCACTATGGTATGGTGGAGATTGTCTTGAAGGGTCTTAAAATGATTTTTTATTCATGTATGTTTATGTGAGTTGGAAGTCTTCCTGTTGCTGCAACAGAAGGAACCTCTGTACATTTCAGTCTGAACAGAAACATCCTTTAGGATCTTAAATTACATCATTCTGTTATCACCAAAAGAATCACTACATGGCCTACAGTTCTTTTGTAAAAAGCTGTTTCTGCTTACRTCAAATTACTGACTGTTTCTCCAAAATGTTTAGATTTTTCATTCACAATTAAATATGTCAAACATAATTTATGTGATTGGACGGTTCCAGACAARAGAATCATCAGTTCTGTTTCCTAAAAATCTGAGTTTCTCTATGACTCTGCTTTGACCTAAATATCAGGAAGAAAACATTATTTTTTTCCCAACACACTTCTTTCTTAATCAACATTTGGGCTGCAGAAGAGACTCACCACTCATCTCCTTTCCAAATATTTTGCCCAGCTGCTTCAAGCTTCCAAACAAGTTTTGATTTGAATTACTCAGACTTAAACCCTTCACTCTTGCCTTTTAAATCTTTAAAGAGACAAGGTGTAATTGTTTTTGGTGGATCTGTAAAATTCTTACAATTTTTTAACTATAAACATATTTTATATAGTAGTAGCCTATAGAATAGGAAAACTAGTGGTATTACCAAAAGCTCAAGCCACAAGTATATAGATGTAGATCAAGTGGAAACTTGGGGCTTTACCTTTTTATGTCTGAGCTCTTCTTCCATCAATACAGTTACAACATTATGACATAATTGTCTCCCACAAATCACATAGTAAAATAATAATTGAAAATAGTAAAACATTCAACTGCACAAGTCATCCCATAATTAATTTAAACATTTAGAACAATGCATGTATATAATTTTTCAGTTAYATACAAGAATGTCAAACTGAAATTATTTGTCATTTAATCCCAAAATCCCATTCTTTAACCACAATAAAACCATTTAAACTGTTGGAAATCACTTCAAGACTTCTTGTTCTCAACTTGGTTGCCCTTATTCTATCAAACTACAGCACCAATGCAATTAACCCTTAGAATGTTCATYAAAAAATTAGGTAAAACTCAATTATAAATTGTCTAAAAATAGTCATCTCAGTTGTAGATAGATCATTTAAGGTCTGAACTAATCACTAATTTGATTATCTAGTTCCAGTATGAATGTGTATCACWGTAATAAAAAAAAGGTACAAAGTTCAAGATAATTTTCTATGTTCTACAGTAAAAATGTCAGTAAGGGAAAAGCCATTGTTTAGGTCATTGTTAAACCTTTAGTACCGTATTCATTTCTAAGAAATTAACTTAATTTGCGTTCAGTAAAACTTAGTCATTTGTGTTGAATGAGGGAACTTTTAGTGCTGTGTTTTAKTTGAGAGGGATCCTGCTGCTACGAGTTGCATTGGTTGTTAAATAACTAGATAACAGGGAGTAGTTAATCGGTGTGATGTTGTAACTTTATCCTCTTGGTTTTCCTGCTGCCAGGAGGAGACGGTAAAAGAGGTGAACGTCCTGTAAGTGTAAAACTGCGGTGGAATAGGCTGTCAGACTTGATTAGACCAAGCAATCTCCATCTCAGGGGGAACGTGGCCAGTGGTTTAAAAGCAATTTCCATTACCTGGCTTCATTTTATTAACTTCCGTACCATTACCAGACAGCTTCCCTTTGACAGTTGTTCCTCCTTTCTGTCTYGTAGTTCTAAGAGATCCCTGCGGGAGCTGATTGTGAAACCTTCCTTATCCTGTTCTCTTAAATTACAAAGTAACTGTGCCTCAACCCTTTCCAGTTTGGTGCCAAAAACATGTTAGGTTTATTGTAAATATCAAATCATACGCGACCCTTTCCTGACATCAGAAATACTCTGCCTCTCAGTGTAATTTTGATCAGCTGTCATAAAAAATAATGCAGCAACATGAATAAGGTCATCTCCAAGATTAAAACAGACCTATTGTTTAAAAGTGTCCATAGCTGCAACTTTTTGAGTCAGGCATACAGCATTAAGCTCAAACAGTAATGCTGATTTCTACAACTCCAGTTCATTACTACGATTTGATTTTTTTGTCCTGACTAATATGTGAATTCCTTTACCTAAATGAGTAAAAGTAGTAAGAAGCTGGTGAGACTCTTCTTGTAACCACTTGGGAGCACCGTGAAATGGAGGAGGAGGTGAAAGATCATGTTTCTGTCACAGCATTTAATTAGAAAGTCTAGATACTTTGTCCTCTGTTAAGCTGCTTCAGGCATTCTTTAATTGGCCCRTTCCTAATTTCTTCCAACGGTCCCCTATGTAAAGTTCAGGAATATTAAACTTACACATGCATTTGAATGTTAATTTCAAGTTTTACCTAACTGTACTTAACATTGTTTTCCACAGCTTGTGTGCAGTAAAACAGATTGCTAATGCCCAACGAGACAAAAATRTTACTAAACATTTTTGATACAGCTTTTTAAAGAAACAATTCACAGTAATCACAATATGTAAATGGGTGGGTTCTGTGAGTTATGGTGATATTGGTTATGTTTGACACGTTTCAACGGAAAGCTAGCAGGATCACCTCCTGGCCTAAGTCTAAATCATCTACATAAATAAAATCCTCTTCACTCAAAACATTTCAATATAACTTTRGTTTGATTTAAACATCTCACTCAAAGATTTTTCAGTATTTCAATAAATAAAATGTAGATTTTAATTTTTCTAAAACTGGGATCATTGGAGTTGTACAGTTTACACATGCTTCTTGTACATGTACAGTAACATCTACAGTGGTTTGCAAAAGTATTCATACCCCTTGAACTTTTCCATATTTTGTCACATTACAACCACAAACATAAATATATTTCACTGGAAAAATTAAAGTTTAGACAAGTTGGTCCGAGAATAGAGACTTGTGGGACTCCTGAAGTGCAGTCATGGTTTTGTTTGATTTTATTGTAGCAAACATTGTTTTCTTTTTAATTTATGTAAGTTTTCTCAAAGTTTGGCTTCTTCAGAAAAAARTGTTGATCTGGATTGAAATGCATCGTAACTTCAAATGTT
>NW_013952407.1:3451756-3455646 GCF_001266775.1 Austrofundulus limnaeus | reverse complement strand
ATTTCTTTGTATGTATGGATCACTTGGGTTGTTACCGATATCTGTTGAAAATTTCATGTCATTAGCACCTCTAGTAATACTTATTTTACATCATACTGTACATCAAAACAGTTTGGACATCAATGAATTTCAATAAATGAGTCTGTTTTATGGCCAAGTGTTTGTTTCTTTATTCTCACACTTGRGTTGCTGATAAAGAACTGTACTTTTTACTGAAGCACAGAAGAATCAAAGAAAAAGTGTATTTTTCAAACAAAATATTATCACAAGTGAAAAATGTTATTCMTTCATGATATTTTGATAGTTTTAAAGAAGTTACTTGAGGAAAAAATGTAATTACTCACGGATTCTAACCATGTACTGCATTTTAATCAGATTCTTTTGCAAATCAAAGCATGAAATATGCAATGTTTGCTACATTTTCAGATTAATATGTGTGATTACCTGAATATATTAAAATCGTAAGATTGGCCTGAATAGAGAACAAACCACATTTTTTGTGGTCTTTTTTTCAGTCACGGTCCTTGAATATTGAGCATGTAAATCAAAAATATTTCAAGTGTTTAAGAACAGATATCTGTGATTGAATACAACTTAACACTGTCCATCTCTTATTAAAATAGCAATCATGCGTAAAACTGGGTTGATAGAATTATTTGTTAGAGGTTGAGAAAAAATAGAAAAATTATACACTCTAAATTGGGACTTATTGAATAGAAAGTTAATATTTTACACTGCAGACAGAGGTTACAATCCCTCCACAACACACATCTCCTCAGCTCTACAAACTGCAGGCACCAACACATTCTGCACTGCAATGATATATCAGGTTTTTATCTAGTTGCTGGGAATAGGTAAATCCTTCATGGTGGAAGCACTCTGTTGGTAGGATTACCTCAGTATTCACCCACCATTTTTCTACTTATTATCACTTTTTTTTCTCAGCAGGCGAGTTTTAAGGCCAGTGTTTTAATGTTCAGCTCAATCCAATCCCCAGCGTTTACACAGGATATAACATTTATTTTAGTTAATCACCTAAGTATTACGCTGAGCKCAACAGTCTTAGTGGTTGGTAACGGGATTATGATGGTTGAAAGTCAGGTCACAAACATACTTCTTTGATATACRGCATGAAAAAGTTTGCAAAGTAAATTTTTTACTTTAAAACAACCTTGGTTCGTGGTCTGTCAGTCTTACCTGCCCTGTCTTGCATWCATAAAATCCATCTTTTGTAATGTGACCGTGAAATTGGAATGCCATTTTTTYCCCGCTTTAAAAGTATTACCGTAAAAGTATTTTCGTGAATATGGTTGATGCCAGAAAAGACACAAAGAACATGATTATTATAAAAAAATACTTTTACTATGTCAGTTATTAAGGCTTTATTTTTTTTCATACTACTTTTCCCCCAGCTCGTTTCTCCCCTGAATGATTCACTCAAAAGTGGACTTTGCACCTGCTGTTTTAAAGGTTCATTTTGAAGTTGCAATTGAGGCTGACACCAGAGGAACCCTGACTTTGATTGATCACTGAGACCATTGATGTAATTTTGAAACCTTTACGTTTTTTTCCTCCGCATCCTTTCTTTTTTTTTTTGTAAGGTTGTGGAGTAAAACTAATTTCCCTGCACCTCATGCAGGGCTTAACACTCCATAGTGACGAGTGAGAGAGGAAAAAAAAGAGTGAATAAATAAATAAATAAAAAACCCCAGGAAGCAGGGCTTTCACAGTGGCACTGGGATTTTTATAGACTGGATCGATTAAATTTGTCTTATTTGGAACAATGGGACTCTGTAACTCAGTAAGAGGTAATGTGGTTGAAAATGCCTCTCGCTGTGCAGCCATTAGGTGAAAGAATGTTGCCATGAGATTTTTTTTTAGGATGTAGGGATTTACAGAGGCATAAGACTGGTCTGAGCTAATTAGATTAAAGTGCAGCCGAGATAGTGGGAATGTGGGTGGGCATCCTGGGTTATCAAGACCTGCTGCGYGAGTGAGAGACATAGAAAAAGACTCAGAGGCTTAATGGAAACCAGTGCTAGATTAATGGAGTGGAAAGACTTTTTTTGTCTTTTTCTTTTAGCATTCTAATAACATGCCTGGCTATCAAGGGTTCASTCTTCCTGAGGTGTATTATTACTGAAAGGCAGACTAATTAAATAATTGGCATGTACCAAAGTGGCAATTGGAAACATAGAATGTAATTTCATTGAACATTATTTTTTTCTGGTCTTGTCTTGAGATTCTTGTCCTGGGTCTTGTCTAAGCCCCTTGAGCAAGTTGAATAGCCCTGYATCAATGTCTCAAAATAAGCTGCTTAAAGCCAGCATCGACCGTAACTACATCTCCCATAATACATGTAAAGAATGGATGGGAACGCCCTGTCAGAAAGTGGGAGAGTTCAGAATTCAAGACTCACCACAACTCAACAGTGAGTAAAACTCTCTTACTTTTACGTTTTAAAGTATTTCTGTAGTATTTATTTCACTTATTTATTTTTTATTTTTTGCACGTCAAATCTTTGGTTGAATCTCAGACTTTTGACTGATGCTCTGAGTTTTTGGTTGAAGCTCTACATTTTTGGTTGAAGTTTGAACTCAAAAAAGTTTTGAACTCAGAGAACATGAGCATCCAGGGCGGGGCCTAAGGACAAACTACTGTAAGATGTGTCCCTATTGGTTAATGTGGACTGAAGCAATTTCCTGGTGCACCTGCTTTGAATCGAATCAATACATTAAATGGACATTATTAGAGGTCATCAGTCCCATACATTGTGTGCAGGCGATCCCTTCTCTATGTAGGTTGGAAGGCACTTACCAATCATTTGTATGCCTAATTATGCATCTAGTTGCAGTGGGTTTGGCTCCTCCCCCAGTATGAAGAGCTCAGGTGACCTGAAAGTTTCATATAAATCCTTTTGTCAAAGGACAACAAGTTGGGCCCGTGCGAATCGTCCATGATTTGTAACATAAAAATTCTCCCACAAAATTACTATATTTTTCTGAACTTTGAGGTCCTATGAGAATACTAATACAATGCGAATAGGCATCTCTGTGATTTGAACAGGAATGGGCCGAATCCGCTATGTAATTAGGCGATTTTTGTTTCCTGGGTRCATTTTTAGTTGCTTTTGGTGAAGAACTGAGACTGGATTGGAGTGCATTGAAAACATTTTGGGTCCTGGGCCAGCAAAACCGTAAAGACCTGTAACATTTGGCATCAAAAATAAAATGCTGAAGAGAAGGAGCAAAATCAGGAACACAAAATATTGTAAATAGGAGAGCTAACGCTTGATGAACAAACACACTGACTGAATGGTGCTCGGCGCACAGACGTTTCTGGAAGTATCATTTCCAGAAAATGTCCCTAAATCTCAATRAAATCTCAGGCTTCGATTATCCCGTGTGAATGCACCACATTAAAAAAAAAAAAAAAACAGATGTCTGGAGTAATTTATTTATACATGGGGTCCCCAGATAATGCTTATTCCATGTGATTAGAGCTATTAATGCATGTTTGAGAAATCCTATTGTCTCCTGTGGTAGCCATTTGAGGCTGCCTAAATGCTTGCTGGTACAAAGCACCGCCCATTGTGCCTAGCTCTTCGCTGGAGCTCTGTCCCCAGCTGAGCTCMTGCCCTTCCCYGAAGCAYTRYGGTGAAGATGTGCTGAAGTGGGAGTGTYGGAAATGGTAGGAGGATCTKAAAGAGACAGAGGCCAATTTGAAGGTTTTTAGATAGACKATGRTGCAAAGATAAATTTTATTTTTGATGCATACARMGTTTTCATAACAACTGAAGGTAACATAATTACTTCATTGTGGTATAGAATAAAATACAAAAGCCAGTTGTGCATAAACATGCTTAAAGCAGAGTAGGTGTATTGTAGAGC
>NW_013952407.1:3446567-3451746 GCF_001266775.1 Austrofundulus limnaeus | reverse complement strand
ACACACACACACACACACACACACACACACACACACACACACACACACACACAAAACAACAAGCATATATGTATGTACTATGAGGGGATCTAAATTACATGAGCAGGCAGTGTAGTGATGGGTAGATGAGAGAGAAGAAGGTGGGGTTGGTGTGGGGTGGGGGGTGGGTTGTCAAGAACCGCTCCTGCCGTTTCAACTCCCCCCACCCCCAACGACTCCCAGTTACCCAGTCCCTCCACCCCTTCCTGTAATCTCCACTCCTCCACGGGTAGTCTCAAACCTTGTGTTCGTCCACCACCAACCAATTACCTGGCAACCCTGCCCTTATCCCCAGCACAGGCGTGATGCTGCTGCATGATGGGGTTTTTGTATATTGAATTCCATCTCCTGGTGAGATAAAGGGTGTAGGAACAGGGCTCTGCCGCTGTGCCAGATAAGTGTTTCTCACAAACCGTTCCTCGCTGCTTCTTCTGACACTGATTGTGGAGAAAAGAGACATTGGGGATGGCAGGGGAGGTGTGTGTGTGTGTGTGTGTGTGTGTGTGTGTGTGTATACAGTGTGCATGTACAAGTGCACTTTTGTTTACTAGGAGCATTTTTCTACCAGTGAATTCAGATGTGTCGCATGCTAAGTCAGGGAAGGAAAGAAGCACAAAGCGCCTCAGGACGTTGTAACAACCCCCTAGTGCCACCAGCCCCACCTCCCACCAGCCCGACACAATTACCCACTCATGTCTAATTGGCATTTGAGGCTTCTCTGCTTGATCGACCGTGGCCACATCAGCATGAAGTGGCAGAGCAGCGCTTGCCAAACTGTGACTTAACTGGTATCACGCTTTGTTACTCTTGTAGCCACTTACATAATTTGTTGATGTAAATTTACTCTGCCTAATTAACATCGTCAGCCTCTCGTTTAATGCGAGCAGACGTGAGATGCAGTCAGTCGCTGGTGCCACTGTCCGTTTTGCTGATTTCTGATCGGCAGTGCGTATAGGCAAAGGCCTGTCTCTGCACCGTCGAGCTGGAGTCTTTGCAACGTGGCAGAACAAATTCATTTCTCAGTACGTACACAAAGTTTTGGCATGTGGAGTTTTAGATGTAGGGATGAGCATGAAATTAACTCTACAGAAGTTTGCAGAATATATGAAAGTTTCTTTCTGAGTTGCAGTTTTTTTTACAACATTGTTCTGGAATGATTAAGACAACACAAATCTGACTGACAGGCCTTCCTGAGGAAAAGTTGTTTTATTTGAGGTGACAGTGCAAAAATTCACAAWTATGTTAAAAATTAAAACGTTTTTGCACCACATGGTTCATGCAACCTTTTAGAATCAATTTTTTTTCTTGAACAAGAAATATTTCATTAATAAAATATAAATTATTATAAGTTGTCATCTAAAATAGACAGAACAAATCAACAGTAAACAAATTTGAATCGTGTGTCTCTACRTGTAAAAGTTGCTCTTTAATTGTTACAAAACTCTATTTGTAACAGCAACCATCAACAATTTTTGTCACTGCACTTTTGTGCTGGAAGCCTAATGATTAGGTCTTATTACCAGTGGTTGATGTCTGAGCTGGAGTTGCAGCTGGACAGAACTGATCTAACGTGCACCAAGTCACCCCGCCCCCACTCAGCCAGTCAGGATATTAGATCCGACTGGTGGTTTGTGATGGTGGTGGGGTCAGTGAGCATCTCATTCGCATACCTCTTCCCGCTCCCTGCCTTTGATGCTCACCCATTTACTTCTCCACTGCACTGCGGGGTAATCAGGACAGCGACACTTTATGAGAGAGTAGACGACAAAAAGGATTTACACACAAAGCCTGTCAGTGGAACAAACCTCATTTGCCTCCAGAGTTTGAACTTGCATGCGTAAGCGTTTAAGCTTGAAGGAATTATTTGAGTTRGTTCAAATGGCCTAATTGTTTGCATTCATTTGCATGTAATGTTTCAGGTGCTCATTTTTTCATGTGAAATTATATTTAATTGCTCTGTAAAAAAAAAAAAAAAACTGCAGAGAGAAATGTATTTTTGTACACCCAGTTCTTTGCTTTGTACCTTTTTTAGGACTTCTGTTCATTTTGAATCATGGCAGGTTCTTGCAGATATGTGTTGGAACATTGGTGGCAATCCAAAAAGCAAGTTTGAAATCAGAGTTTTTTTAATGAGTAAACCAAACAAAAACACCTCAAATTGTAACCCATGCTTTTAAATGTAACATTTTATAAAAGATGACCCCTTTAAGTTTTCTTTGCAAAAGTTTTGATTCTTTGTTACGCAACAATATCTGATGAGTGTGGCCTTTTTTTTCATTATTCACAATAATAAAAAAAAAGCATTTTCAAACACTTGGCCATCTTATTTTTTGCGATTAACATTTAAATATATAACTCTGGACTGATACTACCTCTGAATATTCAAACATTTCAGATGATAAACATAGTATCTTGCCACAGAAAAGGGTAAGGCAGAAATTTTTAACAGTTTGAAAAATTTCGTCTCTTGCCTTAAAAAAAATAACACATTGAGTTGGTGATTCCAGTTTTTATTTAGTAGTGCAATTTGTCATTTGTATTGACTGAAAATGGATTTTTTTCCAATGTTATAGTTGTTGTTGTTGTAGAAAAGACACCTGTTGACTTTTCCATACATATAGATTTACTTCAGATTTCTAGTAATACTCATACATATTTCATATTTTGCAGGGGGCATATTTACTAGTGCTTTTTTGAAGATCTCTGAGCTGGGCTTCTGCAAAGACTTTGGTCAGTAATAAAGAAGAATTTCCCTCAGGGTAAGGCTTACAGAAGCTGTTTATTTTGACCAACAGAACCAAAGCCTGGAAACCAAAGGAGTAGCACTGTTGGAGTTGAAGCAGGTGGTTTCTGGGCTTCAAAGACCAAAAAATAATCTTGCGGAAAAAAAAGAGAAAAATCCAAAGCCAGGCTCAGAAAAGTGCCGAACATCTCCGAGCTTCTGCTCACAAAGACACCAGGCTCATCATGTGGTTCGAGCCAGTCCAGGAATGCTTTGATGCTGCTGATCTCCTAACTTTTGTTAGTTTATTTGACTGAGTTTTAATGTATAATATGTATTCCAAATGCCAGCTCTTCTTTAAAAAACTTAAAGGAAATCCTGAAGAAATAACCTTGGAGTTGAGGGCTTGTGGAGAAGCATCCGTTGATTCAGAGGCTCAGCTGCAAAGTCATTTATAACACGGGGGGAAAAGTGCCGGCCAATCTCTGGATAAGTTGGAATAAAAATGGAGCCACATAAGCTTAGAAGATTTATTTTTCTAACAGGTTTATATATTTTTTAATTTTCTGAGCAGAATCATAATGTAGAAATATTGAAGGGCTTGTTGGGTTACCTTTAAAAATGATTTTATTATATTCAATGACCCAACCACACAATTTACCCCTCCACTGCTCACTCACAAAAAAGTAAAAAATACATGAATATAAGCATATTTTTTACTTTTCTATCACATGTGAGGTGCAAATGGTTCTAGTATAAGTATAATAGTATATATTAAGCTATTTTTCAAATTTTAATTAAAGCAAAGTATTGTTTTTAGGGACTTTAAGGCTGCAAACAATAATAAAGAGAATTTATTTTAGTATATAACAGTGAAAATTATCTTTTAAAAAGAAATCTTACCTTATATATCATTATTGATACTTTAAAAGTTTATTTTTACAAGTGGAAAGGGTCACTTTAGTTACATTTAAAAAATTTCATGGTTATGAATGCAAACAGAGGCAGCATCTCTTTGCTTAAAATAGACACATATTACTTGTATTTTCTATGTAATCATTTTTCCGTGATTTAAAGTGCATAAATCTAAGTCCAAGTTAGCATCTTGATTTACTTCTGCACAGATTGTTTGTGCTCCTCTTGCCTGCAGAGGGTGATGTTGGCCTGAACATCAGCTCATGTCTGTTTTCTCAAGCACCTGTATTGTTTTGCTCAGGTTTCTACACAACGTTCATAAATGCAAATCTTTAATTTTACCATGTAAGACTGTACACCAAGATCATTTATTACTAATTCCAACTTCACCGTCTTTTTCTTGTTAAAACAGCAGCATCATGACGTCCTCCTGATTCTGTCTTTGTTCACCTTATCTGTATTGTTCTGAATGTATGAGAGCTGCAGAGGCAAATTATGCTGTGAAACTGAAGGTAGTTTTGTAATTTACCAGAACATTAAACTAAGATTTTAAAAAAGTTAGAAGTATTTAACAAATGCCATTTGGTAGAAAACGGTGCAGGTGAGAAGCTGCTCAGCAGACTGTTGTAGAAAAACAGTCCATAAATATGAGAAATAGTTGAGGTTGAAGAATAGGCTACGGAGGTGGGAGATGAGATAGCGGTGGTTCAGATGGCCCCCCTCCTGGCGCCGGCCGTCAGAAGGAACGAAGTAGCCATTTTGTGGCGAGTGCGGTGGTGCGGTAGAGATGAGATGGTTAACACCCTTCTGCAGTATAGCCACCCTCCTCTCTCTCCCCGTCTCTCTAATTTTCTCCCCTTTCTTTTCTATGCTCTTCGCTCAGTCGACTATGAAGACACTTCATTTTCCCTGACAGCATGACCACTGCTGCATGTTCTGATGCGTTCAGCATACCTTCATTGCATCATAAATAAATCAGAGAAATGACTTTTTCTCCCTCTTTCTCTCCTTTATTTCTCCCCCTACAATGGCTGTTATCTTGAGGAGTGACTGGAAAACAGAAAAAAAGTGTGCTAGTAGATTTCCTGTTTGCCTTTCCTCTTTCACTCCTGGCACTGACTGCGCAGGATCATCACACCCCAATCCCCCTTTTTTGCATTATCTCAAGGGAACAAAATTATTTTCCCTTCATAATGATATTCAGTTCTTGCTATGACATTATCTGCTTTAATTTTAATTTAAATGTCATGCATGTGAGGGGTTTTCTAAATGAATGTGTGCACAGTAGATGCAAGTTGAATAATAGAAACAATGTGGGGTCCTTTTCTTCCCCCTTTCTTTGAAACAAGGTTTGTGGATACATGGTGAGAAGGGGCACATATAAAACTGGGTGTATTTTTGTCATGTTGCAGAACCCAAAAAAAGGGGAGAACACACACACACACACACACACACACACACACACACACACACACACACACACACACACACACACACACACAC
>NW_013952407.1:3431917-3446003 GCF_001266775.1 Austrofundulus limnaeus | reverse complement strand
ATGCATGGGGGAGGAGGGTTTTCTTGCAGCAAGATGAGACCCAATTTTCAATATGATTTTCCTCTTGGTTTTTTAATTTGTCATGAAGCAGCTCAGAGGGAAGTGGAATCCAGCTCCTAAACGTTTTCCTGTTTAATGCTTGTAAAAGTCTACATGTCACTAGTTTGACGTCAATATTCAAATACCAAGAGAACGTTTTCACTGGCAACCCTTCTTTACATTGTTGATTTACCAAACGTCACATATTACTCTGTGGATTGATAGTTTATCTTCATTTAGGACGGCTGTTCAATCTACACAGGTGACAGTTATGGAATGAGCAGCTCTATCTTTTTATTCAGCTTCCTCCCGCTCCGCTCAGTCCTATTTGTAAGCTGTCCCGAGTATATTCCCCTGGTGCATAAGTCCTCACCTAGGTCCATCTATCTGTCTTTTGTTTGACCCTCTGCAGGGAACTACACTCACTGGTCGTTCTGGGGAACAATGTAAGTGATGGACCACCCTTCATACATCAAACCTGCTGGGCGTTTGGCAGTGCAGGACAGAAACATTGAAAATAACGACCAGAGCAATATGTATGAAAGGTTAAAAATAGAGAGATACGGATAAGTGCTCAGAAAGTTGAAGCGGAGAGCTTTTCTGCATGACCCTCCCAACCCTGGCCCTCCTGCAGTTTTAGAGGTTAATGGAARCTGCCTTGAGCACAGTAGAAAAGATGTTTCTAGTTAGTTCGAATGAGTGATATTCAACTGCTTGGACACTAATACGCTTCAATTGAATTTCTCCCTTTGTCGGAGGGGAGCCTGTCCTGCCGCAAGACCCTCCCTCCCAGCTGTGCCCTCGCCCCTCTCTCTGCTCAGCGAGTGCTGAGCCAAACCCCAAAGGTCAAGTGTGAGGGGTCAAGTTTAACCTGAAACCAGACAGAAAGARAGGCTGAGGTCACTGGTGCTGTTTTATTGCTCACTAACTGTATTCATATTTGTGAAAAATTCACAAAAAAAATTTACAGCCGTGACTTGCTGTAAAACATATCTTATTAATAMAAAAAATGTTCTGATCTTGTTTTAACTTTTCTGCAGAACTGTACCCATTTAAGTAATTGTCTGAGCTCGTTTCTGATTTGATTAAAATGAAAGCTAAGCAGGAAGTAACATCTAATCAGATTGGTTAASTGGGATCTCTTTGATGTATTTCGATGCTACATGTGAGCAGCAGTCTTTCTCAGCAGTGTGTAAACAATTGAGAAATCTTTCTGTCTGGAAACGTATCACTGAGCCTGGCTGTGTACAAGGCTGTTTTATTGCTTTCACATGCTTGAAATTTAATGGAAAGTTTGTGTTGCTCTTCTGTTTTAGTTTTGTAAATTGCCTGTGGATCTTGAATCTGTTCATGTACATAAACATCTGTGTGTCTCACTTGAGTTCGAATGAGTCAGTCACACACACTCCCAGCGTGAGTCAGCCCACACCTGGAACAGATAAAGGGTCTTTCATGTTTGCAGGGCTATAGTGAGGTCAGCCAGCGCTGGTGTTGAGAGCTAGTTTCACTGTGAGTGAGTGGAGCTGGAGGAAAAATGAAAAGACACCATATATATCCAAGCATTGTAGAGTAAAGAGTTTTTTATTAGTTGCAATTTCTTCCTTGATTCTTTCTTCCACCCCTATAGAAAGGTGCCCTTGGCATCACAACATACCCATCCACTGATATGTCTGTAAGCAGATAGATGAATGAAAGTCTACATGGGGCCATCTGAATTCTCCACAGTGTGAAACATAAATAAGTTTGTGCAATTTTAAAACTACCATTTCAATCACCTTTAGGCATTGTTTAAAACGTTCTCTGTCGAACCCTTCACTGAGTAGTAAAGTTCATAATGAACTTAATTCAACATGTGATGATTTAACACTGCAAACTGAGTTTTATACAAAATAAATAAATAAAAAATAAACAAACAAAAAAGACTACACAGAATGAATATACAAACTGTCATTTTCCTGCAAAAAAGAAAAGAAAAGAGAAAAAACTACACAATAAAGTAACGGCTCGTAGACATTTGGTAGTCTTGTTTTTTCATATGTATTTTACTTTTACTTTTAATTGTAGTGAGTTTGAACAAAGTTGGCTTTTGTACAACCTAAAACAGTTCATAGCTTTTGAAGTGGGGTTCATAAGAAATGTTATATTAAGATAGAAAAGAGATTTAATTCTAACCGAACCAACAGTCTGCAAAGGCCAACTAAAAAAAAGGTTTTATTGTGATTTAAGTAAATGCTGTTTTATAAATCATTACACTGCCATTGGATATTGCAGTTATTTACATTAAATTAATTGGTTTCTTGCAGGAGCACACACTGTTAACAGCAGTTAGCCTTAGCACTGCGAGTGCAGCCTGCGGCACTGAGGTTGTTCAAAGAGCTATCTATAAGAGGTAAGTTWATAATTATTKAACATTTCCACAGAACCTCACTTCAAATATTAAACTTTCCCTTTAAACATGTTCTTTGTTGTTTGACTGTTGCCCTTTGCATCCTTCTTCATCATATTTCTCGTTTAAATATTTTATCTATGGAATTCAGCTTTAATTCGAAATAAAATTATTTCGAAGGAGTCTGCAGCACTGTCGCTGAAATTTCTTGGTTTCAGGTCTAGCCAGGGAATTGTATGTCTTTTTATTAGTGTTTTAGTCACTTCACCAAGTGTAAAGGTAAAATGTCAAAAAGGTGAGCTTAGAGGATGTTTTACTGACTTGTTTTCTTTTAAATGTCACAGCAGTGGACATATATATTGGGTTAAGCCTCTGTGTGGTTTGCGGGAGTACATACTTTAATGTGAGCGGCTTAATTAAGCAAACAGGGCCCTCCATGACCAGTTTCTCACAGTATTCTGTGGAAAAATAAGCCATGGCACCTGTATCCTTGTAAACTTTCCATTGCAGGTGTAATTCCCTGTAAAACTCTCTATAATTTACTGCCCTTTGGGAGCACACTGTCTCAGGGTGTGAAAATCAATAGGGTAGCGGAAAAGGATTGGGCATGGTGTCTTTGCTCAGCCACAGTGCGGCAGCTGTTAGGGTAATTCTGTAATGGCAGGGGATGAGGTTCAACCTATCTAATGCTCTATCTGAAGCAGATAAATGTTTTACAACACCACCGTTTAACCCTTCCTACCCGCTGCACCCTGCCCCTCCCACCTTGGAGGCTCTGCCCAGGGACTGCCCCTATAAGCTAAACTGCATGCTGTGATGATAGTAATTTCATTGGATTGTATGTGCATGGTTCACCCACTCCCTACCCTGAGTTCACACTCAAACTCTTTCTACTCAATAACCTTGTAAAGATGGGCTATATKCTAAAATGCCTCAGGCYATCTTCAAAACCCCCTGTTGTTTCAGAGGGTAAGCCATGTGTGAAACATGTGTWGAACCTTACAAGATGGTGCATGTGTAATGTAGAACAGAGTGGTTCATGTTAAACCATTAAATTATATAATCCTAATTTGTTGCACCTCTGAGCACACAGGCTGAGAAATTACAAAACACTAACAAGACTGATAGGTGGCATCGTGGAAGAGGACTAAAATGAGGTAAATCAGGCATCGATCGGAAAAAAATGACYGCTTACTTTGGTTCTCAATAAAGGTCAAAGAAGGTCTTTAATAAAGGTCTTTGAGTGAATGAGAGCCAGCGTATGAGGGTGAGGAAAGGGGCTGAAGAAGGAAATCCCACACAGAATTGCAGCCCAGTCGGCATGACATGTCTGAGCTTCGGCGGGGATATGCAATCCATTCTGTCAGAAAGCTGCAGTGAGCTCACTCTGGCTGCTGGGATTGACATCTCCAGCGATCACTTGTTTCTGATGTAGCAGATAACCAAGGAAATTAATTTTGATCCAAAATGCACGGTCGGAAATTACATGGTGAAATTGTGTGGAAAAAAATCTGTGATTGCCCCCAACCCCACCCCCCACCCACCTCAACACTGTTAGTTCTCCAGAGATACTGATAAGTGCTGATTTCACTGACACCAATAATAAAAAAATGTATTCAGATTAAGAAAAAAAAAACATCTCAGGCAATTTTGTTGTTTATTTGGCTCTAGCTCCTTAAGTTATTTGAACCACCCATTTCTACATTCCCAACAGTTGGCTGTTAACACTCAGGTCCTAGCGAGAAATGGACCTTTGAATGTGCTGCCCTCCATTCTGCTTCCTGATCCCACGTTTAGCTGTTCGAAGTGAAAAGTAGCGATGAGCCCGTTTTGATAAATGTTATATCATTAATGCGGCCACCTTCCAGTTTAGTCTTACTTTAGTTACTACCAATTAGGCAATGTTACCGATTATTGAATATTTTGGGGGGTTATATGAAATAGCGATTTTTTTTTTAGCTGAAGTGGGAGTGTCAGAAATGGTAGAAAGTTCTTAAAGAGACAGAGGCCAATTCCAAACAGTTTATAAGCTATCATGCAACATCAAATTTATTGTAATATACAGCATTTTAATGACAACTGAAGGTAACAGTAACTTGATAGTGGTATAGAATTGAACTAAGTGCTTGGAAAATACACAATACCTCCACTTTAAAGATGACTTGGTAATTGTGCCTCAGACTTTTATTATAAAAATAGTACAATTTTTCCTTTGAATGTCTCATGTGACCCGATGGTCACATTCACTATCTACGACAGTGTGCTTTAGTTGCTCATGGCAAATCCAGAATACTGCTCTTCACCTTTTAACAAGGCTAAGTAAACCTTGTATTCACTACAGTTAAGAACTTTAAAGAACTTCTTTTTTATTTTACAATTTCATTATTGTTCAGTTTTTTCACAAAGAACTTGATGACAAATTTCTTTCCTGTCTTGGTGATACTTCAAAAAGACTTCTTCGGATCTACTTCATTGTACACAGTAACCCTTTCAGTTTTACATGAACAGTCAAAGCCATGGTCCAATCACTATACTGCTTTAACTTGCTGAGAGAAATGCAGGATAAAATTCAAATGTGTCCTCAAAAATGTAAGATTGTGTAAAAATATTGTTTTCAGGATTTAATGACAAACTGTTAAATTATAAATTAGGAGCAAGCTTTTCATGTTATTTCAGTATTATAGGAGAGTAGCCTATAAAAGATAAACCATGCATTGTTTCTGGAAAAGCTTTTATTATTATTGCTTTTTCTTCATGGTAAACTTAATTGTACATGTTTGCAAATGGAAGAGAAKGCAAGACTTATTTGTTTTTTTGCGAACTATTCTACGACTAGACGCACACAAAATACATCGATATGTTTAATGTGTCTCTTATGTTTTCTCAATCAAACTGATATTTATGATCCCAGATTGTCATTATCCTGTTTGGGGATACAATTTTTAATGTCCCAAAGACAAGAAAGTGCTGAAGTACACATATGATAAAAATACCATATTCCCATTGTCAAATGTCACTTTAATTTTTGAGAATAAAACAAAAGCCAAACTTTTAAACTTGGAATACCAAGAAACATCATACAGCTATAAATTTCCTCTTATCCCTGTTGGATTTTTTTGTGACAGTTCTCTGCTATTTCCCTGTTCTTCATACTGATGCATGTATTTTTACTTTTTACTCCAAATTTCCATCATTTTCTCAGAATTACATGCAAACTAAAATCCTGATCAGAAATCATATTTCTATTGTCCATTTTGATATTATCAAAATAGAAAATAGAGCTTTGCCTAAAGAAAGAAATGCTATGAGGTTTTTTCTTTTTCCTATGGGAGGTGCTGGAGAAACTATGGGTGGGGCCACTATTTATGTGTTGGGGGTTTTTGTGGCAGGGATGGGAAAATTAGATTCAGTTTTTTATGGATGAAAGAAGAAGAAATGGAGGCCAGTTATGGGGTTTAATAATGGCACCTCGCTTTATTTTATAAAAGTGCTGATGAAAGAAAATGAAATTTTCTCAATGCATATTCTTCTTATGTTTATGTGAGAATGTGTGCTCTGCTGTGTGTCTGGATGYAACCCCTCCCTCTGCTCTCCTTTATGTCTGACAGATCCTGAAGGTTATATCATGTCTGGACATCTAATCAGGCCAAGTCTTGAGGCTGAATATGTTGTGCCCTCCCCATTCTCAAAACCTATCCTGTTTATTCTGAATCTGCCATTATATATTCAAGCCTTTGTCCAGTCTCTGCTGTGATAAACAAGCATGACCTTGGCAGATAGAAAGGCTGAAGAACAATATTCTTTATGATTTTGTTCCCTTCCATGTAGCATCTGTTCAGTAGATTCAAATGTTTCAAACACTGAACTCTTGTCCATGTCTGATGAACATTTGTATTTGATTATTTGAAATACACATGTGATTTATTAAGGAGGGGRAAAAAAGCAACATAAAGAATGTTTTGAATCAGCATGTCTTGTCAAAAAAGCTTCTTTTTTCTTGGCTTTGATTCTACCATTTACCAGAATTTGGCTGTAAATGTAAAATCCCCAACCGTCCACAAGATATTCAGCCAATTGCTGTTTTATGGGCCAAAATCTGCAATTGGTGTTCATTTGTGGGGTTCTCTGGTGACAAAAAGAGACAACAAAGCACATGACTCACATCAGTTTTAAACTCATTGAGCAGATWTCATTAGTGAACAGTGCTTGAGATTTTTTATTGGAGCATTTGCAATTAAAAAAGAACACTTCTTATAGAAATATCTCATTGGAAGATAAAGCTGAGCTGTCAGATCAACTTCGTATTAATCTATAGGGACTCCATCTTCTAACTTTTCTCTCAAACTGCAGACAAAATATCCCAAAGCATTACAAAGTCCCCAGATCTCGTGTAAAGAGACAAACATTCAGATTTGTACATTTTCTTAATGGATGCCACACACTGACTCATGTACAAGGACTAACACATGTTGAACGATTGATCATCTGACTATTTAATTTATTACCCCCTCCCTTTAGGCGTGTGTGTCTATGATTTTTGGTCCATCAAACTCACAAGTTTGCACACAATTTTGTAATGACAGTTTTTTGCAACGCAACACAACATCACAAGCCAAAACTGAAACACATGCATTAATCAGCCGCCTTGCACTTGTCTCAGATCTTTCGCAGTTTTTAAGATCGTTTCTTCTSAAAGAATTTGCTTTACTTAAGTTACTGATTATTTGAAAACTCCAGTTAAGCAACACAATGTCACAAATACACAAAAGGCCACAATTAATGTATAAATATTGTGCATCTGTCCATTTGTTGTATTTTTGACTCATTTGTTTATTTTTCTCCTGACTTTTGTTTCTTTCCTATAGACGAATATTGAAGTGATATTAAGGCACGTGCAACAACACGCCCATATTGTAGTTTGTCAAGCCTCTTGTCCATTTAACGTATCTCTGAATGTTGAAACTAACAAAGTTTCTCTGTTCTAAAAGWTACCTTAATTTTAGCAAACAAATTGGGCAAGAAAAGCAGATCAAAACAAAACAAAACACTTGGGATTTTTAGAAGAAAGCTATTTTGGGAATGGAAAGAGACAGTGTTTGACCTTTTGTTGAAGGGACCACTCTCCTCTCTCATCTTGTAACACAGCAGTACTTGTTTCTGGTCAGTAGATGGCGAACCTCGTTCAGGTTTTTCTGGTTCCTGCTCACTGAACCTTGCTTGCTCAGCCATGACTTGTGAAAGTGCTTTGAGGTAGGCCTCCCTAACCTATCATCCTGCMCCCCCCCCCCACCACACCCCTCCCACACTTCCCCAGCCTCAACACCCCTCTGAGCACCCCTTCCATCTTTGCCATCTCCCCCATCTCACCCCCCCCACCCTCTTCTTCTCCATCCAGGGGGCAGAGTCACTGAGGTGGCAGTTCTAACAAGCTGCCGGGGACCGCACTGCTCAAATGAGGCAAATCAAAGAGAAAAGGGGGAGTGGAATAGGTAGCGCCATGAACCCCCTGCAGAGAACAACCACTCTGATGAATATGAAATGAACTTGTATTGCTTGACATGATAAGCTCAAGGATAAGCCCGTGCTCAGTCGACATCTTTACCTCAACATTCATCAGATTTTACAAGATTATTACACAAATGTCTGAAAAAACAAAATCATAATTGACCAAATAAAAACGAATCATTTGTGTGCTAACTTTTGGAACACTATAGGATTAACAAATGATCAGGATTTAAACAAATGTGTGGTTATTTGTAATAAAACAGTTGAAGTGTACATTAGATCTTCTGGAGCACTCGGGGTCCTTTCCCATAAAAAAAAAATGGACACAAGGAAGATGGACGATACAATTTTACATTCAMAGACTGACGGATTGAGATTAGTAAGAGAGGGCTCCTGTATCATTTTCTGTCTCTCAAGTTGAGATCCTTCCCCACGTGCCTCCCTTCTTCCCTCTGTCTGCATCTTCTCGATTTGTCGTCATGGTATTTACGGCGATGTCGCTGCATCCCTGTTGGGTCATCATCTTGGGGTATCTAAGGTTCATGACAAAACGGTACCAGTTTCTTATCCAGCTAAATAAATAAATAAATGATGTAAAAAAAAAAGAAATCCTGTTGAACAAACAATGTATCTGGTCCTTCTCCATCCAGCAGTTCTGGTCTGACACTTCAGCAAATAATCAAACACGTGAGAGTGACCATGAATACACACACACAGTTGTGCATGCAGAACCCTTATGTAGCTGCACACTTCATTTAACACATAGATGCAGGGCATTATRGTTTCYTTWAAGCCAGAAAACAAGGAAGTGCACAGAAATTGTAAAAGCTCGTGTTATCATTTATGTTCACAAATGCTCTTGGCATGAAAGAAGAGCCATTGAATTTGCTCATCCAAGAGAGAGGGGAAGAGGAAACGTTGTGTATAATAACGTGAATTGTAATGCCTTAGTTTTATGCCCCTATTTTCTCTGTATATGTGTGCAGTGCGAACCAAGATTTCACGATGATTGTACAATTTAAAAAAAATGCCATTCACACAGAAGAGACCGTTTCAGAAATAGTTCCTTTTCTTTTCTCCCCCCTTGGTGTTTTTAAGGTCTCTGTGAACACGAAGAATTGTAAAGTCAGTGTGGCTTATACCTGCAGCGCTATTATTATTTATTTCCTGACAGATGTTCTTTTTGTGGGCTTGCGTTTGAATGAAACATACAGTTATTTAAAAGTAATGAAACCTGCTTGTATACTCTCCTTTTGTAAATCAAAAACACCCACATTTCTGCTTGTACACGAATGCTTCTTAATGTTAAAGAATTAAGTGTAAACTTCTTTTTAATCTAATTATATATGAAGTACCTATAAAATTGAACTTGAAGCCCGGTGGACACCCTCCCCCCCTTTATGATTTTGTGTTCAAAAATTCAGAAGCCATAAGCTGAACTATACTTAATCTGTTTTTAAGAGATTCATCACAGCRTATAGTTGCACTTTGTCTTGTTGTCGAAGGCTCCAAACCTCACCTGTAATATTTCTTCCAAACAAGAAAGTTCGTTAGGAATTGATTTACTCTGCTTTGTGGCTGTGTTACCTCTAAACTGTATCGCATACATTAGACTTCAGAAGAAATCCATAAGCAAAGGTGTTTGTCTGATGACTGTCTTCATTTCTAGCTTGTCTAATTTACTTCTTATGTCTCGCTTCAGCACGATCATGAAGCACCTCAGTCATGCCCTGAGAAAGTTTTCTTGGATAAAGCAACATATGGTAACCAATAACTGCAAGCTTAAAAAAGTACCACATTGTTGACTTTCTAATTTTGACTGGTAAGTTATTTCCTCGGTGCTTTATGTCGCCACACTGGAAGCTGGAGGTGTTTTTTTTTTCTTTTGTATTTCCTGAGTGGACACAATAAAAGCAATTTTTCCACAAAGCCACTCAAACATGGAGTGATGGGACAAAAGGGATTGGAGGAAAATCTGGGCCACAGCAGAATTCAGCCTGCCCCTCCGCTAACCTCCGCTCAAACAAACACAGCGGCCATTTCCTTCGTCTGTCCCTCGAGCCCCTCGCCACTTGCTGAAGATCCAATTCAAGCTCCAGCAGCAGAGGTGTCGTGATGTCTGCCATTTTTATTTTCTTTCACAATGTCATGAAATAGCATTTTATTTAACGTTTCCCCAACATGTATATAAATTACATTTTTTTCAGTTGACTGATTTGAATAGTAAAATGCAAAGACTTCACATTGTTTGAGAGTGTGAATGTGTTTTACTAATAAAAAGCAAATTTATTTTAAGACCTCTAACATAATTAAGTAAAAATGTAATTTCATCTAAAAATTACTTTCAAACAAATGTTATTATTAAATAAAAATTAGTTTAACGAAAGTTATGGCAATTATATTTTCCCAGGTTTTTGCTGGGAGAAATGTGTTTTATATGGATGTATTTGGTTGGATTCTGTTAACCTGCTGAAGGAGCTGAAAGTGGCTGTTGTGCTTTCGCAATGGCCGAATGACAGAAGTCACAGCCCGAGTAGACTAAAATCCCCGGCGTGTCGAGCATGGAATCATTGCTGTGCTGCACTAACCGGTGAAACACACCGTGAAAAAACAATCCAACAAATACTCTATTGTTGCCTCCTAAATAAATAAAATAAAATCTCTGTAAAAACAATTTTATTTATTTAAATCAAGAAATCAGGCAGATTCTAATTGCATTAAGATATTACATTKTTATCTCAATGATTTACAGAAAATTTGAAATAAGATTAACTAAATGTAGCTGAATAGATTTGCAAAAAAAAACAGTTATTCAAAATTGTATATTTATTCAAATAGAAATCACCTTTTGTGAGTTATTTTTATGAACATGAAAAATTGAAAAATTTGAACACACCCTTACAGGGGTGGTTTGTTCAGGTTGTGGGGTCTGTAGGATGGAAGGTGTGTTGATTTATTTGTTAATTTCTTTGTTTTCTGGCAAAACTATAACTCATCTGTCAAATAATAAAAAGAGAGATTTTATTATATACATATGCATGTCCTAAATATTTTTTTCCCTTCTCAGCCTCCAATTTTCTTTAGCTGTTCTGATAGCCATGAATCTTGTCACTCATGTTTTTCATCACCTCCTGTCTGTGGAGCGTAATGCGACTCCTGGAGATGGCCGCTGAAGCGGATGCAATGGTCTGACAGGGAGTCACAAAGCAATCTCGAAAATAACACAAACACACACATGTAAGCAACATCGTGGTCTCCAAAAGCCCCAGCTTCGGACCTGTTCTAAAACACAAAAGCAACAACAGAAACACAAGTCTGACAGAAAACATGGCGGTAAAGTTTCATCACATCTGAGGTAATTTGACTGAGCAGAGAAAACTCAGAACACTTGACAAAAACATTTGTTTGCACGGACTGTGTGTGTGTGTGAGTGTGTGTTTTTCCTTTCAAAATATTTTGTGCAGGAATTCTGTAAAAGGAAAACCATGTTTTCTTGTGAATTCTAGTAAAAGGAGCAGGAAACAAGGAAGAGGAGTGTGTACTAAAATGTTTCTTCCAGGTTCGATTCTCAGATGGCAGGAACCATCTGGGTTCTGCTGCCTGTCAGCTGAGCTGCAGCTGTGTTCATGTGTGAGCCATGTTGCTTTTGGTGCATTTTTTTCAGCTTCTGGGATTCTTTGTTCTTTCAACCTGAAACTGACATTGTTTTCTCTGCTTATGTTCAAGGCTGGAATGATTGGCTGCGACAAAAAAGGGGATCTCCCTCCATTTTCAAAAAAAAATATTAAAAAAAGATGGCCTTTCAGACAGCTGTCATTTACATTTAGTCATAAATTATTCTCTTCATTTAATTGTGTTACTTGATGTTTTTTTCATTCTTTTATATCTTATACAAAACTTTATTTTACACCCTTTTCTATCAACCCATGAATGTCTCAGTGAACAACAATCACTTGTTCTTCAGGCGTTAATTGTGATTTAATTGCCCTAATTACTTCGTTATCTCATACATGATTAAGATAATTATCCTAGTGTTAAATACTGTGACTTTTTTCCCTGTAAGACAGGATGAATTCCCTTTGATTAGTTAATGAGATTAATTATTTCTCACTGATACATCAGGTATAATTGTGCAAATTCCCACCTGCAATATAATTTTTCACATCATTAATGAAAAATCACTGTAGTAAATGAAGACATGCGTGTGTTTTTTCAGGTAATTAATTACAGATAATGTCTCACACTGTTGTGAATAATCCCTGAATGTGATATTTAATAGTGTATTTTAAAAAAGTGTCAGGTAGTTYTTTTTTTCTTCAGAAACTGTTCATTAAGAATAAAATTAGTTATGAATATATTTCTATTCAGAATTTGACATAAAATGTGCATTTTTTCCCCTTAGCAATTTTTTTTACAAATCTTATATTTTCAGGTGTCTTTGCTCAAGATTGGACTTTGTTCCTCTTAAAATGTAATTGCTTGATAAGCATGGGAGTGAGTTTGAAAAGTGACTTAATATTTGTCTCACTGATGAGTTTGAAACAGATATTGGGTCCATTTCACAGAAACTGTAGCTTGAATAAAGTCAGCATGTGTTGAATAAAGCTGAATCAATCAGCATGGTTAGCCTTTAGTGGAATTTAACCATTGGGAACATAACCGCCTAAGTTCAATATGGGATGCAGCTGGAAAATCTGTCAGCGTGCTGAAAATCAGGAGACRTCTTGCAGCTTAGTCTGTCTGTGTTTCTGAAGCTTTTCTTCCTCCACCCTCCGTGTGTCTTTCTGTCCGTGTGTCGGCACTCAGTGGGTAGAGTCAGTTTTACTGTCACTACCTGTGAAATTGCATTCCACGAAGATGGATGCTTTCTCTTATATTCATGACATCCAGGGAAGCACAGTCACCCCAAAACTGTTTAATATGGATGCCGTCGTGGCGGACACATACACACATTTTTTTTTCATATTCAACACAGAACACGCACATAAAAAAAACCCCACATAGACATAAACTTACTCGCACAAGCCTCTGCTCTCACAAACCCACATTTTTTTGCCCCAAAGACAATGCATGGCTGGTGTTTTGTTCGTGCTGATGATGAAGAGTGGTAGTGACAGTGCTGCTCTCGGTAGGGTTGATGCATTACAACACAGTGCTGCCATGTTGCGTAAATTCTCTGTCTCTCCTCATTGAAAACATGGAGGCTTCTCATCTAGCAAGGTACACAAGCACACTTTAACTTTTCTCTAAACCTCTGATGCTTCATTTCTGGAGTTTCATTAGGACATTCAGGTTGTGTGGACCAGTCACCCAATTTGACGGTGAGTGAGGTTTTATCCATGATGTGTGTGTGTTTTCTTATGAAAGTGCAACATGTTATTGAAATCATTTATGCTCACATTTTCTTGATTTGTAGAGATACGCCACCAAAAAATAGTCTACTCATAATATTCTAAGGCAGTAATGATAACTGTATGGATGTAAGATTTGTGTGGCTGAATGCTTACTTATATTTTTGTGTGAAGATTAAATTTGAGAGTTCAAAGTCAGAAAAATAATCAGACCAGSCCCGAGCTCAAAATCCAACATGGCTTCCTTTAGCATAACAAGTGACAACAGTGGCTCCTATAATAAAATACTTGTTTGCATCTCTGATAGTTTGTATCTCATTAAACCTGTCACATATAGTACAGCMTTTATTAGTGAACAGCTGCTACGTTCACTAATAAAGGTAAAGGTGTTCATCTGTAAAGACCTTCACGTTATTATTGGCTTATATAACAAAAACAGCAAAATGCACTGGTTTTCTGGCTTATGATTAAATTGGATGTGAAGTCAGATTTCAGTTCTGACGTCTGATGTAAAAAAATACAACCTTTATTTGCACTGCCAAAAGAAAGTACAGGGCGGTGGTGATGAATGGGTGGTCTACAGGTCAAAAGGGCAGTGGAGACCCACAGTTGAGGGGTTTGTGGGCTGCAGCCACAGAAATGTACCGATTAATAAAACAACATTAAGCACAGGATAGGCCTCGGCAGACATCCTTTCCCCTCCTTTTTACTCTAACCMTCCACTCACTCATTCACTACTGTCCTAATATAACCAAGACATGGATCCCCAAGAGTCTTTGGGAATGGGGTCCAAAGGGAAGAAGGG
>NW_013952407.1:3416865-3431887 GCF_001266775.1 Austrofundulus limnaeus | reverse complement strand
GGGGTGGGGGGGGGCTTTGTTTTCCTTTTAAGTGCAATGCTACAGCACATAACCAACACCCTGCTCCTGTGAGTTTGAGGCCAGCAATGCGGTGGGCCCACCTGTACAAGTTTGCTCTTTGCCAAAAAAAGCCTATAGTTTTTTCTCCTGACGCCCTCAAACAACACGACAGCCAGACACAGCTCTTTGCACAAACAGGGCTACAGGAATCCTGAGCGCATGTGGGCTCTTTYAGGAATCTCTGCGCAGACAGAGTCTGCTCGAACAGTTACAATGTTGCAACGTTTCGTTCCCTCTGTGCCTGTTCCGCTGAGCTGTATTGTAGAACTAAACTTAGGCACCGTGCAATAGCTGCAGGTTGTATGGAGTTTTCTACACCTTGTTCTTCGTTGAGGGGGAGGAGAGGAATCACAGCGTATGTAGAAAAGGGGGTTCTGCTCAGGGGGGGTTCAGAGGAGAGGTTTTGTGTAATCCTATGCTAAATTCAGCATCAGATCTTTAGGGGAGCTGTGTAAAACCAGTATGTTTTTCTTGTCTTTGCTTTTCCTGCACACCTAAAAAATGATGATAGCACATGGCTTTTCAGCTATCTCACCCTCAAGGCAAAATGTATAAGGCTGCCAGGCGGCGTTAACTCTTCCTCTTCCTCGAGACAGCTAACCCCCCTCAAAGGATGCTGATGTCTGGAGAGGGAATGCCTATGAGCGGAAATTTGGTCTGGGGTGGGGATAAGATGGGTTTGGGTGGGGTGGGTGGGAATAAAGGGAGAAAAAAGGAGAGAGAGAATATGGGTATGATTCAAAGCAAAAAAAAGTGAATTGTGTCCCCATGTTCTTTGTAGAACATTTAGCTTTGACCCTCCTTCTCTACTTCCCTCCCACTGACACCCCCCCAAACTCATACACAACACAGACAGAGAGGGTCCACGATATGTGCAGGAGACCACAGCAGCAAGCCTTTTCTTGGCRTGTGTTTTCTGCACAGAGATGCATGCCTCGTGATATATATCTTCACAGTATAGTGTGTGTATATGTCCACACGGTTGCAACAGGCAGACACTGAGGGAGGAGAGAGCAAAATACAGAGAGAGTGACAGGAAGGGAGTGAGGGAGGAAGAGAGGTAGAGGCAGAATCAGACCGAAATAGGAAAATGGAGGGGGGTGGGGGGGCTTTATTTGTTGGTTTCATGTTTACAGTGCAGAAAAATATTTCAATTTTGAATCCTTTTTTTGTCTAAGTAAAGTTGAAAGATTAGACTCAGAATGTTTCTCATATTTCTGGTGAACTTACATAGCTGCAGCCAACAGCTCTGAGCAGACCACTCACTACTCGTGCTGAGCAGACTGGAGGCGACCCGGGGTAAGTTATGGGCTCCTTTTCTTCCTTTCTCTCCCTCTCTGCGCTGCTGATTATGATGCTGCTGATTGATTGGTTAGAGGCTGTGGATTATCACGGGTGCGCTCGTCACCAGGTACCTGATGATGAGAGGAGGGAGAGGGGCGGGGGAGGGGTGGGGGAGAGGAGAGGTGGGGGCTGGAATTAGATGAGCATGGCCGGCGTTCACATCACCCAGATCTCACTAACTCTCTTTCTGATTTCTGTTTACTCTGCCGTTGCACATTTGTATACAGCTTGTGCAAAAAAAAAAAAAAAGAAAAAAAAGAATTGATTTTGTGCATTTTGTGTGTATTTGTGTATCATCTCCATGTGCATGCGTGTTCCCAGCCGGCACATGTTGCCAGCCCTCTTGCTTTTCCTCAGTTGAACAGGCGTGTGCTGATGAGGCCATGGGGAGGGGTTTGCTGATAAAGGAGGAAGCCAGAGGGGCCCTTTTTGGTAAATATGCAGATGAGGGGCATGTTTAAATGGGAGGAGGCTCGACGTGAGCGCGTGCCACACGCTTTTACTGTTTATGTGTTCTCCATGGGGATCCTGATCCTCAACAGATGCCAGCRTTTGGTGTGATCTTGCCACTGCTTTTGTTTTGGGCATTCTCTGACAAAGATATAGACAAGAAAAGAGGAGAACTGGGGAGGGAAGGAGTAAACCAGATAGAATAATGATAAAAAAATACAGTTAAAGAGAATGAATGCGGGGGGAAAACTGGAAAACTGCTCCGGGGCATATTTTCACCCCAATGACRAGACGCGATGATTGCTGTTTTGCCCCATCCCTCCTCCCTTCTACCTCCCCAGACGTTTTTCTAATCCATTTGCATGTCAAAGCAGTGGAGGCCACTGCGCAGATTAGTATGAGATGACATAATGATGTAATGAATTAAATGCTCCTGTTTAAGCTCTGCACTTTGCTCTGGTAGGAGGCAGGACGGTGAGCTAAGAGAGGAATTAAAGGAGGGGGTAGAGACTCTGCTGTGTGTTTGTGTTTTCTGTAAATGCTTTTAAATACGTGATCAAAGTAATGTTTCCTGCCTGGTTTGATTAAAACTACCTCTATGTCTGCAAGGATTTTTATATGGTTGGCATATTTTAGGCATATTTTGAATTCTGCTTTTTGAATGTCACCGCTTTTGCTCCGCTGAACCATTCAAAATCCAATATTAGAAAAATAATATTGTAAATAAAAAGTCATATTGGAATGTATTTTTTTATAGATGTGACAACTCATAACTCTAATTTTCATAACATTTTAGTCTTCGTGTTTCTATTTTAACACACCAATTAAATCATGAAACATTTATTTCTTTTGCAGAAACTGTTTTTTGGAATTTTTTTCTCCCTTTGTGAAAAGAGTCTAAAAATATCATATTTTGGCTTGAAATTGGTCAAAGGTGCACTCTTTTGTTTTATGCAATATTTCTTATTTTTCAAAGATGTATTTACTTGACATATTTTATAATGATTGATTCTTTTTTTTTTTTTTGCAAATTCCTGCATCTTTCAGTTAGAATGGCTGTGTTAAATGAAAAAATACAAATGAGGCTGAAAACATATAATATGAGACACCTGGGCCTCTGTAAAGAAACGCCTGCTGTGTGACACTAGCTGGAGTTTTATCATTCACTGCTGTCAGACTCCCATCACAGAGATGATGCATATATAAAAGTTCTCCATCTCTCTGCTTTTACTATTCATACCTGCACTTTTATTGATATATGGGCTTCGTTAATTTTTGTCAATATTTAGCTTGTTTACTGCCTCAAAAAAACCTGACTTTAAAATCAATGCTTAATGAAGACATCATGATGCATATAATGGTAAATGAATTTATAGATTTATTTACAGAAATGGGGAAAAAGTCATTCTGAGGTAATGTTTCATGAGTGTTACAATTTGATAATACATTTTAACACTCATTGATTTATGAGTATCAGGAAACATTATTTGAGTGTTTGTTTTTCATTTTGATTTTATGAATAAATTCTGTCCCTTGTATGGTCCAGGAGACACGTCCAGGCGGGTGTGACTGTGTGGAGTCAGCTGGCTGGTGCAGAGGGTAATGAGTATGCACCGTGACAGCTGGGATAAAGTGTATAGATGTGTTTGGTGGGAGTAATCAGCTGCAGACCACGGGGTGCACAACGGTGATGTGAGGCTTTATGACTGCAGAGCTCACACACACACACACACACACACACACACACACACACACACACACACACACACACGTGCACATAGTGGTCCATTGGGACTGCATGCTTCGCCTCACCCCTGTACTGCCGGACATAACCTGAGCTTTCTTGTTTCTCCTTTTTGAGTTCAGTAGAATATATTTGCCAGTATATCCAGTGCTTTATCGATACTGTTTCTTTATTTTATCCAGCACTCATGATGAAGACACCCAAAAAGTAGTGGAGTTAAAAAACAGATCAAATAATTACGTTTAAAATCGTATTTAATTACGAWACAGAAAAGATAAAGTGTTTTGGTTTGTTAAGCCCACGCTGTAAAATATTAGAAGTGTTTTTTTATTTTTTTATTTTATAAACAAATGCTTTTCCAATATTGCAGAAGAAAATGAATAATGTGGCATCATATATTTCTCTTGGTGGTGCTGTGTAATTGCATTACTGAACAGATTTTCTTTGTTGCAAACCACATCTCAATTTACGTTTTCAGAGCCTGTGGCTGCAGTACTTTACAAATAATTGACATAAACTAGGCCCTCCTGGCCAATGAAATTGAACACACTAATAAATGCATAAAGGGAAAAATAAATATTGATCACCCRGTACATGAGAATAATGTAGCTTTGATTTGATTCTCACAGTTTGTGGGTTATTTGTTGCACGCGAGTGAGTGGGTGACACTCTTGTGAATTTGTTTCCCTGTCTGCAAATATTCACCACAAAGTTTTAGTTCGGTGCTGTTTGAAATGGTGTTACTCTCTGACACAGGAGATGAAACAGATACTGGCTTCAGCTTTGACTTGTGATAACTCTTCTGAATGTGTACAGTACTGCATGTTTGGCGAACGTTTCATTGGATTACATGTGTTGGAGTTGGAGCCCTTGACTTGAACTCTTTGCCCTGTCTTCGCCCTTCCTCAAGTTTTTTTTTCTTCTTCTTTCTTTTCTCTTTTCTACAATGAGGAGAATAGGTGGGAAAGAGGATTATTGGTATTGATCTACCTCGGAGGATCATTAGGCATCACTATCAATTCACAGCTCCGAGCGCACAGCTTGGGCCCGCACAGACATTACCAATTTGTCCCTATTAGAGAACCCAGTTTCAGAGTGTCTGATGTAAAAGGCTGATCAGGCTGGACCACAGAGAAGCTGTCCAGGGCCTGCTGTGGGCCTGATCACTTGTTTTACATCYAAAGTTATAGGACTCACAACTCCAGGAAGACATTCCCCCCCTTTTTTATATTTTTGAATTAGGACATCTTACTTAAACTATATTTTGGTTGAACAAAAATTAAGAATTTTTTAGAACCTTGGCACACATTCCACTTCCTKCAGGTGTCTTCCTCTACATTGCCATATTTACTGAGGGGTAATTGGCACTGTAATAGTATACTTCAGTGAGGCTTAGCCAGCCTGGCCCACTTATCTATGTAAGCTGGCTGTTCTGGAGACTAAAGCTGCTAGATCCGTTGTCACTGACTTTAACCCTCTGCTGGATTCAGGTGTGCAGGGAGCTGCACTGCTGACTGCCTCTGCATACCATGATGGGTGGTAGATGTCAGCAGGTACCATCTGTTCAATTTAAACACATCAAATTCACTCAAATATATGAGCTTATCAAAAAATAAATTGCACACCTTTTACCTTTTACATTTTATGCAAGTACAAAAAATTTACTGGTGTTAGGTCAGCATGCAATAGCTTCAAGATGAATCAGGGTTCCTACAGTTTAAGACAAGTTAAATTTAAGACGTTTTAAGACTTTCTGATGCCAAAAGAAATTAAATTTAAGACCAATTTCACAATAAACATAAAGGACAAAAAATAAAAAATAAAAACTGGCTTTGAATCCAGCTCACGAATCCAAGTATTTTTGGTTGAAGTATTCAAATATTCCTAATAAACCAATTGTTTTTAACCATAYTGAACTACCTTTTTTGGTCAAATATAGCAAAAACATTCTTAGCAGTCAGTTTTAAACTTAATTTAATTCCTGGAAGTTCTCTAACGACCCAAAATTTGGAGTTTTAGGACCCACAGTGGGGTCTCAACCCTAATTTGCTGTGGATGAAACCTTAAAGTGCCTGTGACATCAACTTTTTTGTAAGAAATTTGAATACATTTTTGGAAAGACAACACTATTAACATATTATGAAACAAATTTCACGATGCTCTGATGGTCAGTTGTTGAGCTATTTGCATGTGAAGCAATGGGAAGTGATGTCAAAGAGGAATGTCTGCATGTGAACTTTTAAAAAATGTTACCAATTATTTTAATATTTGAGATGAATTACAATCATCCTATTTACAATGWGTTAACATTTTTAAGACCTCCGACAGATTGATTAAGACCTTATTTTTGGATTGATGAATTCAAYGYCTTTTAAGACTTTTAAAGGACCTGCAGGAACCCTGTGAACATCACTTGATACCCTGTTTTGTGAAATTAGAACAAAGTGAATTAGAAGACATGCCACTTTGAATCATTTACAAAGCAACAATATGCATAGTTTAAAAAAAACAAGTAGCTCTTTCTTTTCTGGTAATTTTATTTTTAATGAGAAGCTTACATTTAAAACCAAATAGCATTCTGATAATTTTATAKCTGGACATAGTAGAAGAATTGAAGAATTTGGTTTGCCTAAATTTATTTGCTGTAATTACAAAGATTAAACGGTTTTGCAGTAATTTGTCACCAATGATAATTTTACCGAGCAAACTTTGCGTGTTGAGGTTTGTTTCAGGCCCATGAATCCCTTCTGAAATGTTAACCATTCACACACATCCACAAAGAGCCAGCCAGTCAAACCTTTGCTTTTAGACCAAGCAGGTCAGTAAACAGCAGGGATCCCCCCCCCCCCCTCCCTCTTTAGCATTTTTAAATTCTTATTTTTACCTTTTTAATACAGCCAAGCAAAATCACACACACCAGTGTACTCCTGTAATAATTCCACCCTCACTGACACAAATACAAAAAGAATGAATATGCTTTGTTTGGTTAGAAAGWCAAATCTCTGACTTTGTAAACAGAACCCTGGTTAGAGAGAGCAGTGTCATTTCACACTGGTCTATTAGGGAGAGAGCTGTGTGTGAAGGACATCCTGCAGACCTTTTAAGTGCTCTAATAAATCATCTTCAACACATTCAAAATTCATCAGCACTCACACTTTGCCCTCTGTCTTCCTGAAACAGCCCTGCATGGTCAGGCGGCCAAACCACATGAACACAGTTAGCAGAAACTGTGCTCCGGGGGAGCAACACATCGGTCTTCAACCTGAAGTTTTTATTTTTTATTTTTTTTGCATGAGGAAATCAAAGACTTGCTGGTAATGACTTCAGTCTGGGCCATGCGTGGGGGTCCGTTTTGAGCTGCTGTTCCCCAGCCGTGGCGGTGCTTTCACACATGCTCATTCACAGGCAGCTCATAGGACACGGCGAGGCTCGACCCCGCTCGGTCAACGACCACACAAACGACATGTGGAGCCAGCTCTGGGCCCGTTCAGTCAGTCACACTTAATCACATATAGAAACGCAGAAAATATTTGTAGGAGTAAGTCATCAAGGAGAAACAAAAACCAGTGAATGTAACGAGACCATTGTTTGAATGGTAAAATGGACAAATGAAGGAARGGAAAGGTTAGAGTCAAACTGGTGATGCAGTCTCAGCAGCGTTGCTGTTGAGAAACCAACAGAGGGCAGTGTGGCTTGTATSAGAGGAAAGCCAGCAGCTGGGGTTCAAGGTTGTGATCACCTGACATGAGCAGACAGACACACACACACACTTACAGTACACATGTTTTGTGTTTTGCCTGGTTATTATATACATAAATGATAAACAGACTCCAATAATCTTTTCTTCTTTATGATCTGTGGAGGAAAAACTCTCTGATCTCCTCTGTGGCTGGTGTGCCTCTCTCATTGGTTAATTTCCTCTCAACTCATTCAGAATCAGTGTCGTTTCAAGGATGAAATATCAAATACTGCACTGTAGTTGAAAAGYCAGCTCATTTATTTACTACATCTTAAAAAATATTATCTTAAAAATAATATTAGAAGCAAAAAGAAGAGTGGGCATTTGATAAATTAAACAGACCACATGGCTGTGTGCTGGTTTGATGCTATTCATCTTTTTATGAGACAGTAGAGACGGACTGTCTGGGTGTAATCAGATGAAATCATTCATGATTCTTAAAAATGTACAAATAAAARTGAAATAAATTGCTCAGAGTTGGTGGGAGCGGTTTGTTTTTGTCATCGGTGGGTTTCACTGGTTGAAACTCCCTCCAGAACACTTTTGTATCACCTTGTATGTTTTGTTATTCATGAATGTGAGTGCTTGGTTCGCAAATGGTGTGGTTTAGTTTGTGAGTAAGGGGGGAAAAACAGGAAAAAAGAAAGGAGAGATGGATGAGGGCAGTTTGGGGGCCATGKGTGTTTTAATTATCCACTGCTCTGTTGTTGGGTCAGAGCTTGCTATCTCTTCCCGCCTTTAATGATTTGAGCAGTACCTTCATCCCTAAACCTTCTGCTCCTCCAAACAAAGGAAAGGAAGAGGGTAAAAAAAGGGTATTAAAGTCATGACTGTCCCACATTTACCATTAATATCTCTCAACCTCCTCCTTTTAAAATGTAGAGCTGAGGAACCAAGTGCCCCTAGTTAGGGCTGCTTGGATGGAAGGTCCTCCTGCACAAGGGAAGTGGATCTAATTCTGCTTAAAAGCTCAAGCTAAGTGCTGGCAGCCTCCTAAACAAGTGGGGTGAAGGTGCACATTTTTTTCTCCTGACTCCAATMCTTTTTTTTTGCCTTTTTTGAGGGGAAAGATCATCGAAATGCCAAGCATTCCAAAAACACAGTCTGATAACACTATTGGCTGGGAAAGAGCTACAGCGGATGGACATATAGTGGTCATGTGACCGAGTTCTCCCTGAAGCATTTTACAGATCTGTGCTTGGAGTCGATTTCACTGTTAATAACTGTACAGAAGAGAAGAAAGAACAAAAATGAATGAATAAATAAAATATTAAAAAATAAAATAAAACAATAAAAATCTTAAGGTAGTTTTTCAGCTTTTGACAATGCTTCTTTATGTGTCTTATATTTTATAATAATAATAATAATAATAATAATAATAATAATAATAATAATAATAATATGAACATTCAGTTCTTATTGCCAATTTTTTGTGTGTAAAAATAAATACTGGAAGAATTCAACACACCATTTTTAGGGTTAAAATAAGTAAACATTTTGCAAAAAAATTCAACACAAAAATAAAAAAACTATTAAAGTTCAAATAAAAAAATAAGTCTTGACACGTTTTATATCTATATTTTGATGTGGTTAGGAAAATATTTCAAAAATGATTTAGCCGAGTTAGGAAAATATTGGTTCGGTCTATAAACGCACAACCTTTTAATCCTTTTTCTTTTTTTCCCCTCTGTGTGTACATTATATGCCAACAAAAATGCACAAAGCAAACGTATTTATCGGCTTGTGCATAAAGGCTTGACAGCGTATACTGTATCTGAGTGCCTGTGTGTAAGTCTGTAATTTCTGGACTCTCCTGCATCTCCATGACAACATGGTTTTGATGTGGGTCTCTTTCTGACATTTCCCCGTTTGGGGAGGCTCATGAATTGCCTTGCCTCTCCTTCAGTCAGCATGTCACATATAAAAAAGGAGGTGTTGGGGGGTGGGGGTGCAGATACATAGAGCAGGGGCGTGGGGGTTGGCAGTATGAGGAATCTAATGGGCGTCTGGTCTGATTGTCCTCAGCCGTGGCAGAAGAGACAAAGCAGATGAATTGTGCAATGGATTCGAAGAGATTGGAGACAAGTGCATGTCAGCGGCTCCTCCATCCCCCCCACCACACACCCCTATCCTCCAGGATCCCTCCCCCCCCACTTTTTTTTGTCTGACATCCTGTAAAAAGCAGGCATGACAGCATTGCTCCGCTTGAGCAAAACATTGAAAACAAAATGCAATCCTCGCCCATTTTGTTTTTATATTAGATATTCAGACCGACAGCCAGCGTGTTGGACTCGTAATAATTGTGAAACACACTGCGTGAGAGATTTCCACGGTGTTAATCACTGAGCAAACATCAGGGACAGTTTGATCTGTGCCATCTCAGATAAATGACAGCATTTTTAGAAAACAGATTTTAAGATAAAGRCACTTATCTAATCATCCTGAAAGAAGCTGCTTTTCATCTTCCATTCTTATGGTTTTGCTACCAGATTTTTAAGGAGGATAATCCTGTATCACACTTTTTTTTTTGACAAGTTGTTTAGTTAGTGTGTCGGACTGTGCTTTTTGCTAACTTCCTGAAAAATGTCCACAATACATGTCCTTCCAAAGATACCACGTCTTCCATGGAACGACGATTCCCAAAGAGCGAGAAAACCTGTTGTTTTTGTGCTTTAAAGCTCGGTCCGGTATCACAGCTTGAGTAGATGTTCTGTGTTAGCTGCATAGTCTGGAGCTGTAAGTGTGAAGATCTTTTACAGTAAATGCGTTGATGGATTTTAGACAGCTACTGTGGCTTTGAAGTTTCAAAGACGAAAACACTCGGGGATCACGTTTCTTTCACAAGACATGCTGAAGGGTGGGTTTAGCTACATTCTGTATATGTTATTTTTATATATATATATGAAATGAACTCAAGAGTTAGCAACAGAAAAAGTGCTGAAACTTTAATTTCTCAAATTTATTTTATCTTAAAAAATAAAAAAAAACTCCAATATCACAATGTACAGGCACAACAAACCTCCCTCCCCTTCCAGTGACCACCTTGACAGAACTGGTCTGCCAGCTTTTGTTTTGTGTTGACTGCATTTATTATTCATCTTTACACCAGTCTGTATTTTAATATGAATAATGGAAGAGGTATCAGAGGAGGAATAGGGATGTGAGAGAGGGGTGCCACGCAGCATGTGTCCTTGGTTCCTCTCCACTCCTGCTCTCTTCAGAGAGAGGAGCAGGTGGAAGGAGGTGTGGGGGGCTAAAGAAAGCATGTGGGAGGGGTGAGGATCCAGCCTAGTGTCTAGCTAAGGCTGCCGAAGGGCCCTGGTTCTGGGTCCTGCTTGTTCTTTTTGCCCCGACCCGTCCTGCTGCCTGCTTACCTGGCTGCCTCTCTTGTCAAATTTGATAACAGTATAAATCAAAAGCCCCTTGTCACCCACACAGCTTTAATTAAATTCAAATGGTGAACGGCTCTCTTTGGATCCATTTTTAATAAGTCCAGGTGATCAAATATGGGGTGAAAAATGGGTCATCGTTTTGCTGCCCCAAAGTCAGGTCACCATCAGTTTCCTGTAAACAGAGAGAGGATCTCATGCAGACCCACTGTCAACAGTCTCTGCAAGAGCTTCTAAAAAGAGTTTTTACAATTGTTGCTCAAACAATGAACTTCCACTATTAGAATACTTTCTGTTAAGTTTCTCAGTGTTTCCAAACCAGGATTCTTGTTGGAACCTTTCTGTTTATTGTTGTTGATTTTTGGTGCACGGTTTTCTTTTGTTGTGTCTTGAAAATGTTTACGATTTTAGCATAACCACCCAATACGAAAGTCATATTTATATTTGTCACACACTCCTAAATAAAATCATATTACAATTAGTCAATACAGCAAAGAGAATTTGCATCCTACATCAAGTGCATTTTTTTGATGATCAAAATGAAGAAAAACTGCCTGCATTGTGCAACTTGCAAGCAGAAGAGGGCACTATGTGTCGCTGGTGTGCTTTTTCTGCCTCTCTCTTGTCTCATCCCTCTTTGCACTGCTTCCCTCTGTCTTTGTAACAATTTGCCATATATGTGTACTTCAAAGCCAGAAGCTGCCTGAATTCATGTTTGTGATGGAGGAGAAAGTGTGAGATCATACACACTGAAGCACATGTTGAATAATTAGGATTAGTAGCAGAAACCATTGTTTTACTTGATGAAAGGGTGTTTACTGTGCATATGCATGTTCACATTCAGTTTCTGAATATTGTCTTTTTATTTGCTCAAAACACTATTGATAATTATTCAAAATGCAGTTTTTAATTTTGTTTAAAAAATCAGCAGGTTAAGTCTCTGCATGATCCAAATATGCCATCATTTTCTCCACAATTTCCTTGTTTTCTCTGAATTTAATATTGCAATAACCTGCAGCCAGTGTTACACATGATTAAAAGTCCTTGCTTAAAACAATCTTTACACTGCACAAACTGTCCATCTTCCAAGTTTTAAAACCTTATATCAGCCAAAAAGTCTTTTTGATCTCGTTTTGAGACTGATTTCCTAAACAAGAACTGATTGTATAAGAATAATAATCTTGTTTTCAGAATGTGTAAGATTATTTGTCTTGTTAGCCTGAAAATTTGAATCAAATTAAGGAAAAATTTCTGCCAATGAAGTAAGAAAATTTTACTTGCTAAGATTCTTGAAATAAGAAAAAATTGAGTCAAATCAAGTATTTCAAGAAGCTTACCAAGTAAAATTTTCTTACTCCATTGGCAGAAAATTTTTTACTTAATTTGAGTCAAGACAAATAATCTTACACATTCTGAAAACAAGATTATTATTCTTACACAATCAGTTCTTGTTTAGGAAATCAGTCTCAAAAGAAGATCAAAAAGACTTTTTGGCTGGATATAAGATTTTAAAACTTGGTCAGGTGGACATTTTTTGCAGTGGATAGTCATTTTAAAAATAGTACAAAGTTTGTATTCCAACAGTTACAAGTTTTTCAGCCTTTTTGAGTAAACACAGTGTTTCAATAAATTCTTCCTCACTTAGCAGCAGCCAAAGTTTCATTGTCTTCAAGAGAGATTTTTTTCTGCTTTGAGGTCAATCTTTTGTTTGAGAGAAGAGCGATCCTTTGCTTGTTTGTCCTCCACACCAGTCAGATGATCATTGGTGATACCAGAGAGTGTGTCCTCTATAGGCAGGTCAGAGCAGCTCCCATCACCCCCCGGTGTGTCTGCCTCCTGCCTCTGTTCTTCCTGCCTCCTTTCCTGTTGCCATCGTGGCCTGCCATGTTAGTGCAGRCCCCCGCTGCTCAGCCCTCTCCTTCAATAAATCTTCATATGTGTTGGTAGAGAAGGTGGAGGGTACACAGACAACAGTGAGCACCGGTACTCTCCATCAAAGGGTTATCTGGCTTTCACAGGCGCGCTGACAGACTGCTCTCTGACATGGAGCTAAGGCCAAGTGCCTCRTCCCTGATGGGAGGAGGTCTCGGTTCGGAGGTCTCGGTTCGGAGGCAGGAAAGTAACTCATTTATACAAACTACGRAATTCTTCAAAAGGTTCAAACAGCAAAAACAAAAGAACATGTAAGAAAAATACAACAAAAAATGGTTCAAACAATTCAAGTCAGTTTGATCATTTTGTACCTATTTGAATATTAATTTTATTGTGCAAACGTCCTTGAATAGTTTCAGTTTATAAATTAGTTTTMACTTTTTATTTAGGTTGTTGAGCCTTAAAAGAACAAGAAGATATTTATATATCTTTTTTTTTGGGTGTGGGGGGAGTTTGAATTTTCGGGTCTATCCTGAGTGTTGCCAGTGCCGCCGTAATGAATTACCTGCCTCAAATTTTGCAACTTAAAAAGTGGGAACGAGAGTAAACCTTTTGTTTATGTCACCCATCATCTTGAAGTATTTACCATTCTGTGCCTCTCAGCTCCCTGTCTGCCTCCTTTGTGATGAAAGGCTGCTGGCTCCTGGTTTTAACCCTTTCTCCCTTCATCCCATCCCTGACTCCATCTCTTCTAGGAGACAACATCACACAGACCTCATCTTTCTGCTCAAATCTGCTGCCTCCATTTTCTCCTGTAGGAAGCAGTTTATGCAGGGTGGCTCCTTGGGGAATCACATGAGCATTTGACCAGGTGTCTGAGACACTTTTCAATATTTTATTCCGGAGCATGTTTGTGTGTTTAGTTTGTGTATTTGAGTTGTTACTTGTTTGACTACTCAGTTCGGAAAGAAGCAATACACGTTTGTATTTTTGCTCTTTGTACCATATTGTCTGTATGGTGTGAGGTGAAGGTGTGTGCAGYGTTTCTTTCTTTTTTCAACAGCAAAGGAAATGAAATTCAATGCAATATGAATTATGGAGTATGTATCGTTACCTACTGTGTGTTGTTCAGAGTGTGCGAGTGAATAGAATTCATGTATGAAAGGTGCAGAAATAAAAACAGAAAAACTGCAGTGTGTTGTAGACATAGTGCCAGGTAGACTGTATGAATTGCCTGCGGTTGCCTTGCAGGAGTGATACCTCTGAAATCCAACATTTCTCTCCGTTCGCTTTCAACAAAAACATGTCCCCCAGCTAGGGTGCACCTTCACTGTTTTACCACTACTTTTTCAAGAGAAAACAAAACTGCGAGGAACAGCAGCCTGATTCTGGGTTTTGTAAAGATGTATCGTGGAGCTTTCGGAGGTAAATGGGCGTTGCACTGGAGTCCTCACTGTTAGAACTGAACTGGTGACATCAAGGAGTTTGGGAAATTACTACAAATGAACATGTTTCATCAAAGAAACAAGTTGCATTTGTTTCTAGAAAATATTTTTCAAAAAAAAAAGAACAAGATTTAAAGGACATTTTCCATAGAAGAGTAAGCATAATGTAATTTTACATATTACAGGGCTGAAATGCAACTTCTAATCAAGTTGTCTGCAACAGTTAGAAGCAATTTAGTGTTGATTTTTGCATTTTTTTTTGAAATCCTAACAGATACATTTTTAGTTTTGTAAATGTGAGGGTTTTGAGAATGTCCTAAAAAATAAAAACAGAGATTTGATGCCTCAGCCAGATTTTTAATTCCCTGTTCAACAAAGTATTGTTAAATATATGAATTTTCCTTTCTGTGTTTTCTTCCTCCAAAGCTTTGCTGTCGATGGTTATTTTGATAGATTTTTGCCGTTTCTGTTATTGTTTTTCTGTTTACAGATATTCTTTTTCCTTTTTGACTATTCTAATATTAATCTTAGGGCTCTTATTCATCATGTAAGTGCTGAAACCTCGAGATCTGATTGTGGATCTCTCTGTCACTCTTGTTTTTAAGTCCTGTTCATTTTTCTCTTCTTCTTTTTTTCTTCTTCTTCTATTGGATGGCAGGTGGTGGCAAGACCGATGCGGGGGTTATATCAGGAGGGGTGATCATAAATATTAGGAGCTGCAGGGAGACAAAGAGGCTAAAATGGAAAGGCTTGGCTGAACGAGGGGACCTGGCCATGTCATGTACCTCAGTCATTTTTCTTGTGCGCTTAGAACTCAGTCAGGGGTTTAATTGGAATCCAGACTTCAAAGAAACCCTCGGTCCATCCAGCAGCCCCCCACCCCATCCCAACTCCACCCCTGATCTCACTCCCCTGGCTGGACTCGCTCACACACACACACACACACACACACACACACACACACACACACACACACACA
>NW_013952407.1:3405748-3416702 GCF_001266775.1 Austrofundulus limnaeus | reverse complement strand
GGTGGGGGGTGGGTGGGGGCGCACAGATTTATGTGTGTTCCTTGTTTGTGCTTCAAAATACACAGCCCAAGTTCTAATATACTTTATAACAGTGCATGAAATACCCAGGTAAGACAATTGGAGGTAAAATACAGTAAATTAATGAGTAAGCAATTGTGTGGGGATTTTTTTGCATTGTCAAATAGTTTTTGTAGGAGACAACAAGGAGTATAAAAAATTCAAACCTACTTAAGAAAAATGAAGGTTAAACCAGTATTATATTTTCATTATAAACATGCAGTTTGTATTGTAACAACAAATGTAAAACACAAATGTTTAAAAAAAATATGAAAACAAGATGAGAAGTGTTAGGTTCCTAATTCATCAGTAACTCAGTGGTATAATAAGTGCAATTTGCACATTCTTCGTTATTTTTTAGTTTGTCTGTACATTTGTTTCGGTTGTTTTTAACTTATCTTTGTAATGTTTCTTAAATTTATTGATTTATTCATATTTTTCTTCCAATGTGAACAAAAGGTGTTGTCTGAGAGCAAAAGAAGAGTTCAGTTGATTTTTTTTAAACAATGAATCTGAAAATAAACACATTTGAATACTTCAAATTAATACAAAAATGTTTTAAATAGCATACGTTTTACTTTTTCATAATAAAGTCCTTACATTACCTTGTAACAAATATTTAATTGTTAGATCTCCATTTTTAGTGGCATTTGTTGAGGTCAACA
Source organism: Austrofundulus limnaeus (assembly GCF_001266775.1). Lineage (NCBI taxonomy): Eukaryota > Metazoa > Chordata > Actinopteri > Cyprinodontiformes > Rivulidae > Austrofundulus > Austrofundulus limnaeus. The sequence continues at coordinate 3,415,980 of NW_013952407.1, read as the reverse complement.
GTGAACATATTTACATTTTTTATTGTGACCTACAGTATTTGCTGCTTTTAGCCACTTTCAAATAATTTCTTACGAATAGTTATTTCATAGCTGAATTTCCTGGCATTACTCATAATTACACAAATTAGAAATGGGCAATACATGGTTCAGAATAAAAGTGAGATAAAGTTAACTTAATAAAACTCAAAGAAAATGGGCAGAAGAAAAAAAAAAGTAGATTATAATTAATATTGGAGCAGTTGGAGCTGATGGCTTGTAATATATGCACCTAGGTAATTAAAGGTTTCAGACTGCTCTTTTGGAGTTTCAGTAGACCCCGTGCTGAAGACACTACCTGTAAGATAATATGTTTCAAAGCTATAATTATTAGCAGAAAAAGAGGACCTATTTTCAGCCCTCTAACRAATCACTTTTTTCCCCATTACACCTGGTAAAGGTGTTAATGACGCCTTGTCTTTTTGATTTCTCCATTTGAATTATGAAACAGCTGTTTCATTTTGAAGTACAACTGTGATGTGACTTCAAAAAATGTATATATATAATTATTCAATTTAAAGTCTATAGTTTCCAAAGAAATTTCATATAAACCTCAAAGTAAAAAGGGAATACAAAAGCACACATAAAATTTTGGGGTGAAGCTATAATTTAAAAAGAAATGGGGTTGAGGGGGTCAGCCTGTCATGAGGCTGAGATAAAATTTGAAATGGTTTGAAAACTTTGAATGTAGATACTTGTCTTTCTGCTTGAGAGTTTATAGTTTTTTGGGGGCTTTGTTATTTTAGATTTTCTTSATACACAGATTTTTTTTGCAACGCTTTAAAAACATTTTTATAAGGTCTAATCTCTGACATTTGATGCTTTTATATAACAAACCATGGATGCATGGGTAAATATGAACAGTTCATTACTGTTTTGGGTTCAGATTTGACCTTCCATATCTGTCTACAATCAACACTGTAAATATAAGCAGGCAGATCAGTTAAATGCAGGAGCCTATGAACAGCTGGTGGTGGCAACAATGATGGCTGATTGTTGTTAAAAAGAAAAAAAAAAGGAAAACAAAGATGTATTTTAGAGAATCCTGCTGTTTTGTTAAAAAATAAAATAAAAAGAAACACGTATGGTTGACTTGAAGAGAAGCGTGGGCTGTGAATGACTAATAGACCTGCTCATACAGAAGAGTTTGTAATGGGGGTGTTAATGACCATGTTCCTTAAAGGTTACCTTGGAGTGGTGTTTTCTTTCTCCCTCACGTCAACACCTTTATGCTCCCGCCAACGTGTTCTTTTTGTTTCCTATTATCATCTGCATTTCCAGCACAACCTAGAGTGTAACTGCAGCATCCAGCAGATCAAGGGATGAAAGAATCAAATGAGAATAAAAACAATAATGAGAACGAGAGAGGTATGTAAGAGTGAGCTTAAGGTGAATTAAGCTTTTCCCACATCTCTCATACACAAGGTTATGAGGAAACTTTTACCAAGGTATTTCTCATTACTTGTTAATACTGTATCTTGACTGTGCGAAGTGAAAAGTGACACAATAAGTGAACRTTCAGACGAGTTCAAGTTGATTCATAAAAGACTATGCAATCATTTATTTACACAAATTGAACAGATCATAAGTTACACTTGATTGTGGTTATTCCCATAACAAGCATCAGAGTTAAATGAGATAAAACCCGCGTCCGAATTTCAATTCACATCAACTCAGATTACTTATATAGAACAGTAAAAACGTCAGTTCTGATGTTAACAACCAAACAATTTCACTGGCACTTTTAGCTTAAGTTTTGGCAAATTAAAAACAAGGAAAGGAGGAACGTAAGATTAGTATGTTACTACGACTTTTACTTTTATCAAAGTGTGGGTCAACCGGAACTGCACATCTTTTCTAAGCTCAGGTTCCACATGACACGTCACTCCGAACACATCAGCTTTACCTGGTGATGACTTGAGTCAGAGAAAGAAAGAGAAAGATTTGCCAGCCGGCGCCAGCCCAAGGTTAAAATTCTGCGGTTGTTCAACAACTTGATATGATAACCTCTTTTCATAGATAGRCTAAGAGAAATCACTGCAAAACAGTTATGATGATTAAATAGCATTTCTGTTTTATAACCAGTTCTGAACCTTCTGTTAGTCCAGATAAATGAAAGATTTTTTCAGGAAAAATCAACAATTATATTGCTGTGTTCACAGTAAAATAAAAACAGTGATTTACATAAAAACACAATGAAAATATTATAATGAGATTCTCTGTGATTTTTTATACCATTATAAATCTCTCTTCCACGGTTAGAATGACCTGTCATGGCCCAAATAGAGTTCAGTTTGTGACAGAGTTCCAGACCTCTCGTCAGGCCTGTCCGAGGCCTGCTTCGAGGCAGTAAATCTTGTTTCTTCATTCGAGGTGACCCCTACAAGTAAAAAAAAAACAAAACAAAATGTGGAAAGCTGCAGTGGGAGAAGAAGGTGCTAAATCACACAGGTCTCTGCTCAGCAGGATTCAGCTTGGAGGAAATTTGGCGTCTCTCTCTTGCATCTACCAGGTCTCACGACAGTTTAAATAAAGGGAACGTCGTGATGCAGATACTGTGCAGCCATGCTCACACACACACACACACACACACACGTAGGTTCATCAGCTAAATGTAAATTCAGGGATCACTCTTCCTGATGGAGCTCCAAAAGTGCAGGACACAATGGAACTAGTTGAGGGAAATTTTGAAGGGGAAAAGGAGGTGAGGATTTTTTGACAGACACATGGAGGTCTGGGGGTGCTGTGGGGTATACATAGAGGTGGTAGAAGTGAGGGGGCTTGCTTTTATGGTAATTGCATCCCAGCATCCTTTTATCAGATGGCTCGCTCAGTGGTGGGTCTAATTTTGTAGCAGAGGTTGTTGTGTGTTGCACCCTGGCAGGCCAGACTATTGTCACATCCAGTCGGGGCTCTGCAGATGCTGATGCCTGTTTTTTTTTTTTTTATTGAGTTCTGAAAACAGGTGAAGGTTGGGTTAAAAGGATGAACTCACTAAGAAAACGGTGAGCATTTGGTTAAAATGATTCCTTTCCTGTAAACGGGTGAATGTCTGGTCCAGCAGATATCCTTGTTATTAAAGCCACATGAGTGGAGCTCACAGATTTTGTGCCTGGGCAGCGATCAGGTAGAGGCTCTTAAATGGTGCCTGTCATGCTGCTGATCTGCTGATAATCACAGATTAATGCTGTTAGTCTGTCTTTCTGTTGAGATTTACTCCCATGTGTGAAGTACACATAGATTATAATACTATAATACTACTGATAAAAATATAAATGATCAACACAATGAACCACATTCCCCCTCACAGTCATGCACTATCATACCTAACAACTTAGGTTTGAAAATAATTATTGAAAATTTGAAAATTACTAAAATGTTTGTTGATTTTTTTCCAGTTTTAAAGGGATCCCTGATTAGTTGTAGAATTAGACTTTTTTGATAAACATATTTTAACTGTAAAAAAAAGACTAAAAATCCTGTAGGCTGTTAGTTTTGTCAATTTTTAAAAAATTATTTTAACATGGACGGAGCCATTTTATTTACACACAAAGCATTCTGGGTAAATGATGACGTGGATAGGTCCTCGGTGTGAGCGAGCTATATCCACCCTGAAGGTTAATTTTGGACAATATCTGACAATTGGCTCTTTTAAATGAAACCAGAGAGCGTTGAAATGACTCAGCCTGTAACTGAAAATATAGATGGAGGACAACAGAGCTGCTTCATGGAACAAGAACCTCAGCTTGGCCTGTTAGCCTTTGCGCTAGTGCAGATGCTATATTACCTTATATGTATTAGCTCGGTGCTAGCGTGACAAACAAGCTAAACTGAGGTCCTCCATCCATATTTTCAGTTACAGACTGAGTCATTTTTGCATCCCCCTCTCTGTCATGTGGATGGAAGACCTCAGTGATGAGAGGAGAATGTGTAGCGCTGAGCTAATACATACATATGGTGACAGCATTGGGGCTAACGCTAAAGCTAACAGGCTACGCTGGGGTTCTTCTTCCATGAAGCAGCTCTGTTGTCCTCCATCCATATTTTCAGTTACAGGCTGAGTCATTTCTACCTTCTCCTCTCTGTCAACGCTCTCTGGTTTCATTTAAAAGAGTCAATCGTCAGATGTTGTCCAAGATTAACCTTCAGGATGGATATAGCTCGCTAGCAGCCTCGCACCGAGGACCTATCCATGTCATAATTTACCCAGAATGCTTTGTGTGTAAATAAAATGTCCCCGTCTGTGTGATATAGTTTTAAAATTTTAGTTTAAAAATTATAAAAACTAAACAGCCGACAGTATTTTTACAGTCTTTATTTTACAGTTAAAATATATGCTTATTAAATAAAGTCTAATATTATAACCTATCATGGATCCCTTTAAAGYWTGAAACAAAAACTRGTTGGAGAAACAAGTCTCAGTCATCAAAATGTCTCCATATTGTTTCATGGATTGATTAAATAAAAATAAAGGGAACATGGTGGGGGATGDCACACATCACTACAGCACAGAAATAATAAAACAGTTAATCTGTTGCATCAGTCAGCAGTAAAAGACATTTAATTCCTGRGACACAGGTAATGCAGGTGGAAGGTGGTGGAGCGATGTTGTAAGCAAAGTAAAAGTTCAGCTTGTGCTATGGCTAAAAACAAACCTGCTCCTTTAATCCTGGCTACATTCTTATTCAGTGGTTCTTGATAACATTTTTTATTTTCTGTGTTCTGGGTTTTTTGTTTTGTCCCTCTCTATTTCCCAGTGCCATCAGGTTGTTTTAAGTTTATGTTCTGCCACATCCACTAAACACCTGTTCCCATAGTGGTCTCGATGAGCATATGCATGCACTCCCTATTGTTTCTGTCCAAAAGTATTCATAAAAAAATCATCCAGGTCTAATCTCAGTGTCTAATCAGTCAATATCAGGGTTTGTTGCAACAAGTTCATCTTGCATTACCAGTGTAAATGCTGATCTATTTTTTATATAAATATATTTTATCCTATGAACAATTTTACTTAAATTTTTGCAGTGACTTRCTAAAACTCAGAGTGCTTGTGATCATTTTGTAATGACAGCATGTCATCAGGTCTGCAGAGGCATCCTGTGTGTTCCCCGCTGAAAGCTCAGGCTGAGCCAGCTCTGCTCCTCCTGTGGTTCTGTGTGGTAACAACCTGCAGGATTCAGGCCTCTGCCGAGGGGATTAGGCCTACCAGTGGGGAGAAGCAGAGTGGAGGCCTGTGTTCTTAACGTGGGAGTGATCCTCTTCTCTGCTGGTGCCTCTTGTGGGTGGGCTTTTGCACTATCTCAAGCAGCACTCTACACTAGTCTCAACCACCTATGCCTTCCAAGGAAATCTTTTACAGTTCTGAAGAACCTGTAGCTTTTATTCCCATTTTTATAGTGCCACAAAAGTGCCCCTGAAGTTTAACTGTAAGCTTAATACAGAGCGTGCTTGGCAATTTACTTTCTTGTACCAAACCTCTACAGCTGTCATTAAAGGGTTTCATTCTGGTCGTGTCATGTGCCTTCTCATCAGTTTTGTCATGTGCTTAAAATTAAAAAGATAAACKTCAAAACCTCAAACACTGAGATACCAAAAAATGTGTTTCGTCAACAACTCTTGCAGCAAAATCTCCAAGTTCCATAAAAACATTAATTAGTCTTTTAAACTTTACACTGTAATCACATGTGGTTTGAGCTGTAAACACTCTGCATGTGGTGTTTACTTCTACCCTCTCATTTGCTTCTCTTCTTATTTCCCACTGAAAAGAAACACTTGCCGATTTTAAAGTCACAAGTTTGGTCTAAGTTTTGTTTACATCCCTRATTTCAAGACCCACATACTCGCCAGCTTTTTTTTTTTTTTTAGTCAACATAGGTAGTGAAGGAGATGTGGGGAAAAAGAGCTGCAGAAGGTGAAARCTGTCTGGGTTCAGGTCAGTCAGTTTGCTTCTCATCTCCTACCTCTACTCACTGACTTCACATATTTCTCACTGAAACAAAGGAGCCAATCACAGTGGAGTTGAGGGTCGAGTTCAAAATGGGGCCAAGGACACAGATGAACGGGTGACAATTACACTTTTGATGGAAAACGTTAGGACACGTCTGTTCTATCCTGTGTCTTTTGAATTATTTTAGATACCCTTGTTTAAAGTCAGGGTTATTTGTTGAAGCACAAAAGCACCAGCAGCCTTTGCTTTATTGGGARAAAACACATCACCAATAATTCTCCATATTTGCTCATGCAAACTTTGGTTTGCCAACTAAATTAAAGCTTTAATGTTTTTAAGGTGTTTTGAGATCATATGGGACCCAGGAGTCAGAACTTCAGAACAGGACTTTCCTGCAGCTGAAACTCATTCTGACACAAGATGGTGCATTAAGGTTTTCCTGTTAACTTGAAKGATGTCCCTGCTCTTCACTGCAACGCAAGCAGCTCACTTGGGAATATGCAATCTGCATGACTTCTGATGTTTCCAGCATGACTTCATATGTCTTTAGTGAGGAGTAACATTTCATATGTCTTCTCCTTGATATGAAAAGTGATGGCGCTAACATTTTCTTGAAAAAGATTGCCTTAATATGGAGTTCTTGTAATTGCTGAGCTGAAGCACTGCTACGCTTTTTTTTATTATTGCTCTTGAGGGTTTTTCTTTGATGCAGGTGAAGTGGTGTCCTGTTCTGTTATTACACCCAGCTGATGGCTAACGTAGATACACCCTGGTAGATGAGGTTTTTCACAACACAGCACAGCCACGTTGATGGCTGCACACTCCCAGAGGCTAGAAGTGCTTATTATGCATCCCATCTGGAGGCGCAGTGTTTGCTCATAAAAGCCCAGTCTGGATAACAACGCTTGAACGCTCACTCTTATCTGATTTCATCTAAAGACTAATGATGAGTTTGCCTTCTAACTTCATTTCCTCTCAGCGTTACAGCGCAGCTTTGTTTTTCCAATGATGAAGTGTTATAAAAGTATGGAGGAAGTATTTGAGATGCATTGGTGAAATGAGGCATCATCAGCCCAGATTTTTCTTGATAGAACAGATTTTTTAAAGTGAGCTGCAGAGTTTAATTCAGTGCCCCCCCCCCCCCAGCCGTTTTGATTTCCACCCTCAGCTTCCTGTATTTAGTATCCATGAAGACATGGTATTAGTGACACAAATCAGACTTAATGTTGTCATTAAACTCATCACTGTCCAGATAACAGTGTGTTAGACCAGAACTTAAAAGGAAAAAAAAAAAGTATTTTATTCTTTTCACCGGCCTATCTGTGAACTTGAAGATGTTTGTGTGATTTACTCTTTGTATTATAGCTAAAGAAGCCTCACCTTGAATATTTTAATTTACATTTTATGAATTTTGTGTCTGTATGAAGGTCATATGTACCTCATAAACTGAGAGTAAACTAAATGAACTTAAATATGATTTAATGTCTTATAGTGTTCTGAAATTTAGAAAGAAAATAGCACACAGTGACATGTTAAATAATCAAATAAATTACCTAATAAATAAAGTGCACTTTGACTGAAATTTTCAATTTGGACCATAAATGATTAGATTAGTTTTTTTATATAACCAAAAAAATAGAAACTTTTAATAAAAAAATCTTTTAAAAATTGTAATTACGGTGCAAAAAAAATCTAGGTTAGCTAAAAATAATTCTGACAGCTGAAAAAAATTCTGCATTTAGACTTCTGTAGACCTGCTGATAAAAAATATTATAAAAAACAAACTTGCTTTGTGAGGGATAAAACCAAGTGGAGGCAGCATTCTCTTTTCTTAAAACTATTTGCTAAGACATTGTCACCTTTTGTAAAGAGATGTCAGCACGTGACAATCACAACATTTATGATCTATTTCTGTTTTTGAACCATAATGTAACAATCTGACAAGTAACCAAATTAATGATCTTATTCTTGTGTTTTTTCTATTAATTTTAAAATTTGTGTAAAACTGTAGACCTAACATACTAATTCAGACTTTATAGTTATAGCTTTGTTTACTGCAAATATGTACACAATTTATTTCTTAAAAGTCAGCTAGTCAAATTAAATTAGGACATGCATATATTTTTTTCATTATAATTTGTTTTCACAACATCTGACATCTTTTACTTTATTAAATTCTAATAATATTGAGTGCTTACATAAACACTGAATTAAATGGAATAAACAGAAACAAATGTGCATTTTTATTTAAATTYTGCTTGTAACTTTGGGAACCTTTTTCATTATGCTATAATAGGTCAGCTTTAACATCCAACTTAGACATATTTTTATAAATGAATTACAAAAGCCTATATTGTGTGCCAACTTGGTAAGGTTTTAAGGCTGCCGACAGAAAATGAACTAAAGCATTAAACAAACACCAACATGAGGAAAAGGTTAAGTGTGTTCCACTAAATACAAAGAAGAGGCCACCAGCTCTGAAAACTCCGTTGATCACATGCTTTTTTTCTAGGCGCTAAACAGGAACAACTGTTTTCACTGCAGCTTTCAACAAGTCTTTTATAAACAGTGCCCTTTGCTTGAAAAATCAATTCCCTCTCTCATATTGTACAGTTAACGTCACATCCCGCTGTGGGTGAATAAATATGAAAAAAAAGAAACATGCCAAGAAATTCATTCTAAACTTTGGGACGACATGTTGAGACATTAAACATTGATTCAGAAGAAGAATGTACATTATTAACATCAATTTAAATAGGTTTTACTGTTAAAAGACTTTTTGAAAGACCGATTTGGACATTAAGTGGTGCATATTTAGAAAACAAAATCATAAATATTACCTTTACTGTTTTCTATTGATTTAATATTTTTATTGTGTGCCTCTTTCATAAACAAAAGCAAAAAAAAGTGTGAGTTTCTTGATTTTGTATCTTTAAATGTAAGGKTTATAGACTATAAAAATACAATACTATGAAAAATAAAGATATATTCAAAAGATGTTACCGGGGAGGGTGTTTGTTTCTGCAGTGAAGAACTACTGGTCAGTGAAAGCTTTCAGAGGCATCAGTGAGACAATATTGTATCCCATCCCCCTCCGTTTCCACCCTGTCCTTTCTTCTGAGTCACATTTGAATTTAATATTCCATGAAATAAGGCAACCCAGCCTCTCGYACAGCGACTGCTGGAGACAGGCTGCAGCTCTTCTGCGACCCGGAAAGTAAACTGTGGGTAAAAGAAAATGGATGGATGGATGAAATAAGGCAGCCCATCAGGCTATTGTAATCACATCAGTTTAATAGAAGAAGTAAAATTACTCCTGGATACTTGCCTCTMCCTCTCTTTGACACTTTTCAACCTTTTTCTTGCCCTTCAATCATGAGTATTTTGAAACGACATTGTGTTTTTGCCTACCATCTCTTATTATTATTTTTTAAATTCTGTCTGCCCAAGTTTTCTGATTATTGGAATTCATTTAAATGGAGGAGGCTCCATTTAAAAAGAGAGATCTGATTTTTCCACTGCTAATAGGATGTTCTATTTTTTTTTCTTTTTGATAAATCCTAAGCTGTTGTTTTTTTTCCTCTTTCTCTCACCACCTTTCCACACCTCGCTTATACACACATGTTCCCACACACACACATCTCAACATGGGTGCAGTCTGTGGGTGTCAGGCTGTCAAGGCTCCAGATGTCACATAATTGTATGTATCACCTGCAGCATTCCCTCATTGTAAAAGCATTCTCCTGCAGCACTGAGGCCTGCTGTTCTATAGTGATGCAGCAATGCCATACATGTGACACCCCCACGTTGCTCCCATTGGACCCTTTATTACTCCCATCTTACTGCCTTCAAGACCTGCTCAGCTACCATTGTGTCACCTGAGGAGAGAGGGAAGAAAAGGGGAAAAAGAGGGAGAACATTCAACACGGTCCAACCCTGACAGAGTGTCTTTTGGACAAACTGTGGACAAAGAAAGATCCCAGGCAGCATGCTCTTAAAATAAAATTTCTTTCCAYGAGACATTCTTAAAATAAAGAAAATATCTTTGTTTTCAGGCTGAACCATCGAGTTTTCTGACATGTATTTTTCACATTATTGATCAAACTTACAACAGCAAAAGGTGCACTGGAAGTTACTCATAGTCGGGTGAGATTAATTTATATTTTATCATAATTTTTTTATTATTAAATCTTTTCTTAATCATGTAGGTCTCATTAAGATGAAACATCTATTTTTCAAGACAGACCTG
>NW_013952407.1:3400325-3405136 GCF_001266775.1 Austrofundulus limnaeus | reverse complement strand
CACACACACACACACACACACACACACACACACACACACAGAGGTTTATTTTTATATTCCTGTGGGGACCTTGGATTAAATTCCATTATTTTTTTATTTTATATTTTTCTAATTTTATAGCCTAACCCTGACCATTTACCCTAAAATTAACCTCACAGGTACCTACCTGACCCTACAACTAACCCAAACTCAATTCACACCTTGGTCCTAAACCTAACCCCCAACCCACCCCCACCCGAAATTAGCATCCGTATAGGGACCAGGTATTGGTCCCCCACGATGCACATTCAGTCCCCACAAAGGGTGCCTTTTTCTGGAAAAAGGTTYCAGATTTGTCCCAATGTCAGCTAAAATACTGTGCATGTCCTGTCATACTGAGTCATTCTCTTTATGTTCCATTACTTTGACAGTTCAGTTGCTCAGGTGGTGTTTTATTCATCTCCATGTTAGATTAGTGAGACTCTGACTCCATAAGTGCAGTGGGGTCCTGGATTTATGAGATCCCAGCAGAGAAGAGTAAATTAGAAAACACTGGCCTAAGAAGCAGAAACTGAAGGGCAGTTTTTCCTTCTTCCACACTGGCTTCATGTAATATGTTTGCACATCCATTTTGGCATTTCTGATGGCATCCTTGCATTTCCCAATGTAAGAGTGTTGGATTTATTCTATACATGTACAAAAATAAGTGATATTTATGTTATATGACTTCCTAACCTTGTCTTATTTTATCACTGTGTTTCAAAAATTGAATATGCATCAAACCGCCTGAAAAATATTACCAGTTTGGATTATTTACATATAATGCTGTTCATGTCATCTTCTAATGTTCTTCAATGCATAMAATGGTTAATATTTGCTACAATAAATAACAGTAAAATATTTTAGTTATTTTATATCGTTGCTATGATTGGTATTGTTTCAGTAATGTCAGTCTAAGATGGAATGGATGAAAGTAAAGCGATTTGTTTCGTCAGATTTTAGATTTAAATGCATTCAAAAAATTCCAATATTCTTATTTCACAAAGTAAATAAAGTTTAGGATTTGAGGTTACAACTTTTGTATTTTGTTTTGTTTTACATTTTGACTGAGTTTTAGAATTTTATTGTAATGTTGAGCTTTTGGATGGGGGGCGGGGGCTATAGAAAAAAGGGTGAGATGGGGGTAAGATGGTGCATGCTGATTTATAGCGAGGCCAGAGAGCAAAGCCCTGAAGCAGCAAATGCTGTGCTTCAAATAGAGATTGCTGGTGGCCTTTGGTGTGATCGGTGACCCAAGGTGAGGCACTTAGTGATTTATCTCCTACATATCTCCTCATCTCTCTTGTTCCGCAGCGGTCTGGGATAGGCTAAAACATGTAGCACCTCACTTGGCCCTGGCCTCTACTCTCACTGGCTCAGGAAGGAACACAGCCTTGTTTGGCCTGGGAAACATATAGGACAACTGAGCCCGGCACCTCTGGCAGTTAGGGTTAGCAACGCACAAAGAATGGGTCAAAGATGCAAGTCAAGCTGGCTGACCTTTTACCACTCCTGAAGTGAACTCACTCAGATTTTCTATTATATAACTACTTCTGTTTTYAACTTAAAAAAAAAAAAAAACTAAGAGCCAGGCCTGTCTTTCATAACCCTTATCCTTTTACCCACCTATACATTTACACCATGCTATGATAGCTGCTAACGCTAACAAACATAAACCTGCTATGCACACCTTCATAAGTACAGTTATGAACACTTTGAGTCCCACAGCTGTCCAAAGCGAAGGTTAGCTAATGAGGATGTGTCTTTGCAGTTGAGTGGACTTGATGCCAGGAGAAAAACCTGCAGAATCAGCCCTACAGCTTCATCTGTCTTTTCTCTGGCAAATGTGTGTTTGTGTGTGTACATACAATATACAGTCTGTGTGGATGTGTGAGTAGGTGTGTAGCTGAGTGCGGGGGAGTTTGAGCAGCGCATATTTGTGCCAGACCAAAAGCGCTTCACTTCACTCTTAACATAATTCACTGCATGAGACTGGGGTTGACATCTCACATGGCCTTGGGATCCTTTAGGAGCAAATTAAGAGTGATTTTCAGTGCAATTATACCTGCCAGCATTGACTGGTAGCCTTGGCCTTCATGCACCAGACCATGCTCCTGCAGTGTGGAGGAGGCACACCATCAACAGCCAGATAAACCAGAAAGGAAGCAGCAAACACTTCCCCTTCATTCTGAGACTGTAACAGCTGYGGAAGCTTGTAACCAGGTTCCTGCATGGCCCTCAGGACAGGAGGCCACTCACAGCCACTGGAAGGTGATAATGAGCCTCTGTGCTGAGTTTCAGTCACCAGTATGTTCTGTGACTCTGTCTTTGTAATGTGTGAGGGTATATAGGTGTGTTCAGAGATGGTTTTGATGGAAAAATTGGAGGCCATGTGAAGAGGTGTAAATGACAGCAGTGAGCACAAATGAGTGACTAAGTGACCTTTGCACTCATGTTAGGAGCTAGAAAATAGTTTCTTCAAGCTAAATTATTAAAAAAAGATTTTCCAGTTGTAAACTATGGGACATAGACTAACAGTATTACGCAAAATTATGATCTTGTAATTTAAGAAGAATATTAGAACAATTTCCACTCTGTGTTGTGTGCTTATGTGCACAKTAGGACAAGTGTGTCACTTCTGTAACCTGGACCCCAGTGACCTCTGGTCCACAGCCAGACATCTATGTCTCCAGCATCATAAATTAAATTAGCCATAAAAACCTGTCATGGTTGCACTCTGCTTCACACACCAGCAGCTAATGAGAGATAGACTATCTGCTACACAATAAAGCCACTCACCACCTCCACTGGAGTAGACTGGGTAATAAAAAGAGAGGAAGGGTGTTGAGGACAATTTGATCCCTTACCAAAAGTATATTACCTCTTCAGCTGCCGTGTCCATGTGGTGTCCATTTTACCTTTCTCAAGGTGCACGGTAAATGCACCGGCACATTTTGCAGGTGAGAGAAGGTACAGCGGCAAAGGCTTGAGCACTTCACGCTAATTTCACAGATATTTCACAGAAGTTCAGATGAACATTTTTGTGTTCCGCTGGTCTTTCAGGAGATTAGGAAAAAAGAGACTTTACTTGGCTGTGAAGGAGTTTACTTCACTGATAGCAAATGGAAAATGATAGAGCCAAGGCAAGCCCCATGACAAGCACAGAAACACATTTACACTGCAGACAAATTTGTCTGTTGGAAGAGTGGAAAAGCCGAAAGCCAAAAAGTCATGGCCAGTGCAACACAACACACAGAATAAAGGCGCGTTAAACATTTACATACAGTTCATTTTCATCTAATGACCCAGCTTTCCTGCAGCTCATTCTTCATAGTTCATTGACAGGCATTGAGGTTCCAAAATCCGTGAGTAGAAATCGACAAGATATTTAAGGAAGTGTTAATTGCATTTTTGGTGTCTCGCAGGCACACCCTATCTCTACATTTTTTTCAGAGTTGTTTTTTTTCTAAGCGCTATTCAGTAAATTTTCACTTTCGAATCACAGACAATAGCTGGCATGTGAAATAGCTGCACACAACTGCGGAGACATCAAAGTCACTCATTCATTCTATCATTCACAAGCAACAAAGATCATAAAGAAAACCACATCAAAGACAATGTATGAAAAAAAGGAGTTTTGCTATGAAAAGGACTGGTGTTCTGTTCATGGATCATGAGGTGCGATGTGTGAAGCTCATCAGTCTCAGCAAGTCAGCTGACTCTGAAGTACCTGCTACCAGTGCCTTCTGCTGTTTACCATGTCTTTCTTGAAAAATCAATGAAACTGCTTTAATTTGTAAAAGATTTTTAAAAAGTGAAAACTAGCTTATCAATATTAAACAAGCCAAGTGAATGTTCTTCATTCTGAATAGTGTGTAGTATTACACATTTCAAGTGTTTTTCCCCCCAGCTTATTTTCATTATATAAAAGCATACAAAGTAAGTTAATTGTGTCATTTAATGAATCTGACATTAAACTCTTGCAATAAGACTTATATTCAATTATTTCATTAAATACATATCAACATTGTTGGCACTTTAACCAAAAACTGTTTTTATTTTTACTTTTGTACCCCATTTTTTTCCAGACAAATTTGTATTTTCTAATTACCCAGACTTTTTTTATACTGATTTTAAACTTAACTGAACAGCTTGAGTGAATTGGATTAAATAAAACTATGTATGCCTATATACAGTATAACTCACATTCTATAATATAATTGTCAACTGAGTCTGAAACTCTGCAATTAGAAACCAAGCTTACAAATCACCTTTCAGTAACGGTTGTTGTTACATATAAACCTCCAAGTGTTAATTCAACTAAATATTTAGCGCAGCTCACTGACATTATAAAAGGCATAAAATCAAAAGAGTTTGTGATTCTTGGTGATATCAATATGAAYTGGGCTGATAAAACTTCCAAAGGCCTGAAAACAATGTCTATAAACTTAGAGCTTCAACAGGTAATTAAAGTACCAACAAGATTAGGCAAGACATGCAATTCCATTTTGGATCTTATTTTCACAAATCGATCCTCCATATATGGCATATCTGGAGTTATAAATACTTCAATCTCGGATCATTCACTTATTTATGTCATTAGAAAAAACCTTAAGAAACCTACAGTTCATGTGCATAATTTCATTAAAAGGATTCCAAAATCAAAGTTCCCCATGTTTCATGCTGAGATTGAGAATACTCACTGGAATGAGGGTATTTCTCTGTCAAATCCAAATCGCATTTTGTCAAATTTTTATGATAAGTTGGAGACAATACAGGAAAAATATATTTCA
>NW_013952407.1:3393166-3398149 GCF_001266775.1 Austrofundulus limnaeus | reverse complement strand
CGGAATACACAACTGGATAGGAATTTTAAGTTGCTGCATTTGAATTAGTCCTGCAAAGCAATTTTAAAGTAATACATAAAATATTATTTAAAAGGACCAGACTTCCTTGTTTTATCTTCTTGCCACACCAAAAAGAAAAAAATTGTGTTTCGTCTCTTCTCCAAGAGACGAAACGTTTCATTAGAGATGAACCCGTCCAGAAGACCTATTCATTTTTTTCTTTTTGATTTTTTACCTGGATTACTGAGATGCATCAGGACTTCTCACCACACCCACCTTCACCTGTTTACAATCTGTAATCACCCAGGTGCCTCCACTTTCCATTCACTTCTGCTCTGTCCTAAATTCAGCCTTTGTGTCACTTCTCAGCAGAAGTTTGTCAACATCTGTCCTCAGTGAGGCCTTCTCCAGTGCTTATTTTCTTAGTTGCACGTTTTTGCTGCCTTGTCAGCTTTTTTTTGTAAATAAATGAGTTTGTCCTGTGACTCAAGTCAGTCTGCACTCTGGGTTCAATCCTCCCACCAACTGCAACAGAATGAACTGGGTGTGGCGAAGCTGGCAGAGGGAAGCTAAACAGGAAAAAAATACAAGTAAGAAAACACACACTTGTTCTATTCACAAGGGGACTTTGCATTGACTTCCATTCATTATCCAGTCATTTCTATAGCCTAACCTTACTCCTTGCCCTAGTCACCCCCAGTACATACCGTATAAGCTCAGTTCACACTTAGTCCTAAACTGAATCCCCAACCCAAAACCAGCCTTCAAACTCATGGGAACCAAGCTTTTGTCCCCTTAACACTGGTTCCTCACCCAGGCTGTGTGTTCTGGGAAAATGGTAAAAATTGTCCCCACAAGAAAACAAACACGCATACATCCCACGCACCCACCAATTCTTCAGTGTTTGATTTTAAAATAAAGGGTAAATCAACCAAGGGGGTGAATACTTTTTATTGGCACTGCACATAAACACATAAATGTTGTGCAACAATGGAGAATTGCATGTTTCTGACCTTCACCTCTGTCAAAATAAATAATACAGCCAAAGAAGCTTTCTCCTTCCCCTTCACGCCACCAACTCAACAACATCAAAGTTGACAAGTAAACTGAAAGGTGTGCATTATCTGCTGGAGACACAGGAGGAACAAGCTCATCCCACAGAGACCACACATGTAAAAGCATGGGATGGTGTCCCCTGGCACCTCTGACAACTCACTTCTACCTGTGCCCTTTACAGTCACTGTCAAGGCACGAGGCATGCTGGTATAATTCCTGCTCAGTGTCATGTTTGTATGTCAAGGTTATGATTAGCATGATCAGTTATGCTCCTTCGCAAACTCATATAACCCCTCTCCTCTCATGCAAAGTACCTCCCAACGTTCACTCACTCACTCACTCTCGCCCTGCTGCTCTTCTTCACAGAATCAACAACAGCATACGACTGGAATGTTTGCTTCCCCTGCTCTCTGTTACTATTTATTCTAAAATCCTCTGGCATTACAGGAGAAGCTCATAATGAGTTCTGATAAATTAAATGTTGTATTGTTCAGCTGCCATGGTTGTCCTTGATCAGGATGCCAATTATGGGGGTAATTTTCCTACTCTCTCGTTTTTCTTCCATATGTTCATTACAAAAGAAGGTTTCTGCAGGGCTGACACATGGTGACAGATTCTATTTAAAATTCTCCCCTCCAATAACATTTCAGTGTTATGATGGCACTTTACTGTATTTTCATAAATCCTACCCCTATTTTCCATTCTTTCTTTAGAGGTAAAGTACAGAATACTGCCTGTTTGAGTCAATTGAAGATGTCACCTCAGAATCTTTAACCTGAATGGAATAGTTTTGAGTTTCCTCATGAGATATGACAGACGAGGACGCAGTCTATCTTTATTTGTAAAGATGTAGTCAGACAAGTGTGCCTCTGCCTAACGAGTGCAAGTCTAAAAATAAGTAAATAAAACTAAGATGCTTGAAGGCAGGTGAAAGGAACCTTAGCTTTTTTCATAAACAATATATGAGGGGATTTTTGCAAGTCAAATCCTTAAAGATTTACTGCTGGCTCTGCTCTCAGTGCTTTTAAAAGAGCACRAGCCTATGCAACGGAAATGGGTGGGAAGCCAAGGGTGGCTAGGTAAACACAACTGGATGCACTAAATAAGAGTTAGTGGATAATATTAAACTGAAGAAGTTGAACCACATTGCACGCCCTCCCACATTTATGGGCTCATGTTTGAGCCAAATTGTCTTCACATCTACAGCTTTTAGTATGCAGCAAACTGTGTTGCCCAAAACCATTTCAAACAGATTTGTTGTTGCATCTAGTCAGTCAGAGTGACCAGTAATTAAGACCTTCAGGTTCCCACTGCATGTTATCATGTTAATGGTCTCCAGGGTAAGATGCTTTTTGACTGCTGGTTGTGCAGTGACCTGTACGCATCAAGCTTTTCTCTGCTTATTGGGTTGTCTTCTTTCCACACTAATGGCCATAGGGGGCTGAGTTCAGGCTTCACCTGACCACCGCTCACAAAGCTGGGGTCTCTGGAACCGACAGGCGGAACAGAAATCACATTAACCCAACTCAAACCAAAAGAAAAACCTTTGTTCTCTTGCACTATATTCTAAACAAAAACAGGAGAATCTCTCTGTTTTCCACTTTCATCAGCAGCATGTGTCAGTTCAGCTCATTGTTGTTTACTGGTCTTTCACGAAGGCCGTCTGCCACCTACACCTCCTTTCGACAGGCACCTTGTGAGCACACAACTGGGTTGAAGATGCAGAACAGTGTGGGTGATCCAAGGGCCTGATGGTGATTTTGTGATTTGATGCCAATCATGCAAGGATTTCTCTAATTCAGTTTGGTTTTCAAACAGGTTTCATAATATTTTTAAATTTTTTTGTAAGAATATGCCACTGCAATAGTACACATAACATCCTGCCTGTGGGCTTAAAGGTTAGAAATTGAAGATGAATTAAAGTTAAATTAGTTATCATAGCAATCATCTGCTGGTGAGATTGTAGTTGTTTTTATTTATTTATTTTTTTTTAGGCGAGTCTCCATCGCTATCATCTTTCATTTGTGTGTGCAGCTCTGTGTCCAGAAGGCATCTAGACTCATTTCTTTTCTACCCTTTACATCGCACCTCATCATAAACTCCCCCCACACAGACAGTGCTGTGGAGAATAAATCGACAATATTTCACCATTGATGCTCCCTGCCCACTCTCGGTCCTTTAGAGGGGAGGGCAGTTTGTTGTTTTTATTTAATGTGCTGCTACTCCGGCGTCCTATTTTTCCCTTTAATTGATGCCATGCCTGTGCTGTTGCCCGTTGCACCATTGAGAGGATGCCTTCTCCAAACAGGCCCTTATCTTGCTCTAATAGGCCTGGCACTCCTCTGAGGCCTTCAGCTGTGTCAGGCCACTGCTGCCTCACTGCGCCTCCGGTTTGAGCTGCTGCCGTGTTGCCCATTAGTTCTCTCTCCAGACCTCGCTATTCCTTGTGCACATCCCGCTGCCACCTCACCCCCACCTCGCAGCGCTCCCAACCTCATCTTTCACCTCTGCCTGCTCGGCTGTCTGCTTTCCACCCCGCAGTGTTTCATCAGGTATAATATAAGCAAGCTTTCACAGTAAACATTTTCCCTCTCATTATTCTCGGCAGTTCCTCAGGTCTGGTCCTGTCAAGGTTATCTGCAGGGCTGGACACACATATTTCACGTTTTTTAGGAATTTAATCACTGAGTATATGGTTATCAATTTGGGGGAAGCTGATAATTATTTTTTTTAAGATGAGTAAACTTTATAGCTGCAAAGTGATGAAAATTGTAATCATATAATTATTTGCAGYTGACCTAGAATAATCTTAAATTAACCACTCAAAAATACTTTTTTTCAGGTTTTTAAATAGCTGTTGTAACTGATGGTTGTTCAGTTCAGTTTTTTTAAATCACTGCTTGTAGTTTGTACAAATGATTTTGTTAAACAGAAAAGAAAATGTTAAGAATGTCTGGAGTAGAACAAAGTCAAATTTCAATGAGCAATACTGATGCTTTTTGGTGAAAATTAGTGAGGTATATGTAATTATGGATGGGTGAATGAATATTTTGGCTGACTTTCTGACATAACAAATGCAGTAATGTGACTAAATTCAAACAATACAGAAAATTCTAGACAATCATTTCAAAAATTGCAGGTCCTTGGGTAAAATAACGACATAGGATTTGTAGAGAAAGGTCAATCTTTGTTTTTCTCACAGCAAAGTGGTAATCTACAACAAATTAAGTTAATATTTTAGCTATGTTCGCAAGCCTGTCTAGAGAGTTTTTCAATTTTAGATTTTCTCTGTAGAATAAAAATTGAGAGTTTTGCTGATTTACAGATGCTTGAAATCTTGAGCAGAAGCTGGAGGAGCTGCTTGATTTGGAAAGTGTGCCTTGTAGGTCATCCTCAATTGTTGTGGTAGAGAAACAGCTTGTTGCAATAAATTCTGCAACTAGTTAAGCTTTGTTCACCAAAGAATAAACACATTTTGCTCATTTGAATAATTTTACTGCAATGCAATGCAGTAAGCTTGCAGACAGATGTAAACGATGTGTGGTTCAAATAGCTCTGAAGCTTCAGTATCTGTGAGACTTTGGGCAAAAGGCTATTTTGGCCCTAATCTGTTAATAAAGACTTTGGAACAGGGATGGGCAATAATTATTTTTCCAGGGGCCACATGAGAAACTGGAGCTATGTTGGAAGGCCAAAACCAACTTTACATTGTACTTAACTCTGCTGAATAGTCATTTTTTCACCCATTGGTAAAAGCAGTAAATTATATATTTTGATTAGCTGCTACTGCTAATTAGGATGCTGTATACAGGTGCTGGTCATAAAATTAGAATATCATGAAAAAGTAGATTTATTTCAGTAATTCCATTTAAAAAGTGAAACTTGTATATTATATTCATACATTACATACAAACTCATATATTTCAA
>NW_013952407.1:3389183-3391266 GCF_001266775.1 Austrofundulus limnaeus | reverse complement strand
GGACTGAAGTCATCAGCACGACACATAGCCCGCAGGCTGCCAGTTGCTCACTCCTGCTTTGGAAAGATACAACTCTTTCCCAAATCTCCCTCTTGTGGTAACCCTTTGTGATGTTGATGTCGATGCACTGGCTCTCCTAAATAACTCTGAACAGCTTTGTCATTTTGTGAGTTTTAAGAGTGATGTCAATCTTCTCCAGGCATTTTTTAGCACTGTTCTTACAACTTATTTTTTCCAATGTGTGGATGCACCTAATGAAATTTGACGTATTTATTTAGTTTTTAAAATTCTGTGAAATGCCAACATTAAAATCCAGTATTTTACAGTGTGTGTTTGTAGTCGGTGCATGTGCCACAGGCTGTGAAATCTTGAGAGTAAAATGTATGGTTCTGAATTTGTAGGTCCTCTCGGAGTGAATTCCTGTCTACAAATCAATAGATTGGCAAAGCAGTTTGTTCTACCAAATTTAACAATGATATATCATTATCACAACTTTTGGGAAAATCTATAAAATCAATGGGCCGGCTGGTGGAGCAGGATTTGTATTACTAACACGCTAAGAGAGTGTTAAAGTGCTCGAGTATGGATCTCAGTTGTGGCTTGGATCAATGGCATTTGTGGACACTAAGCTCAATAACAAGGCATCTAAGAACTGGTTAGAAGAAAAAAGAAATAGATGTGAAAAGCAAATTTGCTGGTAGAGAAGCTAATATCCTGTGCGCGCCTGGCTGAACATGAGCTGTGTTGCTGCTGGCGGGTAAAGAGGGAGAAGAGGGCAGAAGAGAAATAGATCCTACTGCTAAAAAATGATACAGATACAAATGTAGCTGCCATTATTGATATTCCTCTATCATTGAAATTGGCAGACAGCAATGAAAAATGTAAAAATGCATTGATTTTCAAAGGTGGGAAAGACATATTGAGTGGCACAATTTGATTTAAGCATTAGGTGCTTTTCAGAAACACAAGTGATGCTGAGGAGGTTATTGAGAAAACCAAATAACAAATAACTTTTGGAGTTTTCTTCCTTTTGAAGGATTTAATCTCTTTCAGATAAGGACTTCCTTGTGTGAAGTGGCCCACAAGAGGAAACAATATCTGCCTGTAAAGCTCAGATACCTTTGCAATGAAAAGTGGGTTTACACTCGGAGGGTTTTTTCTTTGTTTTTGACTTTATGTAATATATGAAAGCACACTGGGATATTTACATAATTGGAGCTGATTCACTATTCTTTCCACACAGAATACAAATATGTGATACAAAAACATGTTGAAATGTTAAAAGTTCCAACTATGACCAGAATGTGTAAATAAGGAAAAAAAGATGATGCTTTGTTATGAAGACGTAGTCAACTCCCTTTTTCTCTGTAGTCATTTTGTCCTGTTCAAAGTCACAAGGTGCCCATCCAATCAAAAGACAGGGGGCAGGTCCACCCCAGACATGTGGCCAGTGTCTGTTACAGCCAACACACAGGCTCAAGAAAATAGAAACACCATAAAAAGCTGTTTCATAAAAAAGTGACAGAGTAAAAATTCTGAATACACTACTGACTAGATCTGATGATAAAAAAACATTTAGAATTTAGTGATTTGCTCCAGAGGTGGTCCTGCTCTGAGTAGCTTTTAGTTGGATGCCAAATTAAGACCATCATTCCTCTGCTGATGTATCTAACTGCCCACTTGTACTCCCCACAACAAAAGCTATAATTCTTTCACAACTGCTTTCCTTTTGTCACTAATTTTGAGAGTTGAGAATTATATTATCAAGTTACTTTTGACAGTTTTTTCCATCTTCTTTTTTACAGAAATAATATTAAAAAACACTTCAAACTAAGATTTATGTTTTCGGTATAAAAATATAATATAGCAGTTTGGATTCTCATTCATTCATTCCTACTTGCAGGGTCCGAAATGCATCTCACTCTGTTTGCTTTTATTCCTTTTTCTCTTTTAGATTTTGTAACCAATTATTGTCCTACCTTCCAAAAAGTGCAAACGGAAACTGTTGAGAGTGTTAAAATGTTATTAGAGGTCATATTGACACACACACACATATACATACATACATACATACATATATATA
>NW_013952407.1:3372444-3389138 GCF_001266775.1 Austrofundulus limnaeus | reverse complement strand
ATATATATATATATATATATATACATACATACATACATACATACATACATACATACATACATACATACATACATACATACATACATATATATATATTTGGCACCATAAGAACATTTGTGTTTGGTAGATTATTTATTTGCTTTATTAATGCTTCTTGGCGATAAAGGTTATAACTGGCACCTGATTGGCAACACCTTGGGAGCTACACCAGTAGCTCAAAACAAGTTTTCATAAAAGCAAAAAAAGCTGTTTAGCAGAGATTTGGCAAATTGTTCAGGTGCGTAACTAACATCATCTTTACTGCTCACCCTACAAATACATGTTCCTTACAAATGTGGCACCACCATACACTAAATTCTATATATGGCCTGACCTATAAATGTGTGTTTCAGGGAAAAATAATGTCTGGACAATGTTTAATTTGTCTGTAAATCATTGATCATCTTTTTCTACAAGACTGTTGGAAAAAAAGAGCATTTTCTTTCTGAAATACATCTGATTGCTTATGTCTTTTACCTTTGTGATTGTATATATGGTACAATACAGACCAAATGCAACTGCTGAAAAGAAGGAAAAGTAGTATGTGAGCTGTGGTCAAACAACATCACCTTCCTTAGAACACAAGTGGGTTGTCTATACAAAGGGCTGATAAATGCAAGATAACAACCAGACTTATTGGCTTGGAGGACAATACAAAGTAAACTGATAGATTTAGTGGGGGGATGTTCTATAAGGCACAAAATAAAAGCAAACACTAAAGGGAAGGGGACAAGTAACAAGCACATTGTTTTGAAATGAGATGGTTTGGAAAAAGCAAAGTCAAGAAAGTGTGATGGACGTCCAAACAACTTTTTCTAGACCTTTGAGTTTTTCCTCTGTTTTGAAATCAGAAATTAACAAAGTAAAATGCAACTAGAGCATAATTAAACAGTTTAATGAGTACCAGCCTCCCCCCTCAACAACTRTTATATAGTCCTGGTTTTGCTATAGAAAATCTTCTCTTTTAGAGATGTCAAAGAAGTTTCTGACAGAGCAGTTATCACAGCATGTCAAATTGCTCCAGCTCAAGAAATAATTTGGATTTTTTTTTTCTTTTCAAAGAGTGGTGCAAAACAAAAGCCCCCACCCCTCCCTAATTTGCCTTGGCAGGGTCCCTCTGGCTGGGGGGTCCGCATGGAAAGAAAGGGTTTTACCAGAGGATTATAGGAAGGGAGGGGGTGAGATGAGCTGAGAGAGTAAGTGTGTGTGTTAGAGGTGTGTACATCTGTGTGTGATGGGCATGAAATGTAGTGGTGATGGGGTTGCAAGCAATTTTATCCAAAATGCTGCAATTGTCCCTAAGATTGTACAGTGCTGCACGGTAGCACTCATTTTCTAGTCTATTCATTATCCTCTCTGTATTTACTTATCTTTGTCTCATGAGTAAAAAAGAAAAAAAAATGTTAAAAGGGTCGGTTTTAGGCGGGGAGGGGTTTTAACAGAGTTTTATGATATGACATGGTTGAGTTAAGCTAAAATATAGCTACGTTCTGAAAGCAGGATGAATAGCAAATTAGTAGTTTCTGATTTTCCGTAGTATTAGAAACTGTATTAGATTTCTGATTTCTTCAAATTACATTTTCCTGWAGTGTCATATAATACTTTTTTTTTGGAAAAAATTACCAATTTGACTGTGTTAAATTAGTACAAAGAAAATTACACTACTATTTTGAGATGAAAAAAAAAATCTGTGCTGCCTTTTTTTTAACAACCTGTACAAAAGGAGTTTATGATTTTATTTCTCTTTGAAACATAATCCTCTCATAAATGATTCATTTTTTGCGAGAGATCGTCTGACAGAGAATAATAAACCGGTACTAGCTGAGTCGTATTTACATTCAAATAAATGCAGACAAAGGAAGTTCATATGAAAAGATATTTCTTCTGTGTTTGCTGCACAATAAAACATWGTTGTCATTGTCCCTCTCAATGACTGTCAAAGCTGATTTACACTTTTGTTCTTACAGCATCTTTGAGTTTGGCATACATCGCAGTTGTAAATTCAGGCAACATATTCTCTCTTTTTTTTTTTTTTGCATACATCTCATTAAAATACACATTGAAGCCATGTTTCTCTATGATATTAGGATGTGAAAACAGCTCATTTTCTACTCCTGTTGAAGTGAAAACTCCAGCTGTTTAGTGTTAATTACAAACCAACTGAAAATATCTTGCCAAATGATCTATCAGTTGTTCTTTCATAATTACTTTAGCAGACACAAAAGTGTTGAATTTTATTTTGCAATTAGGATTATTAATTAATAATATTACATAACAGATAGAGTTTAATTGTGGCAGTCTCAGAAAGCATTTCTTCATCTTGCAAAATAGATCTTGAAATTATTGTAAGCTCTAAATGGATTGGGAAAGTTTATGAATTTAGGAATAATCACACAAAAGCTGGAAATAACAAAAACCTGTGGCCTCTCTGGCCAAATGTGTGCACAGCGGATCTGATTGATTACAATTTCCCGTGCTGTCACATGGGGGCACAGCTCAGCGAAGAATAAGCTCCGTTGGTAAAGGACGTTAAAGTGTGGTTACTGATACAGTAGAGCGACACTGCTGCACTGCAGATACAGTGAAGTCTGCAAGAGAAATAGGTTAAAGAAACATCTCCTTTGGGCACACAGTCTAACCAACCTCTCTGGGATAAAAAAAAATGTCCTATGATAAACCCTCTTGAACAATAAGATTTTTTCTCTCCCTTCCTACTTAATTACTGATATTTCTCTTTAATGGGTGCCTGATTTGAGGTAGATAATTAGATGGGATATTGAAGGAGGCCTCCAGGGGGCTCAGGTCTGGTGGATCGAGCACACAAAGATGAGGGCAGACACCATCTTTTGAAATTATTCTGGGAGGCCAGTGCTCCCAAGCAGCTTATGCAGCTAAGACTTGTAATTAAATTATAATTTAACCTGCTGAGGGTGGAGTGACAGGACTGGTCTGGGTTTGGGGTTGAATGGCACTGACAGGATTTACACTTAATGAAATAATAAAGCAACACCAGCGAGGTAGCTGGCAGTGAAGAAACGGTTGTATTGCCACTTGGCTTTCTGTTTATCCACTCTTAAGTGGTGGGGGGAAGGTTCATAGCTAATGAATTGCTCTCTCACTCCTTTTTATGWATTTCTTTTCTATTGCTTTATAATCTTTTGTTTTGTAGAGTAGATGTCAGTGTATTTCAACTCTTCTGCATTCATTGTGTTCATGTTGCACATGATGGATTTTACTTGTATTTGTGACATTATTTTTGGATGTTCAATTGTATATGACATTTWAAAAAGTATAACTTAGATAAGACAATGCATATGTACAAAAATCTCATTATGTAACCAGCTAATGATTTTTATTTTGGTGTTTTAGATCTCTTAAAAGAATCTCTTATGCTTTTAAATCCTGCTTTTTCCCATTTAAATATTCAATTGGGCTCTATATAAAGTGGTCGGATTTCCGCCCTATTGTAACTCCACAAGCCCCGTTTTAACCCCTTTTCTGAGGTCTGTCTCAGATATAATTTTGAGGCTGTCTCTTTAAATCCAAACAAGATGCTTCATACCCTTCAAGATTCCAGAGCAGTCCACTATAGTTTCATAGAGGGGTTTACAACTATAGCAGCCCAGAAACTATTTTTTATTTACGAATTAATTAAAAGATGTCAACAACAGAAAACTTTTCCATTTAGCCTTACATGTTGGAGCCAGATCCGGAGGAGAATGAAGTCAAGAAAATTGTAATTGGTAAGTCCAGACCTTATTTAATAGATCTGTTGCAGATACTGTTGAATAATAGCTCAGAAAAAGTAATAGAAAATAGAGAAAAGTGAATGGGTTTAAAAATATGACCCAAACAGAATATAAAGATACCCTGCACCAGGAGAGACTAAATTCAAATTTTCTGCACTCCTAGAATATTCTAGCCTGGTAAAAACCAGACCCTTGTCCTTCACTTTGCTTCACACGAGGGTCTGGACTCTTGGCTATAGAGAAGCGATTCTTGCTGGAGACGTGGCCTCTGTTGGAGTTTAAAATGATTGGATTGTTTGGCCGCAATGTATGTGTGCCAGCTCCACTGTGAAGGAGGCTAAGCTAAGAAGCTAACCGGAAATCGTGTGTGCTGTAAACAACCTTACTGAGAGGAGAAAAGTACGGAGCCGAACGAGACGACTGTAAATGAGATCTGCTGCTTTGTCAGACACATTTAATTTAATTATGAAGCCTTATCAACACGGACTGGCTTCGTTCACTTCCTCCACTGTCATTGCTAAACTAACTAGCAGACACTGTGCAGAAAATCAACGTCGTTCAAAACTCCGCCTTCTGTTCTCTGATTGGCCCAGGTAAAATAAACTACAAGCAGACACTGCGCAGAAAATTGASGTTCTGTTCTCTGATTGGCCCAGGTAAAATAAACTACAAGCAGACACTGCGCAGAAAATCGATGTTCTGTTCTCTGATTGGCCCAAATGAAATGCTCATGAAGAAATCCTTGTCTGTGGGAGAAATCCCAGACGGAGCAGTGAAGGGAAACTAGAATTGAGTGGAACTGCGTAKGAAGGCAAGGGCCAGGCTAACAGACTCTAAGTACACAACAAAATGCAATGGCTAAAAAAATGGATTTTGCATGAAATGTCTCTTTTAGGAAAAAAAATGTGATTTCTTAATGGGGCCTTGGGCTCAATCTAATTTCATACACCTTACTTCTTCCCTGCACTTTAGCCTACCTTTAGCCCTGAAGCCACTATGTTTCTGAGCTGCAACTGTTGGAGACTAAGATATTCAGGGTGGAGTCTGCAAAATATCGTTCATGAGGTGTTCTCAATTTCCTGGAGTTAATCACTGAGGCTTTCAGTCACTTGAATCTGAACACATACAAATTTGAGAGGCAAAGCTCTCAAAATAGTTGCGGACTTGTTGTAGCCTTTTAGTTTTGGTAAATCTAGAGCTGTTTGACGTCTGCACAGGAGCTTCTTGTATGGCATAAAATGTGAGTATACAACTCAAATGGCCAAGTTTATCTGTGCAGATGATGAAAAGTAATTTTTAAAAATTGGTACATTTTTCGTCTAGCTTCATTAAGTTGTACACCAGCTGGTTACTATGGGGCTCCCAAAGTGGGTATAAAGCATAATAAAAAGCATCATATAAGAACTGGGACACCCCTACTTCTGACTTATGAATGCAAAATGCTTTCAAATAACTTCTCTTGCCTGCTGGACCCCAACAACTCTGAACAGAATAAAAAAAAACACAGTTACAGAAAATAAATAGAACTAACTTCTCTATGTCCCTGATTCTTATTATTTGGACCAAAACACAGCTTCACCCCAGCCACAGTCTACTAGAAGAGATATCATGTAAAGTACATCCTCAGTTTATGGTATTTTTTTCATAATACACAACAGAAAGTCTGATGGTGGTTTGAGGAAAACAGTCTGAATGAGAAAACGAATCAAAAAGAGAGACTGACAAAACAAATTTAAACAAGGAGGACAAAAGAAATGGGGAATTCACCACATCTGTTTGTGCTGCTGTATATTTTCCTCATTCTCATCTCTCTTTTTCCTCCATCACTGCTGCTGTTAAGATGGATGCCTTCTCAGCAGAGGGAAGAACCATGCAGTGTTCCTATAGCCTTGCAATGCCGCAAGCTCATTACAACCCTCCACTCCATAATCACTCCCACCCTCACTCGCCCCRCTCTCACCGTTCACCCGAGCCTAAATCTGCCCTCAGCCCCAGCCAGCATGACAGACAGGCCCAGTTAACAGTCCCTGTAAGCAGGGAAAGAAAGCCAAGCATTGAGGTAAAAATGACTGGACCGCAAATGACAGGTGTAGTTAAAATAGTGAGGTGCAGAAAGGCTTGAGGACAGAGAACCAGGGCGGCACTGTAATAAGCAGGATGAAGGAGCTCAAGCATTGCCTGAGTTTTCCTCTCTTTTCTACTAACATCCCTCCTCAGGCAAACAAAGGGGGTGGGGGGATAACAAAAAGTTTACTTTTTCTTTTAGACACTTCCTCTCTTGATTCAGTTATGTCTCTCATCTTAGGCCTGTCTTACAGAAGGTGTGCTAAAAAATTGTGATCGACATGATGCAGATTTGTTCCAACAGATTTCAAACAACATCTTTTCAAAATGAGGCTGGACCAAAATGCAATAATGCATTTACATGCAAATTAGGTTATATCTTTTAAAAATGTGGTGCATAAAACTACTTTAATTTCAAGGGTTTTAGTATAAACATAATTTACTCATTTACAAGTTCATCGCGGCGCTCCTTTCCTCTGAAACTGAAGGTTTCTGAATCCAGGTCTCAGAKTGGAGRTTTTTAGAASACAGTCCCCGCATRGGTGTGATATTGTGGTTGCATTCAATAGTTGTCTGTSCTTGTGTGAGTAGCTGATAGCAGAGTAGTGTTTGTGTTAGCCTGTATTGCAACAAACCTTTTGTTCAACATGGGTTCACTCAAGTCTTTCTATATGGAGTTTGTTTGTTCCTCCTGCCTGTGCTTGGGATTTCTCCAGGTACAGGTTTATTTTGAAAAAAGTCCAAAAAMATGCATAAAGGTTAACTGGTGAGTGGTTGTCTGTCTCTGTACTGGTCCTGAGATAGACTGGCAATCWGTCCAGGGTGTWACCTGCCTCTCACTCATTTACTGCAGATGACAAGAGCCAGTTCCCCATCTGATAATAACTGAATTAGTTCAAAATGAGTGGGAAATTTTTCACTTAGCATCTTGTCTTGATGATAACATCATGTATAACCACCAACATTTTGTTTGATTAACCTGCTTGAGCCTATTTTGTCCACCCCCCAACAARTTAAAATATTTAAAAGTCATGAATAGCAATGCAAATTTTGTGGTTTAAAAATCTGAAAATCAGTCTAAGTGTTTATTGAGGATCATCTTATCCATATACAGTATGTTGCAATACATTTACAAGCTACAACACAGTTAAATGTAATCACAGCTGTTTTTTGTGAATTATATACAAACTACAATGACAATTAACAGGCAAAGTAGATTTAGATGAAAACTAAATAACTTATCTGAAGTTGCTTTTAAAATCTGTGGTAATCAATTGTTAACTGYTTCCAAATTTGATCAAATTGCTATTTAAAACAGTGTGATGATCCTGTCCTCTTTGCTTTGTCCTTCTTGAGATGACTCCTTTATGGTCTGTCTGAATGATTTGTTTCAACAGGATTATTAGTGCTGGAGCCATAAGGAGAAGTAATGCACCACAATTACTTATATATCTGGATAACAAAACTTCATAATACTAGATTTCATGTTAGGCAATAAAAGTAATACTGTATATTTTGATCATATTGGTTTTGTTGAGCTCTGCAGCCTGCAAATATGATAAGACTCCCACAAAAACTAAAAAGTGATAATATTTGGCTCTTGAGATGAAATGGCACGCTTAATACAGGGGAAGATGCCTTCATGTTAAAATGATGCGACAGTAGAAATTATTAAGTATTTAAAATTTGGTGATAGTTTCTGTATTTGCAGTGGGGTAACAAGATGGTTATAGTACGACATTAACTCAGTGTCATGAAACATGCAGACAAAAATCCCCTTTATCTGAAATCCGTCTCTACCCTTTGTTAGTCTGGACTCATTTTGACACACAAGAATATCATTGTCTCAAAGCTAAACTTACCTTGTCCCTGTGCAGAAGAGCAACATCTGTCTTTATTAGTGGTGCTTAACTCGGTACAAGAAGTCCAGCACATGTAATTCATGCAATATTTAGATGAGAGGGTCAGAGTGCTCTTGTGGGACTGGAGGCAGACTCCAGTGCTCTGACTGTATGATCGACCTGGGCCTCGTATGGGGAGAGTGATGCCAGGTCTGATTGCCTTAAAGGACAAAGCATCCCACAGCAATGTCATGCTTTAAAACGCCCCCACCCGACGTTAAACTTTTAACAGATAATGGTATTGCACATATGCACATTAGAGTTTAAAAGGTTAAATGAAGAACACTGTTAATAAGATAAACAGCAACTGCAGGGGCATTTATTTGGTCTTATGATCGTCTAAAGGTAGGAAGAAATAAGTTTTGCTCAGATTTTAAGTTTAAAAGTTATTCTGAATTTACTGAGCATCTTCTACAAYACTTTTTTTAAGCTGTGATTGCACCTCTCAATAGAAGCATTATTCTGTGATTGGTGTGGAAACAAACTTTCTCATATAATGCAAGTTTGGGGAAACCAGATGTGTTTGATTCAAAGGCTGGGGTCTGTTGGAACATGTTGCTCCCTGCTCATGCTAGGTTTAAATAAATAACAACACTTATGCTGCAGTTAAAACACTTATACAACACCCGAAACATATCCAAGTTCAATTTATTTGGGTTTATTCAAGTTTTACAGGCCTGTTGGAGGATGTGCATCTGCAGAGTTGATTTCCTTCTGTGCTGATCTGCCTTTTCCTAACCTGTATATACTTTACATTGGATGTCATTTTATTGCGATGGTCTCATTGTTGCTAAAATCAAAGATTAATGGATGTAAGCTAAACGGATGTTATGTCCTTCATGTACTCAAAGAATTACAAACAAGGAGTTATTAAGACACATTATAAAACTACATCGACAGGGTCATGTGCCTACCTGATCATCATTTTTGTACAAAAATAATGAAAAATTAAAGATATAAATAAGTTAGCATTAAAAAAATCCTTTTTATCAAACATATAAATACCATGAGAATAATATTTCCAAATGTGAACTGATTCAATAAAACATTTTGCCTTCCACTTTAAAAAGTATTTAGTCCCAATTTATTGGATTTTTCATGTAAACATGACAATTTTCAGTAGTATAATTTGCAATTTTATAAAAAAAATGAAGTTTAAATGGTATCCTTTTTCATTTTAAAATGCAAAATAAAAGTTCAGAAATATCTCTAATATATTAAAATTTCTATATTAATATTCAAAATTTTTAGTGAATATTAAATATTAACTATTTTTGTATTATTAAAGAATACATTTAAATGAATACAATCAGAGTTGTTTAATAAACTACGTATTTTCAAAAACTTCTGTCCCCAGTATTTAAAATAGAAATGTTTTTCCCAAATTCAATAAACTTTTTGTTCTGTTTTTCTTGTAAATAATAATAAAAAGTCATTTCCCACAATAAAACATTTTAAACAATACCAGTTAAACATGGCAAAACCCCAAAAATGACATTACTTTAAACAAGGTTGTTTTTATGTGCAAATGTTTGTTCATCACATGTTATTTTTGTTAAAAGTATCTATTAGAATTAGAGATCATRACAATTCATTCTGTTATTAAAACTTTAAAAGTCCTTTATTGCCCTTACTATTTAGCTTTTTGCTTATTTTAAAAGAATTGACCTGCCTAAATAAATGATTTTGTAAATTTACAGACTATGGTACATTCAGCTTTAATTAATAAAATGTGAAATCTTTGAGAATTGGTTGTTTGGTTTTATTTCCTGTATGTCTGTTAATCAGTTCACTATTGTTTTATCTTTATTTACATACTTTCATTTCTCTTTTGTCTATGCTCCTCTACATCTTCAAAGTCAATCGATTCTCTCCACGGTTGGTGTTTGTCTCATGCATTGGGTATTGGCATTCCAACCCCAGCCAACCCCTGCCTCACCCTGTGGCTCCTTCCGAACTTTGATGGCAGTGTCCATATCCATGTCACTAGTCGGACACTGTCCATTCTCCATCAATAGACATTTAGGGAGGGCAGATTTTTCTAGGTTGAATAATTTATAGTGCATGATTAGAAACTCTATCCTGAGTGGCGGATCTGGTTGCTTGCATGTTTGTCTTGGATCTTTACAATAAAACATGACCCAGTCTGATTAGAAAGTCTGGTGTTGAAGAATCTGCAGTGGTTGAGTATTTGTGCGAGAGACAAAGGAGTTGGGTTTGTTTTTAAAATATCGGGATAATAAAGTAGAGAAACACCTGTCAAAGCTCAGATTTACTGTTACTTTGTGCTCCTTAGAAAAGGGATGTACCTATTTCACTGAGGCATTTTATTTTCAATTGCAGATTTTTTTAATTTCCAGACTGCAGAGGAAGATAAGGTTTATGTAAGTTTTAACTATTGAATTTTATTTGACAATTATAGAGTTGAATTCCTCTTTTATTACAAGTGTGTTACTGGTATGCTTGTATTGTTCGGTCAGCTTTTATGTCAAATTGTTTATTCAACATTGAATTGTGTAACGTGCATAAACTACAGGGGTGCAACMTGTGGGAACAAAAAGCCCCTCTAATGAAAGTAAAAAGGATATTGTCAGGCCATTATCTTTATTTGAAATGTACATATTTTTAAACAGTTTGTGGTATTTTTGTTGTTAAATTCAAACTAAAGCTTCAAACTTTACCATCTACTGGCTTTAGTGAAGCATTGTTTTTTTTTTTTTTTTTTTTTTTTTCAAGCTCTCATGTCACATTCACAAGATAAAGACTGTTCAGAATCAGAAAACTTTCCCCCCAGTTATTAGAGACAAACATGAGGCGGGAGTCTGGTAGACATGTTTTGTCCTTCAATGTGGCACATTTTTCTTTGTGGTTTAGAGGGACAAAGGCGAGAGCGCATCGCCAACTTTTCATCATACAGTATCCACGAAGTGTGTGGTTGGGGTGGGCAGAGGGGTGTTATGTTCATTAGCACAGTGGAAAAGCCTGGGGGCATAAGCAGAAGAGGAGTGAGTGAAGGGGTGCAGGGAGGGAGGGGTGGCTTGTATGGAAATTGACCAGTGTGCTGTAAGTGTTCATCTGGCATGGGCCTTTGAAGTGAGCTGTTCAACACTGCAACCAGCCTTGTTCTTGATAATTGCCTAAATGATCTCCATGGAGCATGGGGTTGTGTTACAACTGAGCTAATCCAGGGGCAACCCACTGATTTGACAGAGAGCGTCTCGGCACCCACTCTCCCCACCCTTTGCCCAAACAACAGCCTGTCTTCCCTTCTGTTTATTGGACTAACACACCAGGGGGTATCACTGCCAGTGTTGTGGGTTCTGGAAGTGTGGGGTATATAAGGGGCGGGCGATGTTCTGTTTGTTGTGGGGTTGAAGGCCTCTGAGCTCCCCAAGGTTAGGCACACGCTTAACCCGCGCTGCTTGACTTACCCTCCTCTAGTCCATTGATATGGAAATCCACAGCAGCCTCATTTGCAAATCAGGGAGGAATAATTAGAAGTTCTTAGTAACAACAACAATAATACACACGTCTGATCCGAGCTAAACTGTTCTCTTTTTGTCATGTTCGCTGCTTCTGGCAATCTGACCATCTCCTTTACCCCTCACTCCCCCTACTTGCCGCACCAGGGATACTGGTGGGTGGTGGGGAATCCTCAACAACCACAGCGTTTGGCCTTTTCRGAGCCTCAAAAAGGTTTAAGGAGCCAGTGGAGCATGGAAGCCAAGCAGAGCCCTAGGCCAAGAATTCTGACAGACGAGCAAAGCTCGGGTCGGAGACCTTTCTGGGATTCAGCAAGGTCAGAGCAGAGAGCAAAAATAGAAAGGAAGTGATGCCGACACCTTGAGACACGAGCTTTACAGGTCCTGAAGGAAGTATGAGCATCAACACATGTGTCGAATAAAAGGCTGATGCCAAAATGATAACTGAAAGTTAATTTAATAGTGAAACAAGGGCTGTATAAAAGTCTCTGTCTGTTGGAACAAAAAAAAAAATACAGTAAGAGAACATCCAGATTAAAGGGCAGATAGACTGGATGGATGATGGGAATGGAATAAACAGCATCTGTTTCGGGAATGTGACTCTGTGCACTGACTGGGAAAAATAGATTATTATGTCCAATTTACAYGCAGTGATGGTGCTTCAAAGAGTGGGTGTCATGTTAGTGSTCCGGTGCCAGGCGTAATGAAGAGCACCCCTCCCACTGTCCCAGGACAGGCCCAGTGGCGCAGTATCAGGTAGACCGAGGTCCCATATAAAAGCGGCCTCTATGAATTATAAATCATAGGCCACTGGAGCCAGAGCCTGTGGGATACCGAGAGGGTAAGATGGAGCATATTCCCGAAACAAAGGACAGCAGTGGGAGGGGGTAAAGTWGAGAGATGGTGGGTTACTGTCACACAGTAAAACTTAAAATCACAGATAATTTCTTGCTCTATTTTGGTCTAATAGGACTAAAATACTTTGCTGTCATGGTATTAACATTTTAAACCATCAACACCTTGGAGATCTAAAGTTTCCTACCTTATGTTTGGGCTCACATGAAAAGATTTCTGGACCAGCAGGAGTTCTTTAGTCCTCCCCACTGGTCACTGGGTTGCAGGCCTGGTTCAGTCAAAAGTGATTGAATAGAAATATTGTTATATATATATTTGGAGGGGTGGGGGCATACTGATGAAAGGTTGATTGATATGGTGTCAGGCGGTCTGTGATGGATTAAATTGTGTGTGCAGACGTAGTGGCCCTGGCCAGTCATGGCTGTTGCTGCCTTTTCCGCCAGCCACTGCCGCGGCAGCTTTAAGAAAATTTGATTTTCACAGCTCAGAAACACACGGCAGGCCCTTTCTCTCCGCTGTCTGACTTCCATTTAGTTTGAGAGTGCACAAGTGATTCTTTATTGGATGAAATCTGCACCGGATTGGATAAAGTGTTAGAGCGCTGAGCCATCTATCACTATCACCGCCCAAGCTCTAGTTTCATTTAAAAAAAAGAGAGAATGAAAGAATAAAAAAGGTAGAAGAAAAACAGACACCCATAGGACGTTGGAGATTTGAAAATTAACTGTGGCAAAGAAAAGAAAGATCTATCCTCGATCCACTAAACCTGTTTCCTCTGTTGGAGAATACCATGCTTTTCTCTGTAGAGATGCCTCCATGACTTACTGATCTCTGCAGTCCTCCTGTCTCTCTGCTAGCTAACACCTTTACTTTCCTTGCTTTAAAGTTTATATTGTTTAACATAAGAGCAACTGTTTTTCCCTATGGCTTTCATCATCATTTAGTCTATTGCTATTGAGGCCTTGTGAAAATAAAAGGGCCTCATTTTAAAGGTGTCCTTTCCAGCCCAATTTTGTTTTCTCTGTTTTTACTTTTATAAATTTTGTTTCCTTATGTAGCCAAATTCAGTTCTGAGAAATATGAATAAAAAAAATGTAGCAAGACAAAAAATAAAAATAAAAAAGATAAAACTGAATGAAGCATCTGTGTATCTCTCTCTGCTGAGCAGTCTTTTTTTCTTTTTTTGTGTCTCTGCTGAGCAGTCTGATGATTTAAGCAGTTATTTATTGCTTTACAGACACATTTTTTGACTGTCTTTCTTTATAAAATCCACCTGTCCTTTTTTTTGTTTGATCTAAAATACACAAAATTGGCACAAACATATTTTAAAGCCTGGTGAAATGGACAGAAATTTGGATAACTTATGTCTTGAGTTGTTTTTTAATTGAAATGTTGCAAATTGAGCTACACAGTGGTCACAGGACTGCCTACCAGCCTTTCTGGCTGAGAGTTTGCATGTTCTCCCAATTTTTTTGGGTATCCAGTTGTACTCCAATCATGCCCAAAACATGAACATGTTAAGCTAATTGCTAATTAAGCTAATTGTTAAGGTAACTCTAAAAGGTTGTGTGAGTGACAATATGAATGCCTCTCATGCAGTGACGGCTGGAGATCCTTGTGACCTGGCAAGAAAAAAAAAGAAAATGGATGAATGTATGTTGTATGTTGCAAATACAAACCTTACTTGTTGATCTGTTTACATCTGAATTTTACCTTTGCACTATGACAGACCAAATAATTTTGATACCCTTTTCAGGCAGACTGAAAGAGGGTGTCTAGTATCTGAAGTCGACCACAGGCCCGCCCTTCGTGGCCCTATAGACTTGTGAATTAGTCAGAGTTGTTTGTTTGCTCATGTCTGACCACCCCTTTTCCATTCATTTTTAAACACGGTTACTCATGTCCCCCTGTCTGTCCATTAGTGTGGAGCTGTATGAAGCAAATGGCCATGAATTTACCTCAAGGCGATGCAGTCTAGAGCTTTGAATAGAAGGAAGAGCGGGTGGGGTGAAGAGCTTTGGGGAAAAACTCGCAGCAAAAATTGTGAACCTCCTATGTATTTCACTCCGTCCTACATAATTCAATATGATATGCATCTTGGATGATGTAAATCTGTTCAGAGGTACCTTCTATTCTAAGCCTTTACCCTTAAATGTCTCTGTGGTTGAAGTGTCCTGAGGCAGTTTGGACCCACCAGCCTTCTCCACCCCCAGTCTTAATAAATCATTATGGAGCAGAGCTGCACTTATCATGCTGGTCAGAGACCTCTAATGAGCGCAGGGACCCCGACTCTGCACAGCACCAGAAATATTTTATTAGGAGCACGTTTAAACAGACACTATTCAGGATGTATAACCACACTGCTGAGCTCCATGTGCCCCTGAATCATAAATAACAGGCCTAAGTCTTCAAACTGTATGTAGATATGCTTATTGTTACATAGCTAACCATCTTCAGGACTGACTTGTCCACTGGAACATTGTCAAGAGCCCATCRGCTTCTAAGGGGTCTCGTGACCTTTGCTCCTTTACTTTAGCTGTTGCTTTTCTAAATCCAAAATATACTTTCAAGTTGGAGCTRAGTTGTCTCTCTGAGCGTTAGTAATTGATTATTTTTTAAAGGAATATTTATCTTTAGAATTCACTGACTAAGATCAAATTTATACGTTAATGAGCTTATAGTTTTAAAGAAGTTGACTCAAAAATTTTGTTATACCCTAAAGTTTTATGCAACTCACATCTCCCATTTTAAAATCTGTCATCTTCATTATACTTGTTGAATTAGTGGAGGTCAGAAACTGCTAAAATGAATCTAATCACATGTTCACACAATTTCTACAGCTGTACAAATAAAACACTGCTTTAATTTTCACCTTGAAGAAACTATTTTCTTTTTCAACAGTGGTGTGATTGACATGGCTGTGCCTTTTTATGTGTGTGGGTGAATCAAATGTTCTTGTACTTTTGAGGGAAAAAAATAAGTATTCACCTCAGCTCTTTTTTTTCCTCTAATGAATAATTGCAATTTAAACTCATTGGTGAGACATTTAGAGGTAAAATGAGAACTTGACAAGATTGTGTCTTTTATTGTGTGGGTGAAGCATCTGCTGTTGTACTTTAGAAAAATCTCTCTCTCTCTCTCTCTCTCTCTCTCTCTCTCTCTCTCTCTCTCTCTCTCTCTATCTATCTCTCTCTCTCTCTCTCTGTGTGTGTGTGTGTGTTTCAACTCTTATTTTTTCTCATAATGAATAATTGCAATTTAAACTCACTGGTTAGGCATTTAGAGGTAAAATGAGAAATTGAAAGAGATCATATCACAGGTTAAGGCCAGTCTCTTTGATATAGGCAGACTATCATTAAAGAAATGCTCAAGCTCTTAGCAATGAATCCACCATTCAGAAACACCTGACCCTCGATAATGGCAAATACATTGTTAATGCATCATTTTATTAATAAGTTGGAAAATTGCCTAGACCGCTGAACAAAGGCGGAATGAGCAAGGGCTCACTGACAGTAATAATAAAAGGTAAGAAAGTCTTTCTTTTACATTTCTTTTAAGTTTTCAACATCCAAGACTGAGGAAAACTAGTAAAAAAAAATCATTACGTGGCTGTTTCATCTGACTTTTTTCTTTGCAGCACAGAAACACCGGGCTGATTAGAGATGACTAAAACCACGTTCCTCCTCTCCTTCCTCCTCTGTGCAATTTTTATTTTTTAATGGAAAATCAGCCCTGAGCTCGTTTACTCAGGAACAGAGGCACATAAATGTTTTAAAATTTAGCCAAAAAAGAAAAAGAGAAATGGAAGAAAATGGAATTGAAGGAGGAAAAGATGGTAATATAAGAAAGATTTTATTCTTAATAATGCATAAAGCAGTCCTCCTATACTACTTTTCCTCTCTGCTGACTGGTGTTTGACGAGAATACAAGGTTTCCCTCTGCTGAACTCCAGCAAGGTAAATGTTGTGCAGTGAAGATAGCTGTCTGATAAGGCCAATATAGATGGCACTTACCAGGGGATCGAGAAAATGGCATTACTTGGACAGAGGACTAGATCAGAAACAAGGTTAGATCGGCAGAAAAGGCCCCAAGGGAGGCCGGGCAGGAGAGCGACTCAGCTGTAGCACCAAAAGCTGCAAGGTCTTTTAAAAGATGCCTAAAAGCCAGAAAATCTTTTGTTTTTATTTGCAAATKATTTTAAAAAGCAGTAAAAATGCAATTTGCTTTAATTTTGTTATTAAAGCATCAGATTTCACCACAATGACCAATAGCATGGTTTAGCTTAATAATGGTGATTTTAAAGGAGAGAACACCATTCATTTATGTTATTTTACCTGAATCCACAATGACAGCCAGTGGTCTTTAAGTACAAATGAATGTAAAGGTTGAGAGTATGAAGAAAGAGAAATGAAGCAATATGGAGTTGAAGGAAGAGGGTTTTGATTTCTGAGGAACAACCTTCTGATCTCCTTTTAAGTTGGATCCTGCATGCTCAGAAGCAGCTTCCCCGAGGTTCAAGCTCTGCTCACAAAGTTCTCTGCAAGACTCCTCAGTGTAACCACGAGGCCACGGCTCTTTTC
Organism: Austrofundulus limnaeus; assembly: GCF_001266775.1. NCBI lineage: Eukaryota > Metazoa > Chordata > Actinopteri > Cyprinodontiformes > Rivulidae > Austrofundulus > Austrofundulus limnaeus. Next base: position 3,372,468 of record NW_013952407.1, on the reverse strand, counting down.
CACTTCAGTGATCACGTACATGCC
>NW_013952407.1:3369196-3372404 GCF_001266775.1 Austrofundulus limnaeus | reverse complement strand
CCACCAAACCAAGATTCGCATGTTGACACTGGGTTTCAGGAAGTGTTCTCTGGTAATGTTGCAGTATTGATCAGCTCTCTATGATGATAACTGCTGGGAAAAAAAGACCTGAATTTAATCTGCAATGACTTGTAATACTGGATAATGGATAGGTGGCTCAGCATGGGGGCAGGGTAGGGGTTAAGGTTGTTAGGTCTAGGGGTTGACCGAAAAAGGGGGCCCCTCCTTTCCATCTGCAGTCACGAGAGTCAAGTTCAGCCAGAGGGTCTGTGGTGGGACAGGAGTCTGGAAGTCATGTCCATCTGGATCACTCTGCATAGAGAGGTTCAGCTGAGTGAGACAGGAACTCCTGGTTAGTGCCATAAGAAGATGACTGAAGGATGCTTGATTTGAAAAATGTGATTTTAGTAAGCAGAAGAAAACAAAACCTCTCAGTTAATGCAAAGCAAATCAATTTTCACCATCACCATTGCTGCTTATATCTTACTGCTTCACGTTTCTTTGGCTTACACTATGTCTGTAATAGAAGGATGTGGCCGTAATGGTTTTATTTCGAAACTAAAAAAAAACACGCACAAAAACTTATTAAATAATACTTAAAAACATACCTCAGTTTAAATGTCAGTATACAAATTCTCCTCCAAGCATAAATATTGGCAACTGATTTGTTTATTAGTAGACTTTATGCATTTGTGAATGTGCATGTGTGTGCGTGCATATAAGGCATTCATGAGATTAGTGTGAACCCTGTCCTCCCCGAAGGTGCAAAGGCCAGGCACGCTGCTGCTGCTCATATGCATCTCTTTTATAGTCTATTGTGTGTAATCACAGTTCGCTCGCTTCTCGGTGCCAGACTTTTGACCCCTTTTATTTTGCTGTCCATTTTCAGCTGCTCCGCAACATAACAGGCATTAGACCACTGAACAGATGTGCAGGGGGGGAAGAAGCCAGTAAAGCCTAATGAAAGCTTTTGAAACATTACGTTTTTAGGAACAGATGTAAAAAACAAACAAAAAAAAAAATAAAACTGTTTTAGGTTTGAAGATTGTGTAAAGAAAAAAAAAAGCTTGGTCACCATGTGAAGCTTGAGCCACGTGAATGCGTGTGTCTGCGAGGGTCCCTGGGATGCAAGTGCGTGCACGTTGTCCATGCATCTCCAGGCTAGACAAAGCGTGCACCTCCTCGGCAGTTCCCCCCTTTTGTCACTGCAGAGGCCTCAGCGAGTGCGAGCGTGTTATCAATCTCACGTGGACCAGTCGTGGTGTCAGGGCAGCGGTGGATCAGTCTCTCCCTCCCTCTCTGCCTCTCCCTTCCTAGAACCTCTCTGGCTCCTTATTCATCCCTTTTTTTTTTCTTTAACCGAGGGGCAGTGAGAATGCTGGGTCARAAACAAACCCATACAGCACTCATCTTTGTACGGGATAATTAATGCATGCCAAGCTGGAGGGCCATCTCACCACCTGACTACTACGAACAGGTAGTGCCTTCCTTTTATCTGTTTCACTTTGTCAACTGAGCTCTGCTGACTGACTGATTTGCTGACTACTGCTCATTTGTGTTTTCACTTTTCCACAACCCTCCCTCCCTGTTTTCACCCCAGTCACTCCTTTTTACCCCCCCCCCMCCAAAAAAAAAAATAATACACACACACACCTCTACTGTACAACAAACGAGCGGTCCCATCTCTGAGCAACTTTTAGCAGTATTTGCTGGAGTGAGAGTACATAGCTCGGGTTCCCTCTACGCTGTGTGGGTTTACAGGTTTACAGGTGTAAAGTCAGAGAGGCACATTTTCTGCTCTGAGGTGGCAAATGTCATGTTTTTGAAGTTGAAGTGGGTTGTCTTTACTGCTCTGGGCTGTACCAGGCGCTTCAGCACCTCTGATCGCCTCTGATCGACTTTCACAAAGGTTACAGCTTCTCTCTTTTCTGTGATTTTTGTGCATTTGATGTGTTATTCCTTGCTGAGATAAAAAAAAGAAAAAGAAACGAAGGTATGTGGCAAACTGCAATGATTTTGACACAAGTAAATCTGTTTGACTGCTTTGCAACATTGTTACATTGTAGCCTGAAGTGGTTCCTGGAATGTTTCACTTTCTTCAGATAAAAAAAAAAAGAAATTGAAAATATCAGAAAGGATTTTTTTGTTTAGATATGTTTTTTTGAGTCAGTAATTTATTTAATTGTATTTATTTCAGTTATTTCTCTCATTATTTATCCTACTCCTGTAATCCTATTTACACCGATTGAACAAACATTTATCAAATTTACATGGCCTAATGAAACAACTAAATATGTCCATTTTTACTCTAAAATTCAAACTGTTAAAAAGTTGCTCAAAAGTCCMTTTTTAAAGTTATTTTTCCTCCTTTTGATGGACAGATTGGATCAACTTTCAGGGTCCTGTGGGCATGGAACAACTTCACAGATTTGAAGGAAAAGGAAGAGGTGTTTCCTCTAAATGTCACTCTGAGTTTTAGATGAAAAGATTTTTTTTCTTTTTTTCCAAAGGGTCAGCACAAGAGTTTCTACATTAGCTGTTKCTCTGGGAGCTTTTAAAAGGCAACTGATTGAGAAAGCACATGGCATGTTTTTCAGAAGCATGCTCAGGAGCTGACATCCTGTATGGTTTGTGTTCTAATACATCTTAAATGCATTCCATTTATTAGATGAAGCCTTGATAACCTGCTTAGAAGTTGTTTTAAACTGAATTTACACGTACATCCACCAGTCCACAAAGGTTAATGGCTGACAAATTAACCCCTGCAGCATTATCTTACAAATGGCCTGCAGCATATGATAACCTATAATCAATATCACCAATTATATGTCAGGAAGAGGCTGTTGGCCATGACCTGTGTCTCATGTAGAGACTTTYTGAGGAAACAAGATCTCTTCCACTATGCAGATGAAGGGTATCACCCATGCTGATAACATTAGAGACACCTGGGACCACCTATCATCCTTCCACTGCATCTATTTGGCTGATTCTGTTGCTCCATGACCCTCCTTTTCTTCAATTCATCTTTGTATTTGTGTCAGCTGCGTCCTCTGAGTCATATTCTCACTTTTAATTAGCTTTGTGGACATTTTTTTTATTTTAAAAGTGTTTTTTTTCTTCAGATTTTAGAAATATGTTTGATGTGGTTAGTTTCATAAATATTTATCTTTAACTTTTACTTAAAGGATGGAATCTGACGTTTTAGTTC
>NW_013952407.1:3366794-3368591 GCF_001266775.1 Austrofundulus limnaeus | reverse complement strand
GTATGGAAATATATAAACACGGTGAGAGTAAAAAATTAATCGTGTTGAAAGTCTTTACAAATAAAAATTTTAAACACTAGTAAATTGTAAATTTATCAAGTTGCACATAAAATAATAATAATAATAATAATAATCTGTATATGCTGACTTTCTCGAATCATTAGGAGCAGACAGAGGGGCAGCTGGATGGTCACTGACTGCAGAGACCTTGAACTTCACCGGAGCTGACTGGAGGGGGTGGAGGGTGGGGGTCTAAGGTGGGGGCCAGTGGAGAGCCATATGCCTTCAAGTGACTGCTGYTAGCCCAGAGTGAGGAAAGCTTATCAGAGATTTATTTTATTTTAAATTTTATTTTGTGGCCCTCTGATGTTAAAATTCAACTTTTCAACTCATTCGATTTTTTTTCTTTTTTTTTTCTACATAAATGTACCTTATTATAAAATCTGTGTTTAATGTAAAGGCTACAAATTATATTTTTATTAACAAATCGAAATTTAAATGATTGGCGATTTTTTAAAAAGAAATTTGATTATAAAGGCCTCATGTTAAATATTAGTGTTGAGTTTTTACCATAAAAACATAGATTTATTACTTTAAAATTTGCCCGTCATCTCTCCCTTATGTAATGATTTGGTATTTTATTAGATTTAAACAAGAAACGTATACATTTTTTTTCCTCTGGTTGCTCCTGAAGTCTCCATGTCTCTGTTGAATTACCCTGGTCCTGTTTTATTCCAGACACACGCACTATTTAGTTTCACGAACGTTAATTGATTTATGATCAAACATTCTCGCCAGTAGATCCGTTTACATCCTGCATTGATGTTTCACATTGCTATTTTTTGCTGCACATCAATTTTGTTTTTTGCCCTATGTAAGACTACAGGCCCCATCCTCTGTGTGTGTGTGTGTGTGTGTGTGTGTGTGTGTGTGTGTGTGTGATATGTCAGCTCCTGCAGCATGATGTCATGTTTGAAATGCCTTTGGTCTTTGAATGACTGCAAGTAGCTGCTAATAACAAGGACTAAATAAACTTTATTGTTTCTCTGTTTTTTTGTGTGCTGAAGGAGAGGGAGCTGATGAATAAATGATGTTTAGAGCTGAAACTTGAAAGCAAAGTCAAATATCACTTGTTTGCCTATTGAATCATAAAATACAAAAAAAAAACTGTATTGTCAAATAAGGTTTATGAGCGCATGTTTGACGCTGTCTTCTGCCTTGATAAAAACTATTAATATTCTGTTTTTTATGGTGACAAGAAAGTTTGGCAAAGCTTATTAACTCCCCTTTAACTTTCACTAAACTGTCGTGTGTCAGTTCGTGTAAAGCAACATGAAATGTTTTGATTTCCTTATTATCATTTGTCAAGATAAATTTAGTTTTTTTTTATTTAACGTTTCTTTTTACTCAGATTTGAGGTTTAAATGGTTTTGTTTGACTTGGGAGAGGCGGATTACAGAAACAACCTTCAGCTCCAACGTGTTGCTCCGTCTAATTGGTGCATTCATGTTGACAAAGGGCCCATTAGAATATAATGAATATTAAATAGACGGGATGAACTTGTCAGCATCAATTGGGATCAGGCGCCACATTCCTTAACAGCTGGCCCGCGAGGCAATTAATGCAAGCTATTACCCCGCGATAAAAGCCCAATTAGCACCAATTACTCCGAAAAGGGAGGGGCGTTTAAAAAAAACGGAGGAGGGATCCTTAATTGGGGTAAAAAAAAAAATAGAAATCCTCACGAAAAAAAAAAAAGTTGAGGGGGGTCTTCATAATAAAAGCGTCTCTCAACGC
>NW_013952407.1:3364830-3366720 GCF_001266775.1 Austrofundulus limnaeus | reverse complement strand
CACGTTTATAGAGGGAAAAATACTCATTTAAAACCTACACAAAAAGACATTTAAATTAAAAAAATAAATAAATGAATTCATTATTTTTATTCTAGTTTTTTTTCTTTTTTGTCTTACCTTACAATTTTATGACACACAGTTAAGCTGACACAACAGCAGAGTGGCAGAATAATCTCATTGAAATAAAAAAAAAAAAAAGGATGGAGGGGTGGTTGTGGGTGGGGGGGCTAAGAAAAGGACTTTAAATGTGTTTAAGCTACAGTGTGGAGAGCAGAGCCCTGCACCTGTCTCCCTCTCGCTGCAGATCCGCACCCCTCCTGCTGCCACTCGCATTGAAGAATCGCGCGCGCGCGTGTGTGTGAGAGAGTGTGTGTGCGACCAGCCATGCATGTCATATTTCTGACCGACGCACGCACGCGCGCGCAAACAACGCCTTTCCTGCGGCATTTGTCTCTTTCTTGTGCGCTGCAGCGAAGACGTGACCTAAATAAGCACTTTATCGTCTGTTCTCCCTTTTAGTCTTCTCATAAGAACAATCTGTAACGGTGCACGTTTTGTCTCGTTCACCCCCCCCCCCCCTTCCCCAATCCTCCTCATGCACGGTAAAGTCTTTGATGAGTGTAATATTAACATGATAAGGAGATGTCAATTAAGGCTTCTCTACCTGACTGAGCACGAGGCTCTGGGATATACTGGCTGTAATGTAATATTAATGCACGCACGCGGTTGTTTCTTATCAGGAGAGATCTCAAGCAAAAAAACGTCCTTTCCACAGGGACCCACTTAGAGTGAAGCTCACATTATAGCAATGATCACCTTTTTTTTTAAAGTCAGTATCTGAAAAATATCCCTCCACTTGAAGAAATAAGTGGCAGGAGTTTAGAAAAGCTTTGATTCTCGTGGGCCATGGCATTCATTTTTTTCGTCTTTGTTTGTGGCCTGATTTTATTTTTTATCACATTTAATTTGATGATTTAAAAAGGACAAATTTAAAAATACTAATTATGCAGAAATTCAAGCAGAAAATTTAAATAATTAAAATAAAAATGAGGACTTTTGATTTTCAAATGAAAGCAATTTCAAATCTCAAAACATTAGCTTTGCTTTTTTTCATGTAAATTATTATGCAGCTGTTTTGTTTATTACAGACTATAGTTCTACTTTTTTATTATAAAATGTTATTTAGTTTAAGCTGAACAGTTTTTTTTTCTGTAAAAGGCCCGGCTTAAATTTCTGCCAACATAGGTTGAGGTGTATGTAAATAAATAATGCTGTCAGCTGTATTGATTGTGGAACAGTGAAGGTGTAAATAAAACAGAGTGCCGATGAGTCCGGCCCTGTGAGCAGAGAACACCCGAGGATAATGAGGCAGAATGCTGCCAGAGACGAGGCCTCCTTCTGAATAAATCACAAATTATTCCCCAAACCCGAAGAACATTCTCCTGGGGGCCATAAGGTCAAGTCCAGGACCTCTGACCTCAGAAAGTCTGGGTTTGGACTGGAGGTGACGCAGCAGACTGAACAGGACTGCTGCTGCTGCTGTGRTGATGATGATGGCGGTGAGGAAACCTGGTTGTTGTCTCTCTGCAGCCTGCTGTCTTCAGCCCTGCCACCGCTCCATCTATTATTTAGTACACTTATTAAAAGTTATTTCAGACCCATCAGGTTCAACCAGATGACCTGAGAAAGGGGGGCAGGGGGAGGGGATCCTGAGTGGCCAGACAGACTGGAAAATCCAAATGGACAAAGTGGAACTGCTAAAACACACAGGCTTGAAAACAAACAGAAAACAGTTTGCATTATTTAAAGGCATTCGCTCAAGAAAGTTTTTTAAGTTATGTACAAACACAAAATATTTAATTAATACACACTTTATATATATATATATAT
>NW_013952407.1:3334090-3364491 GCF_001266775.1 Austrofundulus limnaeus | reverse complement strand
TTTTAATTCTAAGTCTTCAATAGATTTTAGGCCAATTATGTTTATAAAGCATCATTAAGTTTCATAATCRGTAAGAAACACTTTCAGATCAAAGGCGTTGGCCTAATCCTTCAGAGACTGACTTAACTTATGTCTCCACACAGCTTTTGTGTTTGGCCTCTCTGCACGGTTTTAAATATTGAAATCTTTGGTGAAAAGGGATGACATAACCTTTTCCCCCTTAATGAGATGTGTACCCATGTACTTCCCATCTGTGTCCAGAGAGGGCAGGGCTATCATGTGTGGTGGGGGGTGGGGGAATGGGTGAGATCCGTATGGAGCAGGAGCTGGCCGAGGCAGAAAGGTCAGCGGAGGCAGGAGACAGGCGGGCTGGCCGACTGCTGAAGCTTTGAACCTAACAGATGGTGAAGGTTAGGTGACGTCCCCTCGCCTGGCCTTTCCCCAGTAATTGAGGATAATTTGAGTACCAAAGAGAGCGGGCCTGTCCACTGTTGGGCCCAGAGAGGAGAGACGGGGTTAATATGAAAATGATTTTGCATTACGGCTGGCTTTTGTGAGGCTGGGCGCAGTCCTAATCCTGGCCTGAGGCAGCAGGAATGAAGAAGTGTCACCCTGGGTCCAGGCGCCACGCCATGCACATGAATACATCTCCAGCCCATCGCCCTGTGCCCCCCATTAACCAGCACTCTGCCAGGACCGATTACACACACCCACTCAGGAGCCCGCCTGGCTTTGGGGGCATTTTAGGGAGGCTTGGGAGTGAACTGACATCACTCCTTATCTCAGAGGWACAAAAGAGGTACAGAAAGATATCAACAGGGATTTTCCACCTCCTGCCATTTATACATGAGAACAATATTACCTTCAAAATAGATTTTTTTTATTTTTACTTATTAACAAATTTGCAAATTGCATGAAATGTGACATTTAGTTGTTTTATTACCTATTTTGAGGGAAATATTTGCTTTACAGCTCCTCTCAGCGAGTGCTTTTCAGGTTGCAACTTTGGATTCCCTTCTGTTCACAAAGTTGCCTCTTTGGTTTGATGAAGTCACTYAGAGCTATTGATTTAACAGTCAAACTGGGCATGTTAACCTGAAGAGCCTTGGAGGGAGTTCCTGGGAAAGCGGAGGTGCCCCGGGGAGCGCCTCTGATGCTCCRAGTCACAGCAGACAGGAACGTCATTTAGAATGGAAAACGTGGCCTGAGACCTCGTTGAAGTTTGTATCGTGTCAAAGAATCCTGAATATTTTTTAATAGAAAAAAAAGTTTTATCTTTAAAAGCTGCAGCTTTATTTTTTTGAGAAATCAACACTAACTTCTACTCAAAGAATTATAATAATAAAACAAAGGACGAAAATAAATCCTTTTATACAAGATTAGTAGCATTTAAGAACACTTTCTGGACTTTTCCATCTTCAAATATCCGATTTAAATAAAAAATGAAAGGACAGTTTCTGCACTTTAACGCTCAGTGTTTCAATCACCGGGTTCGGAACACTTTGCAGATTAGCAATCTTGACCATGAATTTTCAATATTTGTCCATCTGTACACAACGATTCCAAAATGCCTTACATCCGATGTGATGATTTATTTTATAACTATCCCGTTTCCTGTTCTTGTGCTGAGGTCGAGACACTCTTTGTATGAATGCATGAAGGTGAAGTATCTGCTGTGCTGTTGAGCTGGGTGGCCCTTGGGCTCCCCCAGGTGTAGTCCAGATGAAGGGGTCTTTACTGGCGAGTCCCCGCTGCGGTGCCCTCTGCTAGTCCGTCTTGCTCCCCAGAAGCAGTGAGCTTTAAACGGGCTCGGCCTGTGACCCCTCCTCCGGCGCTGCTTGTCTTCAACGGGAAGGGACCTTCCCAGCCCTGGGGGACAGTTTCTGGCTGTAACTGAGGTCCTCATCTTTCTCTACCTGTCTCTTTGCTTTCTTCACACAAGGGAGTCCCCACCACTGAAGCTTTTTTTTTTCAGAATTGAAACAAGTTCAGGTTCATGTACAGAATAAAGCTAAATAATGATTTATTGGCTCCACTTACACCATTGATTTTGTTAAAAGAGAATAACTGTCGGAAAGATGGAGTTTGTCTCACTTGGCCTGAAACAGGGCAGCTCTTTGCCTCCATTTTCCCCTCTCTCTACCCCACCCCCTGCACTTCATGTGGATTGGTCAGTTGTCGGGTCAGTCGTTCTCTCTGAGGATGACGGTTGAATAAAAATTGTGTACCGCTGCTCTAAACAACGAGAGAAGCAGCTGTTTTATGCGGCTCATAAGCCTTTTTCCTTTTTCTGCAGCACAGACGCACACGCTTGCTTGCACACACACTCACGGCATGATTGAAAAAWTTTTTCCATCTTATTCCATAATGCAACTCATATTTCAGTAAATCACATGAAGGAAAATTTATCTGGCAGTTAAAATTTTATTTATTTGCTTCCTCGCAAAGGAGTGCATTTCTGGTTTTTTTTTCTCTTTTTCTAGCCAGAGATGTTATTTTTGCATGTGTTTTCTATTTTGTGAGTTGTAAACGTAAAAGCAGATATGTGACGATTCTCTGCCCTTTTATCTTTAAATTTTTTAACTCTTTTTTCCCCTCCCATTGGAAAACATAATCATTCCTTTGACCGACACAATCACGGTAGAATATATGTCTTTGAAAGGCAAAACAAACAAAAAGTCATCTTTTAAATAAGACCAACTGTAAACAAACCCAGGGCAGCCCTTTGAAAAGCCTTGCCAAGAGATTTACCTTAACTTGTGGATAATATTTCTAGAACTTGGTTTAAATTTCAAGTGTCTTGGATTTATATATATATAAAAAATTGAACAAAAGAAAGCCAGTCTCTAAACTGCAAATATTATCTGCTGTTTGGGCAAAATGTCAAGGCTGCCTTTATTTTATTTTATTTATTTTTTTGTCTCACACACAGAGCCAGATCTAGGGTCTGGCAAATCCCAGAATAAACCTCAGACTATATTACTATTCCCTCGAACTTAAACAAATTATAAAATAATTGTTATGAATTGTTTGATAAAAACTGTTAACACTTTTAAGATTTTTTGTTATTTTATTTTCTGCTTGATTTTCTTTATTTAAAATTTCTGATCTTTTTGACCTGAATTTAAATCAGTGTTTATATTGTTTTTTTCCTGCTGGTTAAGTTCATGTTTTTTTAATATACTGGTAGACACAATTTTTAGGTTTCAACTGATGTTATACACAAGTATTGTTTTAATAACTTTATTTTCAACACTTTCTACACGTTATGAAGCCTGATTTATTTTGATGATTGAATATATTAAAAAGAAGATGTGCTTGCTTGCTTCACAATATCTCTCTTCCTGGATGATAAACACAGCAATAACTATTTCTTGGTAATAACTGTAGTTGGGGAACCAAGTAATGTCCTGTTCCCTTGATCATTCTCATTGAGCCATGATGAAAGCACATGAGAATTTGTTATAGGGTCCTGGTGTGACATCCATTACTCCTTAATATCCTGCAATGTTTCCTCTCCTCTCTTTAGATATCTTTCCCCTAAAATCCACATCACTGTGGATATAACAGCCCACCTCAGCATGCACATTCCAACCTCTTCAAGCTCATTGTTGCACRTTTTTCCCCCTCCTTTTGTTTGTTTATTTGAACTCATCAGAGAGGGATCATTAAAAAGCTGCTGCTGCTGCACTGCTGAGTCACTTTTCTTTTAATTGGATGCAGCTTTTCAGTAAAGCTCCGTGGCTGGATGCAAAGAGGAACACCACTGTCWGTAATTTGGTTTTCCTTTGTAGTGAGACCTTGTCAGAAGCAAATAAACTCACCGGCCAGGCAACTCCGTTTCCTGCAAACTCCTGCACCTCAGCAAGAGATCCTTCTCTGTCATCTGATGCTCCACTCTACTCAGAACAGACCTGGTAAGGGGAGTGTGGGGGTCGAAGAGAGGGGACGCTTCAGGGAAAAGGAGAAAAGCCACAGCCTCGCTATCATCATTTTTATTTTGATTTTTTTCTCCCCATCCCCATTCTTTAATCCGTCTGATGAAGTCTGGACAGGCAGAGGCATGCTCTCGCAGACAGCAATTTCACTTCACCATATGAGCCTCGCACATCGAATGGCAAGCAGRGAGGAGAGAAGGGTCTGCCGGGAGCACAGCCAGCCGAAAGGAGAGACGAAGAAAATACATGACATTAAATCTAGGATGGATAGCAGTCGGGGTGCACTGGTACCTCATGATATTCTGTCTGCAGTGTCCCCCTGCTCTCCTGCACGAATATGGCTTCATCATTACATATGTGCCCAGATATAAAGGACACTTGTGCCGACGGACAATTTTAGGACACGTGCATGTAAAAATATAAGCCAGGTATACTCACAGAGAGGAAGCCAGGTACCCACACAAAATGGTGGTAAGCGTAGTGATGCTTAGCCCCTCCCTGCTCAGTGAATGTGGTGCCGACACCCTGATCACGTGACAGGGGAGGATGGAAAATTAGCGCTTCTACTGTGGGTGCAGTTGGATCTCTCCAGTTTATTTGTCCACACAGACACAATGCATTTGAGATGCATTGCTTCAAGAMAAATAAACTGACTCATGATGAATGTTTTTATTGAGATGATTTAAATCAGTTTTTCAAAATCACAAGAAAAGCCACCGATTTAGATTTTAATACAGAAGTTTCATAATGAATACATGAGATTYCAGAATAAACATACTGCTGCGTAATAAAAATACTGTCCTCTACAGATTCATGTCATTGTAAAGGGGACAGGAAGGAGAAAGGTAATAGGTAGAGGCTAAAATAATTAAATTTGGGTCAATAGACCATGCCCAGTTAAATACAAAGGGAGATCCATAATCCTGCTTGTTCTTTGATCTGCTTGCATTTCCAGCACACTGTGCTGACCAAGCAGATCGCTCCTGAGATTCTCCCCGCTTCCKATATACATAATATATCCAGCTCATATCCTCCACAAACTGATTACTCCCTCTCTGAAAATATGTGTGGGCCTCAGGAGGGATGTGTTTGCTTTAGATCCTGCAGTGGATGGAGAGCAAACACTATAGGTCACACGCTCTGATTGGGTGGTATGTAATTAAGGCTGCATTTGGCAGCTTTCAATTTTAGGTGAGAATTGAAGGGGAATTAGAGTGATTGTGTCTATTACTAAGCTCACCCGAGAGTCTGGGGGTATGTATCAGTTATCTAAAGCTCAGTCTCCTTTAAGAGATTACTCCATCTGGTTTGGGACTTGCTGAAATTGAGAGGCTGTTTGGAGGGGTCGGTGTTTTTACACTGAAGTCACTGTTCCTGCAAAAAAAGAAAGTAATAAAAACTACAAATAGTTTCATTGAGAAATGATTAATGATCAGCTTTTGCCTTGACTAAAAGACTGACTTCCGAAGCCTCCATCTGTTCCAAGCCACCACTACTGAGAGGCGTTCTTCCCAGTAGCTCATCACCATCACTGTGTCCGTGTCGAGTCGGACAGAGGCTCCAGTGAATCGTTTTAAATGTATTTTAAATGGCAGTAATAAGGCCTGCTGAGTGATTGATGTTGTCAGGAAATCGCGTATACCTAAGTAACCAGGGGCCCAGCAGGTGTAGATCAGCAGCACATTAGACAGGGAGAGGAAATGTGCCACACTGGTGGTGGTGTTTAGGAGATGTATTGGTCTTCCTTCAATTCTGATTTTACRTATTGTATCACTGGAAATGTCGCAGTGAGTTCTACCTGGAAATGTCTGTTTAACGCTCTTCAGCTGAAGGGAAAACTGAGACATCTCAAAATATTGATCCAGTTATTGACACCATTTGATTTTTTAAGCTTATTATTAAAGCTGTCAAATGACAGTGGAAGTGTTTAGGGWTTATCTCTCTGTTAGACATTTGTTTCAACATATACTTACCAAAGACGTATTTGAAGACCTGCTTTCAGAATCAATAAACTCAAACTTATTAATTAGATCTTTGATAAAGATTCATTAGTGGTGTGGATCAGCTGTCTGAATCTAAATATTTCAATTGCCATCCTGGTAGCTTCGCTGGCACCTTACAAAACCTTTACTGCATCCAGACAGCCTACAGGTCAGGGCTATTCAACTAAATTGCTCCGGGGGCMACAGTTTCYGCAGGCCCACAGCTGAGGGGCCGAACATCCAGCAGTTAAATTCATGTAAATAAACCAAGTATTACAAAGGTCTGTTACCTTTGAAATAGTTAATTTTGCTGCCTTTAATCATGAAAAAACATAAAAACCTTATGTAATAAAAGTAGTGATAATAAAACAACAAAAACAAACAAAAAAATCATATCATTCCTCTTATATACCACAAATAAAATTTTGACATTTCTGACTTGCCCAATTTTTAAACCAATTTAATTTCACTTTCACAGTTTTATTTTCAACTGCTTGTAGTTTTCACTGTCTTGGGTGTTCATGAAATGTTTTTTTACCAGCTTGAAGACAAGATTCTGATGTTTCTGTAGATACCAAACATGTCTATTTTTAACTGAAAGAACTTAGAGTAGTTAAAGTAGAAAACCAGGGGTTTGGGCTTAAGAGATGAATGAACCAATTGGGGGACCGAACTTTGGTCATTCGCGGGCCACATCCGGCCCGCGGGCTGCCAGTTGAAAAGCCCTGCTTTAGGTTCTGGAGGCTGGCCTTGACTTTGAGTCATTCCCAGGGTCCCAGGTCTGCGAGGGGCTCTGAGGGGACAGCTTTGTGTGACGCACACAGAGCAGGTGTTCCTCTGCATTTGTTGTGGTCAGTTCGGGATGCAGTCTCTGTGCAGACCACGACCCCTTAAAACTTTAAMTAGACCCCTTGACCTTTTTAGTTTTTAAAAAGCTTCTGCAGCGGGATCTGAACTCATTTTGATTTTAAAATTGTGCTCAACATTTTCTTGTGCATGAAATGAAACTTAATATTTTGAGTAAGATCTTAAGAAGCTGTCCAAAATTACGTATGAAAATAGATTTTTTTAATTTGCAAAAATTAGATCACCCAAACCTAAAATGAGTTTCTTTTATTTAAATCCTAGATATAAATATATATTTTTAGCAGTGGTTTTGAGCTACAGRAAGCAAAACACAGCAGCCTTGTTGTTTGTGAGGGTTGTGTGTGAACGGAGAATATACTGTATCACACTTGTCAGGTGAGGATTTTTTCAGTGGCACCTCGATTTCTCAAATTGGGGTCTTCTCTTTTCCTTCTCTTTTCCCTCACCGTGYATCGTGCCGCTGGGAGAGGTTGTGACTTTTTCTCCCCACTGACCTGCTTCAGGCCTCGGGGCTTTCTGTGGGGAATGAGCTACTTGCTGACCACTTCAATAAACCTCCATCACAGGTATCATTTRCAATTCTTGTAACCACGTTCAGACTTTATAATGTGACATGCGCTGTCAMCGTCTATACAGCTGGACTAGAAGCTAAACCAGAAATTTCTCTCCAATGAATCATTTGTTAGAATATCTAATATTGTTCCAGAGGTGTGTTCTGAAAGGATGGAAGGATTTTCCGAATATCAAATCATGTTAAATTAAGAAAGTTAACTTTTTCTTGAGCTGATCAAACTAAATGTAGCACAAAAAGAAAAATCTAATTTTTTTCTGTGTAACTTTTAGTATAATGCTGATATTTGAAGTTAATGAATTATTCACTTTAAATGATTTTGTATACATATATTTTCTCTAAGTTAAGACAAATTATTGACAACATTATATAGGCCTTAAAAAAGAATGATCAAAATGTTAATTTTAAGCTCCTTTTTAAAATTAAAACTTTTTGYGCAGCATAATGATCCATTAGAGACATAAAGATCCATCAGACTAGGTTCAGTTGTGGCTCATATTAAACTTGTTGACAGCAGCTTGGTCAAATATCAGAAAATGGCATAGGATATTCATTTAGTGTGTTCAAATTGTTTTGCATAGAACTTTTACCTGAAATTGTAAACATTTACTGGTTAAAAATGTATTTTTAAAGTGCTTATTGTAGAACAATAAAAGCACTGAAAAGGTATGAATCTGTGAAACGCAGCAAAGATTAAGATCTGTTTTAAACGAAGATATTTATTTATTTATTTATTTATTTATTTATTTATTTATTTATTTATTTATTGTTGTACATCTACTTTTTCATGATGCATGTATCTGTGTCTTTGTTTTCTCTGCATTCCAGGAAAAAAATAAATGACAATAGATACAAAAATGGCCCTCAGCAGTTCATTGATAAAGGCATTTGTGATTATTTTTACAACTAATCAATCCTTAATTTAAAACATCTTATTTTTATAYACAATGTAAAACTGTTTTTCTTATATGTGGTAAAAATACTGTTKTATTATTTTACCAGTTAAGTTCAGAATCTCTACTTTCCAACTTAACTACAGTGTTTTAGTTTGATTTATGTTGTAAAAGTTTTGATTTGTCATAAGCTTGTAGATGAGCTTCAGCAGCTTCTGATCGTCCCTCCCTTTCACAAACATGCTGTACAGATTCAGGTTGATTCGACCTCAGCCACGCTGTTGACTTTTCCAAGATAATGGGAAGCATCTTATTGTGTTGTCGTAGGCACAGTGATTACTGCTTTCCCTATGAAAAGTTCTCCAGGATCAAAGACTCTCTCATGCATTAATAAAGGGTGTTTTGTGAGAGTCTTATTAGCTGTAATGTGCCTGTCTGGTAATTCATGTCTGGTGGCAGGCAAGCGTCACTTGTAGGCAGGAGAATGAAAGAGTGCAGACAGTGTTGTATTTCAATATTGCTGCCTTTCATGGGTGCTGGGGCTAAATTTATATTGATCTGAATTTGATAATGATTCTATTAGCTCTGTTAAATCTGTATGTATTCAGGGTCTCAGTTACACTGGAACAGAAAAAGAGGCAAACAAAACAAATTAGTGTGTATGGGTGGATTGTGTTGCATGTAATTTAAGAAGAAATTGATGCAGAATATCAAGAACTGTCATAAAGTTTGAACAGAGCACAGGAGGCTGTGTTTGTGCAAATACCWAAATAGCCTCTGGCTTATGGTCATTATTGCAGATTTATACACAGTATCAAACTCTATTTGATAAATCAATTAGGTTTTTTTTTATTTTTCATATCTTTATTTAAAAGTTAAAAGTTTTATCTCATTTTTGTGAATACTGATTGACAACAGCCTTCCTGTAGCTCAGAAGCAGATCAGGTTACAGAGGTCACTACATCACTTGTTATTAACACACTGAGTAATTATTGGCACCTTTGTGACATTGGTCAGCAGGTCTGCCAATACCTGTCTCCTGCTATCATGCTCAAACAGAGGTCATTATTAGAGATCTGGGGCACGACGGGGACCTCGGGGACTCCACTCATTCACCGGCTCAACAGGCCTAAAGCAGAGACGGGTCAGGTCAAGGGTTTTGCCTCGACCTGACCCGTCCCAACCTCTTCCTGGCTCGCTTCCTCTGCTTTTTCACTTCTCTCATCATCTTTTTTTTTTTTTTTTGGCTTTTATGGTTTCTATACAAGTTATTACACAGACGCTGATGTTTTCTACGTTTCTGGGATGTTTTTTTGAATTTACAACTATATTGTGAACAGAAAGCTTTCCTTATGGTCTCTGCAGGTAACAGGTGATGTAGAGGAATCACAGCTCATCCTCAGCATTTTTATTTTTTTATTTTTTTTACCTGGCAATGTGTGGCCAATAAATCTTTGACAAAACAGTCATACAGATGCACGCCTATATATTTCGAGGAATTAACACACAGCATCGTACACGGTCTAAGAAAACTATAATTCATGCATAATTAATTGGCGGCATGATTGCTTGAGTTTACTATCATTTTTCTGTGGTGCGACCAAGTCTTTCCTCAGGCTGTTTAGCCCTAATGGACTTTGGGGATATTTAATTTAGGGCTGTCCAGGAGCAGAAATGGAGCTCCAGAATTCTCACTCTTTCATATAACACATATGGCCCCCCAACACCCAAATGACTTGTGGTCAGAGGCAGTCTAATTGCCTGTCATTTTGATAAACTTCATCAGCTTATTTAAATGTTGTGCCTCACATCCCCGTTTTAGCTGAAGGTGGGAAGCATGGTAAAATTGGTGGAGGAAGATTTTCATTATTGTAGATCAAATATGTGATTAGACAAAAAAGAAACACTGAAAATTCTTCTGCTGGTTAACAAAACAACATTTTGATGTCTTACAACTAGGGTTTTTGGGAACATAGAAATAAGATGTGCCCATGCTTGGGACAGAAAAGAAGCATTAATGCCCATCTTGCATCTAAATGCAGCTGTGTGCTTTGAACGAAATTGCTTGAATGATGCTGAATGTGGTGGCCAGATTGTTGAAGTAATTTAAACTTGTTGTGCACCAGACAGTCTCAGATTTGCAAGCTGTCTCTCAGAAAGCGAGGCAAGATTAAAGATGGGTAATGCATGGTTGGGGTATAGACTTGAAAGGATTTTTTTCTTCAGAGTGTGTAGCGAGACATTGAAATAGCTCAGTAGTTACAGACCCAGGATGAAAAGATATATAGCATGTTACACAAAATAATAATAATACAAAAACTTAAAGTTTTCTTTTTTGTTTTTTTTTAATATATATTTTAATATATTTGTCATGACTCCAGTTTACGACGGGTTAATAGTCACATTCGGCAATGGTCCTTTCACAGTTGGTGGACGGGGCAAACAGAACATGGCCAAACCCCCGGTCTGTCGTTGCTTCATTATCCCTCTGTAACCATCCACCACAGCCTGCTGGGCCTGCCACTGCACCAACCAGTCGCCCGAGACGAAAGGCAATGAACTCCGAAACATGCCGTTCATCTTCCAGATCCAGTGATTTACTGATTTAGCATGGGTCTCTCACCCCCAAGAGTCACTGCACCCATGCGCCGGCGTTTCCTCTCTCTGCTGAATAAACATTTATAATCTTTAAACTTGATGTTCTGATATTATGAAAATAGAAATCAAGCAGTCAAAAAGCATTTTTGTGAGCAACCAACTGATGGAGGAAATGGAGAAAAATGACAGCGGGGGTGTAACAGGAAAAATGTGTATAACTGACTGGACTGTGGCACTCAGAGGAGGTTTGAAATCATGCTGGGGAAGGGATGAATGTGGGAGCTACTTCTTTTCCTGCTGAGCTGTACCAAAAGACAGAAAAAAATGGGGCACAGTTATTTTTCTTCCCCCCCTCAGTTTTTTTTTAGCATTTTCGTTCCTTGAAAGAGTTTTCTCAGAAGCTGGATTGCACTTTTGTAATTTTCTCATCACTCTGATGCAGCCACCTGTCTTTTTCCACCCGCCTTTCATTGTCTCCTGAATAATAAGTCCACATCCACATACAGAATGGAACAAGGAAAATGACCAGGGAAGAAGAAGGAAAACACAAGGTGCTAGTGAAGGGGGGCGGTGGTGTCTTGAGATGAAAACGTGTGGATGTGTTTGTGCATGTAAGGGGGGGGGGGGGTGAGAGTGTTCTATAGAAAAAATAAGAAAAAAAAAACAGCACTGCAATAGAGATGTGTTGGGGGAGGGAGGGGTGCATACTAAAAGATGAGAGAGGTGACCTTTTTCTCCCTGCTTCTGTCTGGCCGTCAGTGAGCAGCCATGTTTGATAGGGAAGCCATTTTCTTGCCCCGCTCATTACTGTGTTTTATATTCAACTGAGTTGGGATTCGCTGGTCATTGCTGGAGCCGGCGGTCATGTCAGGCGTCAGCTTAAGAGTGGGCATCATGTTTACGTGCACGTGTGTGTGTGTGTGTGTGTGTGTGTGTCCAGTCTGAGTGAACGGCTGTGAAGGCGGGGGGGCACAGGGGTGTGCTCAGATGAGACAGACAGACCTCTGGGTTGAAAGCCAGAGCTCAAGTTCATGACTGCAGACAATGGAGAGCACTTTGTGGATCAGCTGGGAGTCTCGCTGGTTTTTGGCATCAGTAGAAAACTCACCATCGTATTTGTGCCTTTGATTGCGCCTCGTCTTCTCCTGGTCCACTCTGTGCACCGCAACCTTTAGTCAAAGCCCGTGAGCACAAACAAACGCCACTCTATGACCACGTGTGTGTGTGTGTGTGTGTGTGTGTGTGTGTGTGTGTGTGTGTGTGTGTGTGTGTGTGTGTGTGTGTTTCCTGCTGCTGTTTTTGCGTTCATGAAAGACAGAGGCGCTGTTTCACTGGGCATGTGCGTGGTGTCAGACTGTGCTCCGAGTACAATACACGATGACAGTACAACACACAGAACCCCCCACCCCGTCCAACACACACACACACACACGCTGGCCACAAACACCATCATTCCTCCTGCCCTCCTCCCTCTTTACACCCCTTCACGAGGACATCTGCTCCCCAAGCGTAGCTGCCATTGTGGCACTCCACACGAGCAGGGGTTTTAGCCACTGGTGGTGTGAAATTAAACAGCCACCTCGTCCCTTGATGATAAGTGGCGTCCTGTCTTCATGCTGCGGCTATCTCCTGTCACACAGCACAAGGTCATGCTTTCAAGGGTGATCATGGGAATTAGAGTTCCCTCTTGTAAAGAGAAAAATAAACCATAAAGTGAACATGAGGCAGTTCATGTTAGGATTGGATTTTGACTTTTAATTTATTTATTGATTTATATTTTTGTAGTTTTTTTTGATGACTGAACCTCATCTGATACAGAACAAAACACACATTTTACTGTGAATCACCCACATCGCACTTCACCAACTCCTTCTTTATATTCAGATTTTATGAAAGCAAATACACAATGACCTTTMTCATACTGAAAACCGAACATTTTTCTTTTTTTTCTTTTTGTAAAAATTTTATTTGACACACAGGTACACTATAATTACATATTGTGCAGGCCCCACATTCAAGTACATTTAGAAAAAGGAAGAAAAGTCTTGAAAGTAATGAAAAGGTTTTTTTTCTCCTTGGCAAATTATCTTTTTGAAATTAATARTTAATATTTCAGTATTGCTATATATTTTTAATTCACCCTTTGCATTTTTTGCAACTATAATGCATCCTTCCACATTCATTTCACTGCTCAGCCTTGATGAGTACTTCAAATGTGAATTAAAGCACTCCATTTAAGAGGAAAATGAGTAATAATTCAAAGATATTAATAAAACATTACAATGCTATTCAAGAAAATTGAAAGTTGAAAAACAGGGGAGAAGAGAAGGAAACATTAACTCTTAAGAGTGTTTAGTGATGTTTTATGGTGGTATGTCTGGGTTATGAATGAGCAAAGAGCGAGGCAAGTGGAGCACCGGAGGGCAGGATGCCTCAGCGGTCAGATGAAGGGGGAGAGGTCAAGGAAAATACACGACAGTTGGGTAAATTAGTTAAATGGGATCACTCAATAATAGTTTTGTAACTTAAAAGATGTGCGGTGGAGCAGTGCAGTCACAGGAGTGGAAGGGTCAGACATTACCTTTTTTTCTTGTAAAATATGATTCACCCTCCTTCTGCTCTGTCTCTTTATTTAAGACAGTTAAAAGCAAAGGAAATGAAAAAAATCTCACGACTTTTAAAATTAATAAAAATTTTATTTTTTTACAGTTACGATCGTATTAAAATGATTGAAATAGACTGTTAATACCAATGGTGTGAGTTTTTCAGTTCTACTGAAGTTGGTGCATCAGTGATTCGGCTGAACTTTGGGTCATTTCCTTTTTCAGGTGAAGCAGATCCTTTGAATGAAAACCGGGCCGTGCGACAGACAGCTGGTGACAGAACAAGATTTTCATTTAATCAAAGTGATTTTGCACATTTTTTGTGTGGTTGTTAAATGTATTTTGTTTACAGTTTTGGGTGGGTTTAAATGTGTTCATGTTAAATGTGGTGACCCCTCGGGGTCCACAGCAGAACATTTAGCAGTGGGATTGTCCCAGGTGGTTGTGTTTTTGTTGGGTTATTTCTCCTGCTGTCAGGGAGAGGCAGGGTTGATAGTGCTGACAGAGTCTTGAGGGTCCACGCAGTCATGACTCCCGTTTGGTCGTTTGCCCCCATGGGTGCATATTTCAGAAGCCTGTTKACCAGCAAAACAACTTGAGCTTATCCAGGCATTTTCAACATGTTCCTTCTCTAGATGTATCATTTTCCTTATTGTTTTTGACTTAAACAAATTATTTATTCAAGAATTTTAGTCTTTTATCACATTTAGTATTTAGTCTCACAGAGAAGTCAAATGCTTTACACAGTGTGTAAGGCTCAATAAAAATTTATTTTTTCACTAGACCTGAAAAAACTTTTTCAACTTTTATTTGTTTTAATGTCATCTTAGAGTGCCCTTTCAAACTCTTTCCTTTTTCATCAGAGAAAAGTTCAAAAGCTYTCCAAAAAGGTCGGAAATAGTTTGAGAGCTTTGTTTTCATCTTCATGAGTATTTATAAACGATTACTGAATAAAAAAGGCTAAGGTTATACTATTTTTCAAATACGTTTTAAATATATTTTTGTCAGTTTGTCTTTTGAAGGTTGTAGTTAGTTTTAGCTGATAGAACTTAGATTCTTTTGATGAAAAAAATGACGTAAAAGATTAAAATATTTTACATAACATTTTGTACAATGGCCTACATTTAAAATATTTTGTTCAACGTAAATCGGTGTCGAAATTGATTAAACTTGTTTTATTATTAGTGGCAATTAAATAGAATATGAACTGCACTTTGAGCTGCTGAAACTCAAACAAACGAAGTCTCATAAAAYCAAATTTGCAAACAAACATTCAACTGTCTCATCAAAGTTTATGAATAATTCATACTGTTGAAATTAAAAACTAATGTTCTGTAATTTCAGGATAAATTGCACAGTTACATTAATCTTCTTTCTGTTTGTAAATATTCTTACATTTTTTTACTGTTTATTTTTAATTCTMCCTTTACAAGCAGCATGCATTATGTCATTTGGGCCTTTTTATGYTTCTTTTAAATATTCCATCTCCTGTCTTTTTCTTTGCCACTCTCAAACTATCACACATGCACACACACACAAACACACACACACACACAGCACTAAAAGTCATTTTGATGAAAAATGAGTGGCGGTGTGATTTGGGATAGCTTGGAGCCAGCAGTGATGTCATTAAGCAGCACCTTAGATGATAAGGCAATCCCAGCCACTGAATAAATAAATAAATTAAAATGGTTCAGTYTGTGTTCTTTTCACCTCCCATCAGAACCCCGCTATCCCAAATCCTGACCCCTTATCCCTGCCCCCTATACTGCCCACCCCAATATCCCCTCAGCGCACACATCATAAATACACCCCTTCGCTGCTGATGCAGTCGCCACCACTGCTCCCTTCCCCCTGCGTGTCCACCGGCATATTTGGGGGGTGGCGGTGGAGGGGGGGAATGATTGCAGCTTTGTAATAAATAATGCATTCTACTAATACGCATTCAGGTGGAATCAGTCTTTGGCCCATCTTCTGCACATCCACAGAGAGAGAGAGAGAGAGAGAGAGAGAGAGAGAGAGGGGGAAAAATAGAATCCAAGAAGGGGGAAAGCTTTCCTTCTGAAATCGGTGACGGCTCGATAATAGGCTAAAAAAAAACAAGCACAAGAGTGAAAGAGTGGGAGAGGGAGAGAGTGATGAGGGAGAGGGAACAGAGGAAGAGGAGATGGAGGGGGGGTACAAGAGAGGGAGAGAGTGGCAAGCATATTATAACTCATCCATGTGGATCACCCTAGTAGATTGGGAGCAATCCCTTGTTGAAATTGTCTTCTAAACACTTAGAGAGAAGGAGACAGAACGGAGCGGCCAGCCCAGCTCAGTGTGCCTGTGTGTGTGCTCTCACACTGCCTGCTATCTCAGCCAAGGTAGAGACACCTCTGACAGACGGCTTGCATGTGTGTGTGTTTCACTCTGCTCTAGTGTGTATTGCATATCTTGTCAACCAGCCTGTGTGTGTGTGTGTGTGCATGAGAGAGGAGGAAGATGTGTGCATGTGGTGGTGATGGTGGCGGTGGGGGTATTATGCACCCTGGATGTTGCCTCGTGCTTTAAACAGTTGCCTACAAGCCCAGGTAGTGTGTGCCGGCTTCTAAATAAGCACATTCACCGTCCCCTTCAGGACGGGAGGCAAGGCTGCAGAGTGTGAAATCAGACTAATACAGTGGCGTGGGGCTGAGCAGGAGCAGGAAGAAGCTCCTGCATGACTTACTTAGAACAGAGGGTTAGAGGACCAGCTGAAGATAAACAGGGGATTGGACATCAGGGATAAAAGGAAAAAAAAAGACAGTAAGGTCAGTAAATTTTCTTGATTTTTTTATTATTTTTATTTTTTATTTTTTTTTGCTCTTTGGATGCTCACCATCACTTGTCAGTACTTTGAGTGCAGTTAGTGTGGGGCTGAGACTGAGGCTGTGACTCTTCTGATTTACTGCAGAAAGTATTGATTCTTTGCAAGTTTGTGGGAAGTGTGTTGTTTTTGATCCTGCCAGGTGAGAGCAGAAGGAAGTGGAGGGGAGGGTGGGGGAGAGGGGGCTGGCATAGAGTGGCCTAGCACTTTATTTAGCATGTGTGCWCGTAAGAGTGTATAGAGTTCTTTTGTTTACATAACTTTATTTGTAGGTGTTCTAGATTTATGTGCAGCCTACACTGTGAGCAGAAAACATGATTTTTTTTTATTTCTAATATTTACAGTAGCAGACAAGTGAAGTACGCGTGCATGTGTCATGATGTGTGTGTGTGTGTGTGAGAAATCTTAGGGGTAGAGCCTTTGCTCTGTGGCGCTGAAGTGGAGGAGGGAATACCACTRGGAATGAAATGGGTCATGGTGAGTTAAAAAGAAAGAAAAGGACTTTTCATCCTCGSTTTACGTGGATGACGTAGAGAGAAGATGCCACTGACAGACAGTGGTAGCTTCAAAAACAGCAAACAGACGCCGTGTCATGTGGTGACCGACTATCCAATAAGAGCATGTGCACACGCATATGGTAAGACCACGTGACCACGGTGCGCGCACACACAAGATGGTGTCCACAGCTTTGGGATTAAAACTTGAGCTTACAACATCAAGTTTTTTCAAAAACTTGAGAAGTATTACAACGGATTAGAGTTTCACTGATGACAGAATTTATTATTATTATTATTATTATTATTATTAAGAATACTGAAAACTGAACATTACTTTGACATTAATATTACAGAAAAAAATTAGTGTGGTACAAGTTGTAAAAAAAAATCTGAGGGTTTTGAACAAAATATTGCATAGGTATGGGTGTCAGCATATAGATGTGTTTAGCCACACACAAGCGCAGGAAAAGTGAAAAAGCCTGGACTACCAAATTGTCAGCAATACTAAAGACATCAACACAAAAATTTCAGCCATCCATCACAGCTGTCGGCCTTTTTCTGTGGCGACAGTGATTTATTCCAGGGCTGAAATCATTTGGACTCTCTCTCTCTCTCTTTCTCACTAACTTATTGGCTTTCTCACTTACATTCGCCAACACACACACACACACACACTGGCCACAAACACCATCATTCCTCCTGCCCTCCTCCCTCTTTACACCCCTTCACGAGGACATCTGCTCCCCAAGCGTAGCTGCCATTGTGGCACNAAAATTTCAGCCATCCATCACAGCTGTCGGCCTTTTTCTGTGGCGACAGTGATTTATTCCAGGGCTGAAATCATTTGGACTCTCTCTCTCTCTCTCTTTCTCACTAACTTATTGGCTTTCTCACTTACATTCGCCAACACACACACACACATGCATACACACACACACACATAAACAACGCACAGCAACTCTAACCGTGTTAATAAGTGTTGAATTTTTCAGTTGTGGTTCTCTGGAGTTGACAAGTGTTGATTCTAGAATAATTTGTTCTTTTAGAAAGCTGACTTGGCTCCAAGGGCAGCGTTCAAAATATCAAACATGTTTTACCCGGGTGAGTTTTGGCTTTCACAATGTTTGCTTTTGATATTTTTTTTTTCAGAGCAAAATAAACTCAGCGTTTTGGCAGTGTATGAAAACAAATAATCAGAAGGATCACAGTGTTTATTTGGCCATTTTGGATATATGTTTATGGAAGCATATTTATAACAAATGCATTTTAAAAGCAATTCAAGACAAAAACAGCACTTAAAATAATCTTTAGCTTTCGAAAATGACTCTAAAGTTAATTTTCTCTGTGTTCATTTCTGGTAAAAAAATAAAAACAACAAAAAAAGTTTAGTTAATGAAATAGTTTATTGCAAAAGCTTATTTCACAAATGGCGTTCATATTCAAAACGGCAAAAAAAGTTCTAATAAATTTATTATAATGCAAATAAGATTGTCTAATTGGGATGTACATTAGTTTTATTTATTCATTTGTTTATTTATTTTTTTACGTGTCGTCCTGTGTAGTTCTGCATTGTATACAAAAATGGAAGCTGTCACACAGTGATGACCTAAATTCTGGGCTCCTTCTTAAATCGTACACAGGAAGTGGCACATGTTTCTACAGGGCTATTTTTGACGTGTGTTAGCCATGCATCCAGCTTTTGTGCTCATGACACAAACAGACTAAATGCAGAAACATTAATTAAAACCGATACGTCTGCCTCCACATACCGAGTCTTTGTGCACGAAAATGTAGAGCAAAATAGATGCCTGCAACAATGCTAGTATGACGACCCCACCTCCATTTTTGTTATAACAGTCTCATTTCATTTCCTTTCTTTTCTCCACAGCCTCACTGGTATTTTTTCATATGTCMGATGATAAATCAGGCTCTTCGTGCAGGCACATCCATAAGTCAGTACACTGCCCTTGATAACCCCCCTCTGCCAACAAGCAGACACACTTCCCTAAGCCTGTGCTCTGCCCTTAAAGCCTTCGAGTCCAAACCCTATGGCTGCTTCCAGACTGGCGTGTGTATGAAGTGTGTGCATGCAACGGCAGACATGTGACAACGCTGTTGTTTTGGACGATGCTTTTTTTATTTTATTTACGTAAACACGATGATGCTGGTTTTACAGAGGCATTCTCAGACACTGACAACCCTTAATTTGTTTGTTTGCACACGTTTTTTGACTGCTGGGCTGAGGTGGTCTGTGTGTGAGTGTGTTTAGATTTGGACAGAGCTGAGATTGCTGGGATTGTGCATTCTGCTCCAKTCTGGCCTGCTCTGTGTAAATCTGGAGGGAAGATACTGGTGTTGGCACTGATGTTGGCCACAGAGGTCACTCAGGCTCTGTGAGAGCCATTGCTCTGAGTATGTCCTCATAGAATCCAGCACACATTAAAAGATGAAACAACTRGTTGAGCAAAATATAAATGACTCGTGATTTTCAGTATTGTTTTGTGATCAAGCATCCAGTCAAATGAACAAATTGGAAAGTCACACCCAGACATTTTATGCTTTATTTAATTATCAGAGGACCAGTTATTAGCACATTCCAGGTGCATATGAAGCCTGTGTGACTGGCTGCTGGCGCTTCTGCATAGTGATTGAACTCGGTGTAAGGTCTGGGCCTTGCCATGATAACGGGCCAAACTTAGCGCTGCTCCTAAAATCCTGGATTAAAGCCTGCTTTAAGAGCTTAACATGGTCAGTCATTCAAACATGCACCGGATTGAGTGGGTAAACCTGGTTTCCTGTTATCTCCTCTGAAGTTTTACAAGCACAGTGGTCAGTGGGGAAGAACCGTATGATCATTCCTGCATGTAGYTCTCATCCTCTTCCTATACTGTTATTTCTGCATCAAAACCTTATGACCCAAATGTATACCTAATTTTTGTCATAGAGTTGTAATGAACTTATTTAATCAACCATATGTATGTATGTTTAATATGGTCTCATTTTATTTTCAGATTTATGAATGCTATTTAATTTTCAGTATTTCTTTAAAAATTTAGTACTTTTTTTATTTTTCATTGACAAATTCTGTTATTTTCAAATTCCAAAAGTGCAAATTTTGTAAATGAAAGAGAAAACAGAATATTTCTTGATGTAAATTTATTTATAGTTTTTTCACTTTTAAAACAATATTCACTCAAAGTTCCCATCATTTTTAATGTCCTTTTGTATGGATTACAGGGTAATTTTGTTTTAACACATATGGATGGCAGCTTGTGTCTTTGCCTAGTCATTTAGTCACCTCTGTTACTTGTATATAATTAATCTTTCTGCTTTCAGTGCTGTAGCTCAACTTGTATCTGTTTTCAGCAACATTTTCTTCTGCCTGACTGAAATGGGTGCCTTTAAGTWAGAATTTCTTAAAAAGTCAGAATTTTATTTTATTCAGTGTTTTCAAATATGTGCAATGTGTTTATTTGTAATTCCACATTGACTTCCTTTGCTCATTTTATTCTTATTTACAGCTTAGAGTAACATGTTWGTCAGTTTTTCTCAAATATACCATGCTTTTTTCATGTATGTGAAACATTTGTACATATATTTTGACTAAAGAACATGCTTGTTTTTTGTTTTTATATATACTACATATGTGTTCATGGATAAAATTAAGAGGTTAGTAAAAACATTTGATCTTTCTCTAGAGCTTATYGTTGTGTTTTGTATAAATTTTACCTTAATTTGCTCTTGACCTTTAGYGTGAGACGTAAGTTGTTGTAACACTGCAAAACAAAACCAAGTGTTGTAATTTAGGGGACGGGGGGAATTTTTGTGGTGTTCAGTTTCACAAAATTAACCTCTGAGCAGAATTGCTCGTGAAAATGTGAGCAAGAATAATGATACCTGAGTTTGGCGCTTTATGTTGATTCCATCTTGGCTGGGCTTGCAATAATGCAGGGATGGAGTTCAGGTGAAATGGTGGGGGCACCGCATCTTATTCCTTCAATCCTCCTTCACCACCACTGGAATATAATCTGCTGTCTCCTGACCTTCAAATCATGCAGCGCTGCAGTCGTTTCAAYTGGCCTGGCCGCCATTAGCGTGAAATGTCCTCTAACCACTCGGCTTCTGCTCATGGAAGATTTCCTCTCTCCCAGCATGGCTTCCTTCCTTTAGCTTTGCCTCTTTGCTTCATCCCTCGTACTCTTTGCCATACACCCACCACCACCCCAGCACTGATGCCATGGAGGGTGGGAACCTCTTGCACTAAGGAAATGAGCCACCACAGGAGATGCTGCAGGTCATATGTCAGAAATAAGATGAAAAAAACATTACTTTTAAACAAAATGTTTTTAGCACCTTATTGGTTCCTGATGAAAACAATTATTTCTAACAGTTCTACCATAAATAATATTGGCGTGCCATGTGATGTTTTTAAAGTTTAAATGAACTTGACAGCATGTTTTACTAAAACTGTTTTAATGTTTGTGTAAGTTCAAATTTACCGAATAATATTGCTGTATTTGAACAAGTACAAGCTTCATATGTTACATGTACATAACTTACATTATACTATTTAATTTTTATCCTTTAATTTTCCTGCCTTATGAACTGAGATCGTTGGCCCATGATGAGAGCCTTTGGTTAAGCATGCTGGGTYTAGGAAGTAGCTGGGTCCTCTCCTATCATATCAAATAGAGTGAGGAAAATTTACTAACTTGAGTATAAAATTCACACTCCAAAGCTCAGCGTGAGTTATGTTGCTGGTAGATAGATAGATCAATAATTGAAAGAGGACATATTTGATATGATATGAATATTAAAAATATATCAGAGGGCAAACAACATTCATGGCTGTCTTTAGATCTGTGCTGAGAGATGTGTGTCAAATCTCAAGAGAGATGCTTTATTCAGAAGGGTCAAGGGCTTCTCTGAGTTGCTTGATAAGAAGCGAGACGTTTTATTTTTATATTTTGTTGTTCATTWAAAAAAAAGAGTGGTGTAAAAAGTGTCAACGTTACCTTTTTGAATTATCTTTATTATCAACTTGCTTATAAATTATTTTACCACCACATTCATAAGAACAAATAAATATTGCATGACCTAAAAAAATCCTCTCACAATAACGTGTCATTTCACAAACGCTCATATTTCAGGATCTTATTGTCTCTGTTTGCCAAAAAAACGTTGTTTTCCTGGTTTTGCTCAGAGTGATTTTATTTCCGCCTGTCACTGCCTGTTATGTTTCTAGAACAATGACAATTAGAAATTTGAATTATGGAAAAGGGGGCCTGATTGTGTCACTGTTTTGTGGAAACACTGACTATGTTGCAGTGGGTAAACTGGTGAGATTTGTTTGTATAGAAAACCACTGTGAGTCCTCATCTTCAACCTTTTCTGTGCTTTATTTCCATCCGCTGGTTGTTATTACAAGCACTATTTGTATTTRTGATTAATGGCTCCACTGGGGTATACCCATAATGCTATGACCTCAAGGTAAAATTGAAATGCATGCACTGGATGTAGAGCATTTGTATATTATTGCCCAATATACTTAGCAGCCATTACATTTGTTGGCACTGGTGAAAATAAAACAGAAAGGCTATGAGGTTTCAAATCAACAAGGCCACTCTAAGAAATGGACTTATTGGTATTGCATTAAGTTGATTAGACTGAGAAATGAATACTATTTACAATGGGAGCAGTGTTAAACACTCTTGTTTCTCCCAGCTGGAGGAGTGCATCGACAGTCGGTAGGCATCAATTAAATCTCCTGATCTGTATATCCTGAGAGGCTGGACTGGTTGTCTTTTATTAAAGCCAAGGCTGTGGCAGCAGAATGTTTCATTTCCTCCCAGAGATTGCCCTCAGTAATGCCGAGTACTTATCATAGTCCTGGAAAAGAACCACAACAACACAGAATTCAGATGTTTGATACCCAGATCAACCTGGGGCCAGTGCTAACGGCACTTCTGAGAACCACATGGACAGTTTCAGCTGCACAGAGCTGTGACCTCTTGCTTCTGAATCGGTATTAGTGTGTTTTTGGTTAAAAGCTTGGATTATTATCCACAGTTTATATTTTTTRTTATGAGTGGTAAAACCATTACTTTCCCCCCACTATCTGGTTTAGGGGATACAAGGTATTTGGGGAATATTACCGGTGGTTGTATGTGTCTGTTTGTGCAGATGAAAATGAAAAATGGGGTCTGGGAAATACAGGGTTGTGAGGGGGCCAAGCTGTCCCTGGCCATTCATTCTCTCTGGCCCCTCTGTCTAATTAATGGGCCACATTCATACATGTTATTGCACCAGAGGGTCTGTCACTCATTAATCATGTGACCTTCTGTGGCACATTTAATGACCTTGGAGGAGTAGATCAGCTGGAGATGGCTAAAGCTGTGGAATGAAATTGTTTCTGGAAGTGGTCATGGTCACATCAGACGCTTTAACAGCCTCTCAGCTCAGGCCCTCTCCTGTTACATCTCGCCCTGTGCCTCACCCAGAGGTTCYTACAGCCTCTGCTGCTCAGACAGGCAGAGACATTTCAGACAGCTGGATTAGCAAAAGATCGAACTAATATTAAACATTGATCTTTTTAAAAAAAATCAACTTTTCTTTACTTATTTAGCTGATTTTCTGCTTGGCCAATTTGCAAGTCTCATATGACAAAAGAAAATAGTGCAAGTTTAATCAAAAATGTATTTTGTCAAACTTTTATGCTAAATTAGAAAATGTGAATTTTCCCTGCAGATGCYGGCCAATTTGGTACACTAGGCAGGTGGCAGACCTTGTGTAATTTTAATATAATAAATTTCAAACAGAATACCAGAAGTCTACATCATACCTGCCAACGTCTGCTGACTGGAATGAGGAACACCTTTTCATGTTAACAAGCAGCTGTGGAGTGAAGCAGTTCTAGGGGGGTCCAGGGTAAAACTTTCCTGAAAATTTTTATAAACGATCTACTCAAAACTATGCATTTTTCCTCAGTAAACTAGACTCTGATAAATAGTTGTAAATATAAATATATGTTTTTGTGCCCCATTTGTGGAGCCACATGGATAGCTGGTAACTTTGCCTATTCTGCCTATGCCACAGTGTGGCCCTGTCCTGTACTGATATTAGCTTTTGAAGTACGTTGTCTTCTTAAAGATAAAAAAAACAAACATTGTTGTCTGTATAAATGCAAATGTTAGTTTTAACACAGAATGATAAATAGAAAAAAATAACAAAAAATGTTCATTCCAGGTTATTATTTTATTTTTTGGTGAACAAAGAAAAAAACTAAACAAATAAGAATTAATATCATTGCAGCTTTTTACAGTAGGTTTCTCAGATCCAAATCGGATTCATATTAAACAGTAAAAGAAAAAAAAAGAAAAACGTTTTTTATATGTAATTTCTTAAAAAAATATATTATGAAGAAATAATATTTAAAAATATTCCTCTCCTTGGGCTGCTACCTTATCGTGGTGGAGGGGTTTGAGTGTCCCAATGATCCTAGGAGNGACCCCGGATAGGCGGAAGAAAATGGATGGATGGATGGATGAAAAATATTTAAAAATAAACATAATCAGTGTCAGCAGGATTCTTATTAATCTTAAAGTTAGAATACACTAAATAAAATTATAATTGCACTGGCTGAGGCAAAGACAACAGTTATACTTTGATACCTGTCATAATTTAATTAACTCTTTTAATTTTTTTCATTTTTGTGTCCAAAGTTTAAACGATGATCTCATTATGGCTGCCACCTCCTGTTCACAACGGCTGTGTGAAAATGTTGGCTTTCTTCTCAGTGACATCGAAATGGAAGGATTTTGTTTATCCCTGTCTTTGTTTATTTAACATTTTGCTCAGCGGGGGAGTTTCAGATAGATTGTTTTCAAGACAGTCCCCGCAGACAGCGAGCAAACACACTACAGCTTCATCAAACAGAACAATCTTCAACTTTCCCCTTCTGCAGTGTGCAGGGAAATGTGACTGAGAGGAACATCATAATGGAATATGATTGAAAATGATCGTCATAATTTTTTTGTGTGCGTCTGTAACAGTTCGCTAGCATTGTTTTTTTTTTAGAGGATTTATTTAGACTCATGTGCAAGTGTACCCTTGCACAGAAAGAAAAAAAATGATAGATGAAAACATTTCATTTTCATGTGGCAAACATTTGCAACTTGGGTTATTAATGGATTCATGTGCATGTGATGAATTGTAGATGTGGAAGGATTGTTTTATTTCCTCGCCGAGAAAGCATGAAGAGACATTGTGGCACGTAAAAAATTCAACCTGAAATACAGAGAGGAAGCTAAAATAAATCTTTGCGAGCCGAAAAGCGAGTTAACCCCTGGATGAAATGAGTTTGGAATTGAGTTCATTTCACACGTCTTTGTGTAAACGTGAGCCAAGCAGGGGAGTTTTGATGGAAGCAATGGCATTTTTAAAAAGTATTTTTTTAGGAGAAGAAAAAAAAATCTGTTGTCAAGAAATGGCATCGTCAGTGTCTGCATCCAGATGTTCAAAGCTTGYGAGGGACAGTCGTGAACTTTTGTAACTCGACTCATTAAAACACATGAAATCAAACACAAAGAGGCTGTGCCATTATCCCCTCTCCCCTCTGTTACCACCCTCTGTCTGACTCATCTCGTCTTCCTTCCACCGTCCCGTTTCTCCTTGTTGCGAGTGCAGGCCTGATTAATATTTTTCACCGTTCTGTAACCATGGCAATAAGGTCACTGCATATGGTACTTAATTGAATCTTCACTGTGCTTTTGTGTGCACTTCCACTGTCCGGACAATAAAAAAAAAAAATCTTCCGCTGATGACTCCAAGCCCCCTTGCCTGCTCCACTCCCCTCCATCTTTCTTTTCATGTTGTGGCCCATGAATTTATTCATTTGTTTCTTCTGCAACCCCCTTCTTGTACCCCCTCTTTCTTTCTTGCCCTCTCTTTGACCTAGTCTTTCCTTTGCCATAGTAGCTCATTCTTTTTACCTTCAAACACTATTTTTGTACTAGTTGTGTGGAGCCAGTTTTCGCTTTTAGTCACCTTTTGTTTTTAGYCACATGTTAAAACACTTCCAGTATTTTCATGTCAGAGTAATGGTCCTCGTTCCTCAACCTCCCTCCATCTCTTATCTTTTTTTTATGTTGCTTACTCCTTTTCTCTCCATGCAAGCATTTGCATACTCACATCAGTCTCAGGCACAATTGTTAAATTGATTTCAAATGACGCTGATGACTGAAGTGGGGAAACAAAGAGCCTGGCAGCTAGAAAACCACTGGAGAAACAAAGTGAGCTGCTGACACAGGCTGCTCTCTGAGCAGGTGTTCTGATTAATGCCTAACAAATTGGGGGACCTCTAAGATGTGGACATAAGTGGGAGACACGTTCCCTCTTCACACAATGCATGGACCAACACATAAACACACACTAAGTCTTTGTTCACGCAAGTATTGGGGCTAATTCAAGACAAGAGGGGATCCAGGTTCACAGGGAGAAAAAAAGGAGTGGATGAAAAGTAAGGGGTAAAGAGGAGATGGCTTTCTGTGTGGAGTTGTATTTTTTTGTAAACAAAAATGTACTTTATACATGTTTGCACATTTTTTTCCAAAAGTCAGATGTTTGTTTTACATGATACAATGTTGTGTTATCCCACCACTGACTACGCAACAGAAATAAATGACAAAGTTAACAATCAATACGATAGCCAAAAACTAAAAACGAAGAGTTTTTGCCCTCATTCCTGACAAGTCATTTCACTGAAAGGTCAGTGTTTTATAATGGTGCTGCAGAGTAATGGAGTTTGTTCTAATAAAACTGTGACAGTGATCCCGAGACAATTATTCGACTCAAATCAAACAGAATGATACAATAAGGCACAGGAAAAAAAAATGTACACATCACATCTGACATATGTACCATAAAATGACCATTAGTCGTTCCCAGCACTGTGAAGTGACAGGATATCAATAACGTCACTCTGAAAATAGGACAGGTTTGTTGTTGTCTTTAAATCACTGAAACTCCATCCAGCRGAGGAGCATGAAGCTACAAGAAATGCATTAGGGCTCAGTGTTAAAGGGTGGAGTGGGAGCTGTTGGACACGAGGGCAACAAGAGGACGATTCTCAGCTGATCACCAACTTCAGACATCTGCTCAGTCTGGACCTCAAGTCAGCAAATAAACTGGATGGACCAAAGAAAAAAAGTCCCCCTTTTAAAAATCATTTGTAAAATAAACAGTTCTTCTCGCCAAAAAAAAAGTGCATYTCAAGGAAATTAGTAGTCCCAAAGGCAGCAGACGTTTGTTTAGTAAAATATTTGTGTTTGTGTGGACAGTGCCAATGAAGCCATTAACAGATGCTGRAGGTTGTTTTTACTTTTACTGAGAAATATGTAACATTAACATTTAGGTCTTCAGTGAATACATAGTAGTTTGAAGCGTTGACAAAGTAAAGGCTCAGTTTCAAACGTGCACACACACAGACACACACACACGCTCAAAATAAGTGCAAAGCCCTGCCCCCCTTTTTCTTGCTGATGAAGGCATTTGTGTTTTATCACACTT
The DNA here is from genome assembly GCF_001266775.1 of Austrofundulus limnaeus. Classification (NCBI taxonomy): domain Eukaryota; kingdom Metazoa; phylum Chordata; class Actinopteri; order Cyprinodontiformes; family Rivulidae; genus Austrofundulus; species Austrofundulus limnaeus. Next base: position 3,337,128 of record NW_013952407.1, on the reverse strand, counting down.
AATGTTGCATATGAATGGAGCTCTTAATGAATGGGGCATGCACACACTGTGTCTGCCAGCTTTTAGAGCCGAGAGCAGAGCACGTGTCTCCACTGTTAGATGCTGAAGCACACGGAGGCTGCAGTGTGCCCATCTGTTCCCCGCACACGCCCCTCAGCCGCCTCATTTCTGCCATGTGCTGCTGGAACAGGCAGGCATTGTAGCAACAAGTGTCTCCACATTTCCACGCTTGCCAGCTCCCCTCACTTGGCAGCGAGCATTCTGAGCTGCCCTGCCCCCTTGTTAGAAAAAAAAAGACTTGATTGTGCCAAGGGAGAGAGCTGAGGGGGCTGGCTGGGAGGAGGGGTGAAGGGGGAGGAGTGGGGGGTTGATTTACATACTCCAGCTTATGTGACACTCATCTAATTTTTAACAGCTTCAAATCAATTAAGGGTCATTAGTCCTTTTGTTTTCTTCTTTTTTTTTTTTGAAGTGACATGATGCCGCAGTGACAGCATTCGAGGCACCGTGCCCCCCGTGGGAATGTCGGCACGAGGGTCCGCCCCCCACTCCTTCCCATTCACTCCTGCCCTGCTGCCACTGAAACAGCTTGTGTCTGTGTGTAAATAAACATAGCACCAGCCTGGTGGCACTGCAAGGGGAAAAGCTTTGGCAATGACCCAACTCTGGAGTGTGCAGCTGGCAAGGCTATAAATGCAGTGTGTGTGTGTGTGTGTGTGTGTGTGTGTGTGCATGTTGAGGCTCCTCATCATAATTGTTCTAATCATAACAACTTCTTTCATTTGACACAATCTGCAAATTCAATTCACTTAGATTCAAGTGAGAAAAAAATAGTAGATTGTGCATAAATTTGTCTCTACAAGAATTTTAGATGTTTTAAATTGAAGGCATTCGTTCAGTAAAGATACTGCTGTTAAATAACAAATCTACACAAGTTATTTCGCATTTCAAATTAGTATTATTGCACRAAAGCCTATATATTTTCTATTCTAATTGCTTTCTTTTTGCTGACTGAAGACCTGCAAGAGAAACTAAATAATTTTAAATATGTATTCCTGAGAATATTAGCATTCTAAAGAGTGGACGTGATGAAGCAGGCATTTTAAATAAGACATAATGCAGAAAATAACATCGCCTCAAGGTCAATTGCACCGCTGCAATAAAGGCTGGTTTTATTCTTCAAATATTTATTTCTGTATCATCCATTACTCACATAAGAAACAGTGCTGTGTTAAGTGAACCTCACTGTGAAAAGACGTCACAAAGAGAAAAAAAAGACAGGTATGGTATGGAATGTGAATGCTCAAATGTCCATTTTTGTGGCGGCACGACCCTCCTCGGTTGGTATAGAAAAACACTTACTGTTAATGTAAATAGCAAGGCAGCATAAATCAGGAGACACGCGCAGCCCGGGAGAATATTGTGTAATAGTTATAGCGAAATGAAGTGGCACTGGGATCAATATCCCACTATATCTCACTCTGGCGTAATGACACCGAGGGAAACAGGAGGCCAAGGGAGTCTGGTCCCTCCGCCCCACCACAGGCCTATAAATCTGCCTGACCTGCAGCTTGCTTATTAAAGTACATACACAATCAGCAGCATCTATCCAAAAAATACAAGCTTACTTACTGACCTGGAGTCAGGGGAATGAATGCTCTTTTTTTTTTATCTGGGAGCAGAGGTTACAGCCTGATTGGCATCATCTAATTACACTATTAATAAAAGTAAGGAAGCAGCATTTAAAGTACTGAAATAATAGTTTAGATATTCTGATCACAAGAATAAAAAAAACTAGATTTTAGTGACTGTAACGCAATATATTTATTCAGCAATTCATCTGTTACTTTGTCTTTAACAATATGTGACCCATCACATCGAAATGAGGATTAGGTCAAATTTGGTCAAAATTACCTAATCATATTTTCAGATTTGGCTTTAAAATCTACATTTTGATACTTAGATCAGCCTTATATCATTAGTAGATCCAGAGATATTATTTAATTTGTCTTGTTGGTTACAATAATACATCCATATTTGGTCTAAATCCTAATTTTGTCATTTTAATGAGGATTTTTTTAATGTCATTTGAAAAAAGAAACCTCAAATGGTAATTGAATATTGAGATTTCCCATTTGGAAAGAAACAAAAGCGTTGATAGCTCACAGGGAAAATCTCTACATTTTAAGGCGTTTTTCGTCAAAATCGGGTTTTTGGTTGCTAATGCTCAGAAAAATGCTTCAAAAAAATTTAGCATAATATTTCAGACAGTTCGTTGAAATGCTATACTGACAACACATTTCTTTGTTATATTTTGACAAAATGTAATTTTGCTAGTGTTTTTATCCAAACCCTATATCTGCCTGCTTCTCCATATAAAACTTTTAGACTTAATCCTCRTTTGGGTCACATATTTTAAACAGACTGAAAAAAAAAGACCAAAATTGTGAATGATCCCCCTTTTCCAGACTTTTATGAACACAGGGCAGTGGGCACTCTGCAGTGGCATCAACAATAATCTCATAACCATCAAATAAATGAGCAGATGGGGAAAAAAGTGCAGATAGGACTATCTATGATGCACACAACTGGTTCACTTGAGTTCACATGAGCTGCCACCTTGCTTGTTTATGAGTTTGGATAAACAAGCCATATATGTGATGAAGGGCTGTGATTGGYTGGTATTTTAAACAGGAAGAAAAACATCCTCTTAAGAGGAAGCAAATGTAACTGGAGCTCTCACACTTTCACAGAGAAATGTCCTTTTGACTTTAAAAAGAATTTTATAGTTGCACAATCACAACTGGTTGGGTGTGTTTTGGATGCATTGTGGTGATGAGTTGTTAGTGTGTTTGTGAAAAGGCAACATGCCCTTGCAATAATGCGCACAAAAAAGCATAAAGAAAGAAAATGCATGATGTTGCACTTTAAAAATTCACTGTCTGTAACAACAATGCGTGCACGTGTGTGTGTGTGTGTGTGTGTGTGTGTGTGTGTGTGTGTGTGCTTTTTCTGACTTTAAAACCTTGTCAACAACA
>NW_013952407.1:3318839-3326443 GCF_001266775.1 Austrofundulus limnaeus | reverse complement strand
GTTCTTGAGTTTATCAAAGGCTCATCTTGACATACATTTTCACGCACAACTAGAAAGCATTACAATATGTTGTGCTCTGCTAACAGAGTTGATGTGAGATATATAAATAAAAACCAGTGTGCTGGACTGTAACTGCTGTGCAAGTGTTCAGAATGGTAAGATTGCGATCATTGTATGAAAAATGAAATGTTTTTTCTTTCAAATTTACATTTGCATTTTGTCTGACAAAGGTTTTTTTTTTTTTACAACTTATTATAACCCTTGTGAATAGTGTCTTTTCTTCCACCCTCAGGTTGTAATAACTTCATAACAAAATGCAAGAAAAAAAAGGTTCAAAATAGCAATACAATGGTTTCCTGTGATTTCTCAAATTATTCGGATTTTATTTATTTATTTTTGTAAGATTTTGCTGCAAGCTTTCTGCAGCCTTGAGGGCAGAAGGATTCTGTCAAAATGCTGTGAAAAGTTATTATAATGAAGATGTAGAAGCAGTGAAAGCCACGGGTGATTGTTGTCTAAGACCTCTTTTTCATGTGCTGTTGATTGTGGACTCTGAAGTACTGGTCTTTTATTTTACAGGAACATGAAGACACTCTTTCCCTGCTTCGCTCTGGGTAAGTGTTTCCTTCAGAGTTTTTTTCTGCTTTAGATTTTATTTTATTTTTTTTATGGGAGTTGGTGTTTTATAAACTGAGTTTTCAGATGCAATCTTGGTGTTTTTAACTGAGTGGACAAATCAGCCCGAGGAGTTTAAACTATAAGAAATGGTTTGGAAAACAAATTGTTGCTGTAGATTATGTCTACACAACAACTTCTACGCCCAGTCGTATCATCACTTTCTCATTAAGCTTTTCTTACTAAAATTAAAATATAAGGACATCATCGGTACAGTAAACATATTTAATGTTACATCATTTTAAAATGTTAAAGTTTTCAATGTTAACAAGATTTTTTGGAAAATACAGCTCATAAAAAAGAAAACAATTCAAAAACACATTTTGTCAAAGAGAAAATGTTTTTAAATGTCTTACATTACATCATAAATATGCTTCTGTATTGAGCAGAAAGCATGGTGAACAGAACTAAACTTCTTCTTTACTCTGTACATTTAATGAAATCCTTTTATAAGTAAAAATGACACTGAATGCTGATGTAAATTTGCAGCCTTGTTGTTCCTCTTCACATTCAGTCTGTGAATGTGTGACTTTGAGTAATTGTCACTTTTCATGTGAACTTGACCTCTCACAAGCTTTCTTGCTCAAAATATCATACACAGCACCCCCTTCAGCTTGTCATGACCTTGAACTGTTTGAACCGTGTAAGTTCACTGGACAAAAATGAGCGTGGTCTGCTTCTGTAAGTCAGTGTAAACGCTGACTATAAATTTATACAAACTAGTACCAAGGCTGCAGAACATTGTCTGTTTTTAATTTATTTTTAAACACAGATGACACCCCTGAAAAGACCCGATGTTTGGAAATGACATGTAAATGTGCCACACAGAATGACCTTTGACCTCTGTGTGTGTAGATCTTTGACAACTGGCTGACCTATAATCTTTTCCTAAATGATTTGACAATAGAGATACGTATTGATCTTGTTGCTTCTCAGGCAAAATGATTAAGAGTCTGCTGCACAGCCCAAGTCTTCTTCGACTAAACTCCCACTGTTGTCCTTATTTTGAAGTTACAAAATGTAGTTGTGAATCTTTTACACTACATAGTATACTCAAGAAGCTGATGTATTATTAGTTTACTCCTGTTCCTTTTATGTGAAGAGATATAAACGACAGCTTATAGGGCCACTTTTCACATGAGAGGAAATAAAAACAGAGGAGCAAATCTCTGCCAAAAAAAAAAAAACTTGGAAATTTTTAGATTCATTTCAGAAAATTTAAAGAAAAACAAAACTCTCCAAGCTCCAAAAAAAGGAAAATTTGAAAAAAAAAAAAAAAAAGGTTTCTGAGATTGTATTCAGAAATTTTTGAGAAAAAAATCTCTTGTGTACAAAAGTGGTAAATTTGCAAGAAAAAACTCTAAAATTTCCACGATTAAAGGCATAAATTTTCCATACTGAAGAAGAATATTTCCTGACATTGTAAAGTCAGACATTTTCAAGAAAAAATATTAAATTTTATGAGGAAAAAAATCTCTGAAGTTTTCACAAATGGCTAAATGGCAGAGCTACAGCTGTTTTCAACTTGAGCCTCTTTAATCTGCTCCGTGTATCAAACCTGGACTAGATTAGTATACACTAATCATAGAATATTTAAAATCAAGTGTGATTTGTGAAACACATTTAATTTGTGAGACTTCAATTTAGGCCAATTTCAGCACTTTTTATGCATTTTATGAACAAACTGAGTATGATTGAGAGGTGAGAGAATTAGAGTGACTAAAGCAATGGGAATGATCATGGAGCCTATACAGAAAAAGAGAAAATAATTTCTAAATTCTATGCAGCCACACACTATCACCATCAATTTGCCAAACTTGTGGTGACACATCCTGCTTTGGTAACCAGATATTCCAAAGTAAAAGCCTATAAWTCATTTGAAAACAATTTTTCAGTTAAGCACTTTGTGATGTTCGTGTCTGCAAAAGGTGCTATGTAAATAAAGTTCACTTACTTATTGCTTCAGTCACTCAAATTCTCTTACCTCTGGTCCTGCTGGTCATGTGTTTGAAGGTAAAACAAAGTGACTGACACTGAAGTGAATTTATCATTATAGAACCTATATTTTTCAAAATTCTTAGCCAGACAGTACAGTGATTTGAAAAAGTGTTTATTACTCTTGTTAAACTTWCTGTTTCATTTCTTCATGTCCATGTCTTTACTCATTCATGAGTTTTGGTGGATCACCCTTACWTGGCTTTAGCAAGGCACTGTGTACCTGCTTGCATGTCACTTGCCTGACAACTACAAAAAGAAGTGATTACAAAAAGAGTTTGCAAATAATGGGGGGGAGGGGGGCAATCAAAAGACAAACACAGATAATCACTTTTTAAAAACATTTAAGATAGCATTATTTGATTGAAATAAAGCTCTTACTGTAGAGTTTTGTTGATCTATRCATCTAAAATCTACAAACTCATTCAAGGAGCTTTTAGCTCTCCYTAATGTGCCTGGGCGGCTGCTCTCTTCTGGATTCACCCAGAAACAATTTGCCAACTCGCACATCTGGCCAGACAGAAGAACAGAGAAAACACGAGGAAATTCTCCTGCTGACCACTAGTTTCCCCGTCTTGCATAATGAAACCATCACTCTCCCCTTCTCTGTTGGATTCTTTCGAAGTGACTGGTGGTGGAGCAACATCTGGAATGAGCAGCAGTTTTCGTTTCTTGTGTTTTTTGGGTGGAGATTTAGGCCCCTGATAATCCGTCTCCCTTCTCATTAAAGGGGCTGAATAAACACAGGCCTCTTCCAGTTGTTCCTATGAATTTCCTTACCAGGCGTCAGGAGACCAAAGTGGGGGCTACTGGATCAAAGCTGCCGGCAGCCCTGTGTGCGCAGAGAGCGAGAGTGCGTTCCGGGGTTGGGCCCATTACCTTTCTCCCTGGGAACCCTGGAGACTCCTAGGTCACTAGCTGTCAGCTCTTTGGCTCAAACCCCACAGAGGAAGGGGAGAAAGTGTAGAAGGAAAGGAAAAAGCTAAAGAGAAACAACAAAAAACCCACTAGTAAAATAGCAGGTTTTGAGGTTACCCTATAGGTGCTTTGTTCTGCAGGAGGTCATTGTTGCCCTCAGTGTGATGTTTCAGATGAACTTTAAAACTAAATTGTTTATTTTATTGTACTTTATTTAATTATTTTTAAAGATACATTAGTACAAAAAAATTAGACAGAATCTCTCACCTTTACCTCATGAATAATAGCTGCCTTGTGTCTTCAAAGGGGACAAGTCAAGGACAAAAACCACATTGTGCAGATACAGAAAATGTCATAAGTGGGCTGTTTCATTTTTGAATCGTTTCTCCTATTATGCATTTAGTTAGTTAGATGATTTTTAAAAGTTATGCAGTCAAAATGTAATTTGAAACCTTAGAAAAACTCTACTCACATTGTCAAACGCACGGTGCAAGTTCAGGTGTGCCCCTTTAATACGTTGAACATATTGCAAGGCTAATCTTCTAATTTTCTGCACATTCTGACAATCAACTTAAAAATATATTGGTTTGCTAGAAAAGTTTTTAGTGTAACCTATTAAACAAATTAGCGGCTTTAGTGGAAAAATCCGCATGTAAAAATGATTGTTACTCACATAATCAGAATGATGATAAAAAATGTTCAAACTGCATCCCCTTTCTCCAAAGAAAGAAAAGATCACCGGTATTAAACGGTCAATGTAATTAACTTGCCTGGCTACTAGCTGGCTGCAGCTGCGGCTGGAAATAGCCACAGTGTTTGTGTTTGTATATGTGCACTCTGTGTGTATGTGTACAAATGGCCCTGTGGTCGTCATCAGGCCCCCATCAACCCCTCCATTAGTTACTGAGCTGCTGGTCTGTGTTAGCCTACCTGCGCTGAATACAGATTAGGGTGGGAGCATGGACAGCAAGCGCAATGAAGACAAACATGCATGGAAGCGCTCGCAAAAGATAACATCAACATATTATCTGGTATGACACACGCTGACATATTTTGATACACATAATTATACAGACTGGATTTTTCAGATCTAAGTGACKGAAATGTTGCTTCATATGCATAAAATAATGGCRAAATCATTCAATTGCTTCAGTTTACTCTCTCCGGCTGATAAAAAGCATACGTGTATGATTAGTGCCCGTCATTGAACAAACACCAGCRCTTGTAGAGAGCACTTCATCAGATGCGGGCAGATCATAGCTTACACATTCTGAAATAATGTCACACACGGTAGAGTACACACACTGGCAGCTCTGCACAAAGGCAAACATGGCTGCACGCTTCTTTTTCTTCTCCTCCTGGTGTCCCAGGCTCTCGGGCTGAGACAAGAAATCTGCCGGCAGTCATTACACGGGGCCGAGCGTTCGAGCAAACACACAGCCAGCTTGCCTGCTGATGATGTTTTTACGTGTGCCACCTCGGCTGGAAACATCCTTGAAAGATTGTACGAATGCACAAGCATGCTTTAGGTACTATTTTAAATAGGATGAATATTAATCAGCCATTTTGAAACAAAAAAGGAAGATGTCAGTTATTTTAAATGCTGTGGGCTGGAAAGTCAAATATTTTTCCTCATTTGAGAAAGAAAAAAACAAAATGTCTATTCTGGTTGAAATTAAGGCCGAAGAGCAGGTTTAAGGTTTGGAGTTCATGCAGGACCTGCACGGCTTGACGACTGGGTGGGGGTGTGTGGGGGGTGGGGGGACGAGAGGCCATGCGAAGGCTTCTGTGTGTCTCTCTCTGGCAGTGCAATGGGACTCTTGGGAGACCTGGGTCAGGAGGCCTCTCCCCGGCCCCCACCTCCAGCCCCCACCTCGCATTACGGTGCCATTTAAAGCCACCCAGCATCTATTTCCTCCAATAAAAACTAATAACCTTTTCTGTTGGAAATCACGGCAGCTCTTGAGTGCTRGAGCAGAGACCTGACTGGATGGCATGTAATTGTGGTCCAGTAGTCTCTCTTTGGTTTATTTTTTGCAGTGTTTTGGATTTGACTTTTTTTTTCTCTCTCTACTCCCTCTCTCTTTTTCTCTGTCCTCTTGGTGCTCTGTGCTTTGTGGCTGATTGCCTGTGCAGCTCGCCCCACACTCAGTAATCAGGCAGGAGCTGGAGAGGGGGCAAAACAGCAACTCAAGGACCTTTTATAATTGGGAGGGATTTGTAGGGTAGTTGGACTTTACATTTGGTGACAGAATTGGCTGTTTTGGTGACTGTGCTGGCCGAATAACAGGCATGCCGAAGCCCCCTCTGCGGTCAAGTTGCTTTGAGGCAGCTATGCAAACCCTGTTTATCAGGTGTTACAATCCATTTGCAATTTGAACAGAAATAATTGTAGAAATGGGTTAAAACATTTTCTCTCTTTTTTATTTTTATATGGGTTTTACATACATTTTTAAATTGAACTTACGCCATATTTTTCTCTCCCGCATTCATTATGTTTTTGTGTATTATTGTATATTTTGCCCTGCATTGACCCTGTGTTTGAGTTAATTTTAGAAATTAATTCTTGATTTGATGTTTCAATTTTCGTTGCTTATGTGTAATTATGTTTTTCTGTTTCATTTTATTCTTTCCACCATTTTTATACTGTAAATGATTGTACAGCACCTTGTGAATATATTTCTGTGTAAGGCGCTTTATAAATAAAACTTTACTTACTTACTTATTTTCACAAGAATTGAAAATTATTCTTCAAAACCTGCTTTTAATACTTTTCAATGGGTGATTCTTTTAGGCAACACAAAATAAAATAATATTCAAAACTGTTACTTTTTGTTTGAGGTGTAATTTTACTTTGAATCCTTTGACATAAAAAAGAAAAAGCTCAGACAGGAGATAATTCATGACAAAATGGCCATGAACAGGATGTGATATTTCAGATACAGTACATTTTAACGGCCTGTGCAAAAAAATCTGATTTTATTTCGGTATTTGAATCAAATATAGTTTGAATCAAACGTGTAATAATGCAGGGCATGGTCAGTGAGTTCATAAAAATATGGTGGAAAAAGAACGTCAAAAATAAGCATTGTAAAAAAAATCTTTGAGCTGTAATAAAGTGGTCAGACTTTTATTGCATGAGAAGAATGTTACTTTGGCAGAAGCTGCTGATTACAGCTGTAATATCTTGTATTTTCACATTTTTTTCTTTTTGAACCCTTTTTTGTGTGTAACGCTTACATACTGTACATGTGTGTGTGTTGCTTGTATAGTGTTAGTATTCTGACATGAAAACTCAAACGTTTGCATTACCAGTTTCATACTATGTGATCATGTGAATTATATTTTGTATACGTTTTAAGATAGATTTCTTGCTCAACTCTTTTAACTMAAAGCACTAAACATGATGAGAAATTTAAGAGAATGATTTGTGAGCTAAATATCATTGGCAAATTAATATGAATGTTTTTTTTTACTTGTTTGTTGTTTTTTTTTCAGGTGGCTCTGTAGGACCTGTGTAAGCACAGTTTTATAAATGTACATTTACAGTCATATCGGTGTGTATTGAATAAATTTAGGAAACAAGTCTTAGTAGCGTGCTTTCAAGCATGAAGCTTTGGACTGCAGTCGTGTCATTTTCAGTTTTCTGTACTTATTTCTAAAAAAGTTGTTCCTTTAGTGTTAGCTTATTTATTCTCCCTTACAACAAGATACTAATGATGGCACYGAAGAGAGGCTCCACACAGACTCTCCTCAGCCTGTCTTAATATGACTTTGCTGTGTTCAAAGTTTTTTCTTTTACCGCCCTAATATGTGGAAGTGAGGAAAACTGCTCACAAAGAAAACAAAGCAAGTCCTCATGCAAAGCTGTTCCCTTTCTTAAAAAGGCTGGTTTAAGTTGAAAGTGAAGCCATCTTTGATTTTTATCTGATTATCCAGCACTTGTAATCACACAGTATGTATGAGAGCAGTGTGTGTGTGTGTGTGTGTGTGTGTGTGTGTGTGTGTGTGTGTGT
>NW_013952407.1:3316724-3318829 GCF_001266775.1 Austrofundulus limnaeus | reverse complement strand
GTGTGTGTGTGTGTGTGTGTGTGTGTGTGTGTGTGTGCATGCTTCAAGGTGTGTTTTATTTTTTATTACATGTAGTATTCTTTACCACCTGCAGTGAATAAAAAAATAACTAAAAGAAAACAGGTTATTTAGAAAATGTGATTTCTGCCCTTTAACTGCAGAACATGGCTGTGCTACTTTTATTACTTTGGCTTTACTCTGTGCTGTAATCAAACAAACAAACATGTATAACCAGTGATTTCTATTTTTGTTGTAATTGTTTCTAAAAAAAAAAGAAAAACACGTAATTGTTGTTTTAGATCACTTTTTTATTCACTTATATTTCATGCAGTAGCTAACAAGTCAGTAGCTGTGGTTGCAAACAAAAGAAGGTCTACCAGTCTTGGATGGAATTAGACAACAGTTAGTTTTAGATACACACATCTGCCCTGCTGGTGTGTCCAGAACAAACTTTGATGTAGTTTTTGCTAAAAAATAACAATAAAAAAATCTAGCAAAACAACAGCCTGAATTGCAGCTTATGCATCACTGAGAATCTAAAATTGAATARTATTTGCACACTGACAACTCACGTGTTCAGCTGATGCAGCTCATCTATAAATTCATGATACCAGGTTAGTTTATTTTATATAGAACAGTAAAAAATGATGCCTCCTTTTCCCAAAGATAACAGTTTTTGTTTACGTGAGATAAGTTTGTGTCCAGAGAATGGTTTTATTATTATTATTTTTATGCAGGTTTACATTTGTAATACAGGTTCAGATTTTCTTCCTGGATGAAGAAATTACATCTAATCCTAACATGATTTTAGAATCTCCTCATATTTAATGAACACAAGATTGAACCAGGGGTCACAAATTTGTTCTGTTGCTATTGTTTTCTTACGGCTAAAATTAAATATCTATCTGCTAAAGGTTACACAAAGACTGATCAGTGTTTTTGGAAATAAATGTGGTAAATGTTAAGAAATGTAATATATTTAGATTCTAAGTGTTTTGTCTGTATGTAAAAGTAAAACGGCACTTTTGGTTTTATGTTTGCTTTCTGCAATATAACTGAGCTTGACCTCTTCGGTCAATCCAACCAAGTGAAGAGTTTGTATCAGCTGATAAATGAATCTTTTCCGCTTGCCTTTTTGTTTTTTTGTACTTTGTTCTCTCATGTATTCCTGTTTTTGTGTTTTAAACTATCACTGCATGTTTGTGTGCACACATCCTTAATTGCATTAAGAGGATGACGCACTTTCTTACTCTGTTTAAGCTCACTTTAATTGCCTCTGAATGGTGCGCTGGGGAAGCAGGGACTGATGTGTACAATGCGGACATGCAATTAGCTAGCTTTCATAAGACGCTCGGGGGGGAAAGAGAGGGTTTCAGTTCAGGGAGGAATTTCACACACAAGGCAACAAATGCTATTTTGTGTCACCGTTGTGTTGGCATCTTGATGGAATGGCATTTTCTTCAACATAAAAATGAGGCTTTCAGACAAAGCAAAGCAAAAAAAAAAGATCAGTTAAGAGAAAAATTAGAAGAGATTTTAGTTAAAAACTTAGAAATAAAAATATTCAGCATTGACAGAGGACACCGAGTCATAAAGATGGGAAGGTTTAGATAGAAATACTGTAATATGATAAGCATAGAAGGACGTTTTACTTAAATCCCATTTTGTCTGCCAGAGTTGAATGAGAAATAGGGGCTCGATGTTTTTGAAGCAGATGGAAGGTAAAACATATAATTTCATGGGAAAATTATTAGCACATTTGTTCCACAAAAAAGAGGCCCTTTTGTTTCATTGTAACACAACCTTTGGCCATTACCAGGCTTTTTTAGCCACTTCAGTAGAAAGCAGAACTGAGTTTCTTAGTTTCTTCATCGTCAGTGACTTTTTTAAGAAGAAAAAGAAAGAAGACAAAAGGGAAATGTAATGGGCAAGAGTGACAGAAAGATCAGAAGATATGTGAAATATATATCGAGAAAACACAAGACAACATACCTGACATCTTGGCTGCACACCTACAGAAACAGATGACAAAAACAGCAACAAAAATGCATATGTATGTAATGATTATAACCTTGCTATACACACACATATATATATATATATAT
>NW_013952407.1:3309002-3316656 GCF_001266775.1 Austrofundulus limnaeus | reverse complement strand
TATATATATACACACACATCTATGCGCATACCATTCAATCAGTGTCCGACCAGAAAACCCAGGATTTAAACCCCTGTTTGTGTGCAGTTGTGAGCATGCATGTGTATACAAGATCTCTCCAATGGAATGTTTAAAAGGGATTTAAAACTGAGGTTAAAAGTGAGGCCATTACCAGCTTTAACAACTAAAATATTGCATATTAATAAACATTAATCTAAATGTGATATTTTATATTTGTAAATATCCCATGTAGACTACAGTAAGTAGCTCTTAAAACATATTTGTTTACAATCTTTTATATAATATTGGACATGCATTTATGTATGTATAAATTTAAAGTGTGAGACATTAAATAAAATGCATCATGCACTGAGTTAATGGCATTGTTGYGACACATATAAAAAGCTTTTAATACCATTTACTGCAATTAAAAGCTCAAGCAGAACCTCCATCTCTTGTCCCTCCTTCCCCTTTTATTGCTCCATCTTTTTCTGACCCCCCAACCCCCCAATCCCCACCTTTTTTTTATTTCCATCTCCCCCCGCCCTCCCAACACCCCACACAGATACCCCTTCTTCCGTCTTGGACAATCCTTTCCTGCTCTTCTCTCTCCTCCTCTGTCTGCCTCATCCCGGCTCCATCCTCCCCTGTCCCTCCCTCCACTCTTCTTCATTTAATAGTGGACCTCGGAGTGGTTGCCATGTCGACCAGCCGGCACATTACTATGGCAACCACTCTGAGCGAGACGAGGCTGCTGATTAGGGAGAGATGTCTGGCGTTGCCTGGCCAGTGGAGGTTGGGGGAAGAAATGGGGGGAAATGGTGTTGGGGTTTTGGAAGTGTGTGCGCTTCGGGTGGGGGGTGTTTGTAGGTGTGTGTGTGTGGGGGGTGGGGGTGATGTTATATTACAGACCTCATCATTGGGTTTCTCTACGTGTTTGTTTTGTTCATATGTACATCAGAAAAAAATAGAGGCTGGTCAGTTTTCTAATAGTAGGTCAAAATATATTTTTCACCAGATTTCATGTCAACCATCCTTTCTGGTGGATTCTGCTTTTCAGAATGTAAAACACTCTCATCACCTCTATTGAGATTACCATCCAATTAGATTTTAATATGGAGATAAATATCAAAACCTGAACATTTCGTGAAGTTTTCTTCTATTTTATTTGCCAGAACTTAATAAAAAAAGTGTTCCCCTGGGTTCAATGTTTACTCAAAGTTCTACAGGACAGATTTATTTTTTTTCAGGGATAGGTGTGCAAAGTGAACCAAGTTGGAAATGCTGCTCTGGCTGTGTTTGAGCAGAATCATATCTGGTGTTATGACATGTGAGGGATGGAGCAGGGAGAGCTTTTAAAAAGCTTCACCCTCCTCTAAGAACACTAATGAACGCTGTGGAGGATGCCTGAGACCTCCCAGATCCATCAGAGAAACTAATTACAAGATCCAATTAAAGAGAGAGAGGGAGAAGACAGAAACGGGGGAGAGAGAAGATTGGGGGCGGGTGGAAGGGGTCTCTCTCTCTCTTTACCACTGACCCAGCAAGCCGTCAGCTCATTCAAGACAGTAATTATAGCTTATTTATTATTCATCCTTGAGCTAAATAAGAGCATGACATTTCAATAACAATAATAAGGGCAGAAAAAAAGGCATCTCAAACTACAGACTTACTAATTGCAGTGCTCAGAGATTAAACGACTGGAAAAATGTTGTTATTTACTTATTCATAACATCAAGACCAGTCATAAGAGCATACCAGTGCACTTTGCTGGAAATGAGTCTAAAGGGTTCTCTCATGAGAGCTGACTGGTGGACATAATCCGCAACAAAACCGGGATACTGTGCTTCCCTTAACAAGTGGGGTCTGAATCTGCCTTAATAGCTTTCCCTCCTCTGTAGGGATTTTGACTTTGCTTCATTAGAATGAGTGAGACAATCTTTTAAAATTAGTTAAAGGGGAGGGTGTTGTGAATTTCCCAGACACAACTGTTACCTTCAGTTGATATGAAAATGCTTTACATTTCAAACATCTAATTGACTTTTAAATGTCTAAATGCCTTGAAATTGGCTTCAGTCTCTTTAAGAACCTTCTACCATTTCTGACACTCCCACTTCAGCACATCTTCGCAACAATGCTTTGTGGGGGGGGGGGGGGCTTAGCTGGGAACTAAGCTTCAGGGAGGAGCTTTGTGTAAATGGTGCTTTGTAATAGCAAATGTTTAGGCAGCTCCAGGAAATTCAAGGATTTCTCAAACGCATGAATGAAGCAAAGTAACACTGGGCATGTTTTTGATGACAGAATGACTTTATAACATGATATAACATTCAAAAATATATATTCTGCACAATATTACCCCTTATAAAAATCTGCACACAATCAAGAAATATATTCAGCTAAAAATTAGCAGAACAATTGGGACTTTTAACTGTTATGATGATTTAAACTTTTTTATTTTATTATTTATTTACATTTTATTTATTTTGTTAAGATTTACCAACCTTATACCCAAATTAACATTTTTTTTATAAACTCATCTTCCCTCCTCTCTTACTTGAACTTGGCGGCTTATTTAGTCTGCCTGCTCTTGGCCTCATCAACTTTGGCAGTGGTGAAGATTATCACATAATCATGAAGTGGAGATGACATTACACTCATCACAAATTATAGCTGAGTTTTACTGTGTGGCAGGATGGAGCTCAACCTAAGTTACTGTCATAAGGAGTCTGCAGACCTTGTTGTACCTCCCTTCCAAGAAAACCTCAATTTATAGTTAGTTTATTCATTCATTCATTCAATTAAAAGCAAAGCAAATTCAGTATACAAAAAAATACAAATGAAAAAAAAAATGAAAGGCAGCAGAAGGAAGACAAAATCTTGTAATATCTGTGCCTTTTTCCGTCAAAAGAAATTCAAACATTAATAAAAAACAAACGAAAATAATAAAAAATAAGATCTTTCTCAGACAATTTTTAAGGATACATATTATGTCATTTCATATTTCTTCAACAGACTGGATTTTAATAAACTTATCTAATCTGGTCACATAAAGTTTCTCCAAAATTTKTAAAAATTGTGGCAACAATGAAATTGGTCTGTAGTTATTAAACATACATCTCTCACCATTCTTATGCAGAGGAATTACCTTAGCTATTTTCATTTTATCAGGAAGTATTGCTGTTGAAAATGACAAATTAAAAATATATGCAAATGGAYCAACAACATGACTCATTATTTCTTTCATAAGCATCATATCCATATCATCCGGTCTTTTGATCGTTTGTCAGCAATTTTTTAAATAATACTCAATATTTCGTCGTTATCAGTTTCATTGGTACAGCCCCTAACTGTATGGCACGCATTTTGATCTACTTTAGGTATTTCAGCTGCAATACCTGGGCCAACATTTACATAAAATTTATTAAATTAATTTACTGTAATATTTTTTATCACAAATTTCCTTTTCATCTTTCACAAAATACTGTGAAATATCTGTCTGGGCTTTATTGTTTTTCAGGACACTATTAATTACTCGCCATGTTGCTTTCATATCACTCTTGCTTTTGTCTAATAGATCACTGTAAAATTGCTTTATACATTTTCTTAATATCCATACCAACTTGTTTTTATATATCTTGTACTTATCTTCTGCATCTTTTGTTCTCAATTTTAAGAAGCATGAGTACAAGTTGTTCTTTTTTACAAGTATTTCATAGTCATCCATGGTTTGTCAATAGCATTTCTTTTTGACCAAATTTTTTTCCACAGTTCTTTTCATACTAAGTTCACAGAATATTCATAAACACATCATAGGCTCTGTTAACATCATTTGCATACACATCCTTCAATTCTGGTTTTGTAAATCATTTTTAAGTTTGTCCAAAGCTTTTTACTATTAAATACCATTAATTTACTATTAAGGCTAAAATAAAACTGACTGCACATTTTGAAATTATATTTGTGCATTCTACCACTTTCCTTATCTTCAGCTTTACAGAGATTATCCAAGATCACATGACCAAAACTGTGCACAGATATCTTCATAAGTAGCTTATGTTTTTACCATTAGGTGAGAAAGAAAAATAATAAATCAAAAATGCCATATCTGTCAGTCGGTAAACAATGCCAGATGTAACTGACTGGATTGTGTTTACTTATCTGTCTTTGATCACAAAGAAAGCACTTTGTTGTCTTCCATCATTTACCTGCCAGGCACTAAGAATAACCGTTTTTGATCATACCATTCTTATGTTTGACCACATTACTCTCACATTATGGYGCTGGGCAGAGAAATTTAAAACATTGAAGATAAACAGCAAGCTACGACTTGTCTTTGATTTTATCTATTTGCATTCATACGTTCTTCTGAATCACATGAAAAGTCCTCAGTACTTTAACAGCAGCAAGCAGCATAAACCTGCAGTCGATTGTTCAGTTCCTCGCTTCATTTTCTACGTAAAGCCTTTGTCCTTGAATCTCAGAGGAGTTTTATTAATGCTGTTAGGGGACTCAAGCAGCCACAGACTTCAGGCCGCTTAAATGAAAAGTCAATATTGGGAGATAAGTAAAGGCATGTTAAGAGACACATTTATTGGCACAAATGTGTGTTTTTACCTTTGAATGCTTTATCTCATGAAACAGAGGACTGTGCAACTGTGGAAGTGCACCCTAAATTTTACACTCGCAGTTGTACACGTGTTTAATTTTCACAACCTTGACCTTACTGAAATTAAAACAGCAACCTGGTGWACAATGGAGGACAAAAGGACTCGTTCAGAAACCTGGAAAGCTTCTCCGCTATTTTTTTTCTCAAAATTTTCCCTCTCTGTATTTTAGTTTGAGTTTTGTGGCGTTTTCTACCTTCTCTATTCCAAGAGTGAGAGGCTTTTACCACTTATCAGTTGATACAGGACATGTCCTCAGACAGAGCTATTGATTTTATTGATTGATTCATTTGTGGTTTCCCATACAGTTGCCTCCTGGAGTTTTTGTCAAAGTGACAGTGCATACGCTGAGCTACAGATGAAGTGCTTGGTGGGAAAAAAAAGGCCAGGTTATTACTGTGGCAAACAAGAAGAAAAGTTTAAAGTGCAGGGTCTCAATTATTTGGCTTTTTGTATTTAGCAAGGTTATAATAGTTTAGAATTTTTCATTATAGTTTAGTCTTATTTCATTTTGACCGTTTTTTCTTTTAATTCAGTTAGTTTTGATTAGTTTTTACATTGGATTTGCTAGTTTTTATTAGTTACTGCATTTTTTATGCTTGGTTTTAGTTTGGTTAAGTTTTTATTAGTTCTAGTATGTTTTTTATACAGTTTGAACAAACTAAATACAAGCAAAATATTTGCCAATGCATCCTCAAGCTTGTGATGTTCCTGAGTTAACTAACCAACAGCTATCTGATTGCTAAAGCAGTCCATTATAGCAACACCTTCCTAAAATAATTGTGTAACTCAATTTTGCCAACCTAAAACTTGGGCAAATATTTTAGGATGATGACAATAGTTGWCTCCAACCTGGTGCTATCTGTTACTTGTTTCACTGAAGCTACTGAGAGAAGCTAGCGTGTCAAGATAGTCATAGTTAGACATCTTGTGTGAGCTTGATTCATGCAGTTTTTCCCATGAGAATCATTCCACCTGTTTTATCACCTGATTCCACTACAAGATACTTGCTTTGATTTTTCTCGCAGTCATATATTAAAATGAAATCTCAAAGTGGACTTTGCCGCTTTCTTCTAACTTTTGTTAACATCATTTAGCAGTCGCTCCTCAGCAGCTGTAAGATTATACAGTTTTAGTTRTCGGTTTGTGATTTTATTGCAGTTTTATGGAGTTAAATTCATGCCATAACGTTGCACACAAATTAAACATGTTTCACAAACTGTCCTCAAACTTTGTGCCCACACAAAAAAYATGCTGCACACAAATAAAATGTTGTTTAGTTAGTTTTAGTTAACAATAATAACTCTGGTGTTTAGGTAGCACTTTAAAAAATACTCCTTATTTATCCTTAATTAATAATTAATAAATGGTTATTTAATTTTGAAAACATAAGTAATTAAGGGTGATTCATACTTAATAAGCAATAAATTAATATATTTATTAATACTTTACCCAGAAATGATAATTACTTCCAAAACCAACACATGCATTCATGCTCAGTAGCTCACAAATTAACTTTGTGTGTGTTTATTTATGCAAATAATATAAATTTACTTTCATGCCATGTGTTAGACATGTAACAATGGTTAGAGAACATTTGAGTTAACTATCTATTAATCCTGCAGTGCATCAATATTAGTTAAGTCTTTTTCTGAACCCTATTTAAGTGAGGAATATTAATGCTTTTTTATTATTATTATTTTTACATATTTGTTAATGTAGAAAAAATCCCTGAAGAGCCACAAGTTCTTCTACACCTGTGAAAATTAGACTTAAAGTCATAGTCAATTTAAGCATTATTTATTATACTGTATCAGTATATGTCTAACACATGGTGTGAATGTACATTTACAGCAGTATTTACAAACATATACACACAGTATATAGAATAATTAGTTCATGAGTTATTAAGCATGACTAACCTTGGAGTATGTTGATGTTGAAAGTAATTAGCCATGGCTAAAGTATTTTTGAACATGTTCATTTATATCTTAAAGTGTATGAATCATCTTTAATTAAATATGTTTTCAAGGTTAACTAACCATTTATTAACGATTAAGTAAGGCTAAATAAGATGTATTTATCATAAAGTTTTACCTGTGTTTATTTTTGAGATCCAGCCTAACACACTCAATATTTGTGAAACCACAAGGTAGTTTTTGAAACCTAGAACATGCGCTTCATTAGTGCTGCTTTTTATTCACTTTCCCCTAAATGATGTGGGAAAGCAACCACATGATTACASGCATATAGGTCAAACTTAGAACCTCACAACTGACAAATACACTGGCACATTCCCAGAAATATACTGACCAGATCACACCCCCTCGGGGCTCTGGGGCAGTTGCTTGAGCGATGTCTCCCCAGGGGGCTGATATTTTATAGTTTGTGTCCATCAGTGCTGTTGCCTAGGGCACCAGGGTTGACAGTAAGTGCTCTCAACACCGGTGACACTGATTCATCTGAACCATGACACAGATGAGAGGAAAAGGGGAGAGAGGGGGCTCAACCAGAAAAAGGAGTATAAACCACACACTAAAAATAGATTATATTAGTCTTTAAAGGAATATGTCCAAGTTTGTTTAAGTTTAAGGTGTCAGTGAGCACCAAATTGGTTGGGTTGTTGGTTTAACGTTATTCACTAAAAGTCAAAGAGCTGTGCTATGATGTGGTGGCCTAATACGGGCTAGCCCAAGCTAGACGGGAGAGATTGGCTTGAGGAAGAGACTCCAATCTAACGTGGCATTTCAATTTCTCATTCCTCCTTATGGCTGTGCTGTGCACTGCTGAGCCTCTTCTACATRTATATAAGGAGGACGCCTCTGAACCCCAGCCTTCTAGATGCGCATACTAAGCAATCAATGTGTCACCTCTTCCTGACAATCCTATTTTTTTCTATGGCGGCCATGCTCATTTTTTCTTGTCAGCAGAAAGTAATTTGCTGTATTGTGATTCAGTCCTAAAACTTGGTGACGAGGTGTCTGATAAGT
>NW_013952407.1:3297302-3307179 GCF_001266775.1 Austrofundulus limnaeus | reverse complement strand
TATATATATATATCAAATGAGTGCAGAAAAATCTGTTATGATTTGTTGGTCCTAAAAAACAAATTGCAGTACCCAAAAGGATTCCATACATGTTATTTTTCAATCTTTGTGGGAAAGTCTAAAAACAGCTGACACATGCTAAACTATTGTTTACATCCACAGAATCACGTTGTCACATCTTTTCAGTTCTGCATCAGTCCTATTCATATTTTTTGCCTAATGTCTTGTTAACAGGAGGATATTCTTCCTCGCACTGCTCATGTTTATAAGTGAACCTGCAGCAAACAGTTGCCTATGGAGACCAGTGAAATCAAGCTGATATAACTACCTGGCTTTTTCTTTGAAAAGTGGGCCTGAAATGTATTTAAGCAGTGTTTTTTCCCCATATTACATTCAAAAGATTCCACCCAAACCTTCTACTCTAAAAGACAAGTTTAAATAGGACTCAATCAAACATTTAACATTTGCACATTATCACATAGCCTCACATGTGCAAGGGAGCACTCCCAGAGTTACCAGGCTGTGTGATGCTGGTGTGATTGCTGCATGGATCATGACCACTTGAGCATTTATCTTTTAATAACCCCCTACCCCACACCTCACMTGCTGCTGCTGGACAATAGTGAGACGGTTCCAAATTTCAGCAAGATAATGGTAGTCATATTGAGATGAAAAAGGTCAAGGGTTGCCTTGTGAGGTTCTGATTGGTTTGGAGCGACACATTGTCACCCTCCCCCCTCCTCCCCCAAGATGAAATGAAAAGCAATATTTCATTTATGGCTTCACCTTTCTAGACTGTGTTGCAATTTTATGTGATGAGGAGGTCCAGATCTGTGATGATCAAATTATAAACACAAAAATGGTGCTTGCGTGTGATGTATTGCATCAGAAGGATTTTTAACTGTTTTTTATGATCAMAGACACATGCTGTATACATTTTCTGTATGCTCCATTTTAAATATTTAGACATTCAAATTGTTCCGCTGTCCCTTCAACCAGAAAAGATTGATGGGTTTTGTTTATTCATATGTATAAGATGCTGATATGCTGTTGAACCTGCCTTTGACCTTCATCTGCTGACATATATTCACTGAGCTACAACTGCAACACTTTGCATTATTTTTTTTACATTAAACAACTTTTATGCTCAAGAGGATGATTTAAATTACATCACACTTATTTTTTAAATTAATGACTCAATTTAAACACAGTTCAGAAATAGTACCTTATTGGTATTGTTTAAATTAACCCAAAAAACACACCTGAATAAAACTACATATTTTACTATGTTTACACTGCTTGTGAGTTTTTGCATTTCCTGTTTGGCCCAGTTTTTACAATTTGTTGATGTTTTTTTTTTTTTCTTTAATTCCACCCCGAGGGCCAGATGCATCACATTATGCATTGACCCAGGCTGTATTTTCCAAAGAGCAGTTCAGCCAGTGGGAGTGGCCTGAGCTTGTGGTGGAAGCAGCCCTTTAAGGTCACTACAGCGGTCATGTGATAGGCTAGTGGAGCCCCCTTGGGCCATATGACAAACCGAACTGCCAGAGCGAGGTGTGTGTCAGGGGTGTTTTTCCACAAAGCATTCTATAAAAGTGTAACTGGGCTGTATTTGCCCTTTCCTCCTGCTACACGTTCAGCCAACAGGCCCCTGAAGATCTCTTAAAAAGTGCTGATCCACAGAGCTGGGCTGGTGCTCGTGTAATCCTTCCAGCTCTGCTCCACCTTCCCTTATGTTCTCACCCTTTCCCCCACATTCCCTCACACTCTGCTGTGCTGGTGCGAGGGACTAGGTGATGGGATGAGGGGGGCTTGCTTGGGCCCCCCGAGCTAATTACCCCACATTAGGGCATGACTAAATAAATTGTAAGTGCTGCTAATTGCTTGGCAGTGAAAACAATAACTGTTTTTTTTACCCAGAGGCTCTGGGGTAGTGAGAGGCTGGGGCACTAGGGACCTGGGGACTGGGGGCCCTGGCACTGGGCCAGCAGAAGACACCAATGCCATCAGTCAGCTGCCTCATACGCTCTGCCTTCACACTGAAGTCACACACCACTTGRCGCTGTTGCTACATCTGCCCCACACCCACCGACCAGTCTGACAGTAACAGACTCCCTGCAGCCTTCAGCAGCAAAGAATGAGCCATACATGACAAGCTCAGACAAACTCAGTCTGTCTGTGGAGCCATCATACATCACTGCATTAATAAACATGAATTAGTAATGGCACAATTAGATGGGGCTGTTCTGACATTTACTGGTACAATAATGGTATTCTCCTCTTTCCACCCTCCCACCCCACCCCTTTGGCCTTTAGTGGAGCGCCATCAGACCTCAGACATTTGTGATGGGTGGAAGGGCCACCGTTGTTTCAGTCTCTATATCGTAATCACTTTTTTATCCCGGCTTTGCTGTCGTATTTGATATAAGCAGCGGAAGAATGAAAATTTCAGTGTTGGTTTGTTTGTTCATAAGTGTGCATTTATTGTTTGTGATTGTTTTCCCCTCAGGTCGCAGTCTGCTGTGTGTGTGTGAAGAAAACATTTGAACAGCCTGAGCTGCTAACTGGAGCTGCTGAGACCCAAAGGTGCGTTCAACACAGACATTCTGGTGGTCCTGCTGCACAGACCAGGACATAACAAAGCCTGTAATTCTACCAGTACCCATCAAACATGTGTGACAGACAAAACAGGAAAATCTCTACTATTTCAACATTGTTCAACATTGTCAGACTTTTATGTTTCAAGCTTGACTCAGAGGAGGTATATTTCAAATTTTGTCCTCACAATGGAACCTGACCAGTCTTGACATTGCAAGAAATGCAAATTATATTTTATCTAAACATTTAWAAGAGAGGAAAAAAGGGAATGTGTAGCTGTAGTAGTTTGGTCAAGGGCACTTATTTTAAATGTGCTTTATGAATAAAATATGCTTGACAAAACTGTTTATGTAGTTTGTAATGCCAGGTAATACTTCATTTTTAAGAGTAGTTACAGGAGATTTTTTAAATTTTTTGTACTGTTCAGATGCATACAAAGTACTGTACATATTTCAATTAAACTTAGTAATTTGTTTAAATATATTATWTATCAGCATATTTTTGTGTATTTCTTTTAAAGTTCTTAGTGATTTCCTTTTCCAAAAAAAATGCTATGCAGAATTTCTTTGCCCTTTTTTTTTTCTTTTTCCCTCTTCAAACCAGTAGCTTCATAATTGCAGTGTCATTCTTTGGCAGGATTTCCCTGTTTTCCCAGGAGACTCGTGTGCTTTTGTTAGCTTTTCTGTGTACACACATGGCCTAATTAGTTGATTAGTTCAGCTTGACTGGCTTGTTAATTGAATAGTAATTTATATTTGATGTGTCTAATGAATAACCTAATTTATTCGTTGGCACTCATCCAAAGGTTTGCTTTTGAAAGAAAGAATCAATCTAAAAGAATGAAAGGAAAGATGAACATGGTTCAATGCACAAGTGTTGCTTTGATGGCACATGTGTTTAGCTTTTGAGTAAGGTGATAATACTTGAGTTTATCTTCCTAATTAAGTAGATTTAAACACAATAGCTCACCATCCATGTGAGCAAGATATCTGTAATTAAAGTCCTTTTTTGTTATTTATTATTGGAGTAAAATATAAAGAGTTTTCTTTATATTTTTACTGCCCACATTAACAGATACTGTGGTAAAGAAGACATTGTGCTATCAGAAACTAAACTGTTGAATGATTATTCAGAAAAGTATTATTCAAGAATTATAAGCTTAACTGGAGCATGTGACAATTTGAAATTAAATTTAAAAAGTTGTTGTTCAATAAAATCATTTATTTAAACAAATTGGTCAAACTTTGGGCCTGTTGGACACTCACCTGCCACTTAGTGCTGGCAAATAAGTAAGGTTTGCTTGATTTTAAAGTCAAATATTAAAAACCACTTGCATGTGTTCTCTGTCAAACAATGGTCGACTATCACTTGACTGGATCAGCCCATRACTACACCAAACAGAAATGCTGTATGATCGTTAACCTGCCAGGAACAAGGCCATTAGTGCCAGCAGTGTTAATGGCAAACCGATTACAAACCATGATATATGCACCAACATGGTGATCCTTCAACCTATTGAATTCAGTTTTGAGAACAATGTTTTTACAATCAGGCCGCTTCAGCTATCTATTTATTTTTTTACCTGTATTATTTGTGTGTTTTAACCACACCGGCAAATTTAAAATTAACTTAAATTGCTCCCATTGCAATATTTTTCCCAAATACTTACAAATTTCTTTTTGTTTTAAACAGACAGGATTTTGTTTCTGTATGTTAGTGACCACTTATTTTCGTCTGCGATTTGTTAAAATTTAGCCATCAACAATATATATTTTTACCATACATTTGCTTAACTGACAATCAGTTAAGGGTAAGTTCTGTTCAACACTTTAACATTAGACATTGTGTGTGCCCCTTGCCCATGATAAAGCTCATTATTTGTTGCTCAACGTGCTCACAGAAGTGAACCTGTAGGCCTTTTTTTCGCTGAGAGCTCCCAGACCAAGTCTCCAGTGCAGCATGAGTTCACGAGTGTCAAGGTCTTTCCCTCCAGTTTGTTTGATGGTTTTATCCTCCTTCAGATCCTCAATTATGCACAAGAGCATCACATCTAAATTCAATCAATTGTAACTTGATTTCCTTTTTGTATCAGGGGATGAAGCCAAAAGCTTTTTGACTTCTTCAGAGCAGAGCTGCTTGTGGCATTGAATTTGTGTTGCTGAAGTGTCCAGTGAGTCATCTGTTCAGCAAAATTCCCACACCATTTAAAATAATTCAATCCAATCCTTTAGAGCCAAAAAACATCCTAAAATGCTGGCTATTTCCGCACAAGTTCAAAACAGCCATGATTTGCTGCCTTTAGTTTGAATAAGAATATTATTAATTTTTTTTTTTCATCAAAAGTGGTCATGTTTTCTTCTCTGTGGATGCCTTCATTCAGGGTGCAGATGAAAATGATTCCTCTCCTTMAGATTCTGGATTTCTCATAAAAACTGAGTTTTAATGTTTCAGTAACAACTGACTTTTGATACAGTGTGTGTTGAGACGTCACTCTTCCACCATTTCCAAGGTGAGCTGYAGATGGTTTGAACTTCTTCAGGAAAGTTTTTTTTTAACCTAGATAAAACATAAAAGCGAATTAGCCACAGTTAAAAAAATAAATTGTAGCATAATAATTTCTTTTCTTTTCTTACATGACAGAAATCCACGACCCCTTTAGGAAAAGCAATCCCCCTGGACCTCATGCAGTCATGCACATGCAGCAACATGCCTGCCTGGAAGTGCTACATGCTACAACAGGCCAAAGTAGTGCAGGATTTAGCTCAGGTGTTTAGTTCCCACGTTGAGCGCATAAAAGTTCTTCACACTTTTTCTATCGTCTGTCRCTTACTGTAGTACTCGTTAGTCAGCATTACCCCCTCCCCCTCCCCTCCGCTGATGAGAAAGTAATTACCATTTGTTTTTTWCCTTAGTCCCAGTGGCCTGGCAGCTTTTTCCCAGAATCTGCCTCCTCACCTGCCTTCATCTCGGCGTCTGCCTCTCTCCCAGACTCTTCCTCTTGTACCTCTTCTCCCTTTCACTGTGGCTGCAGACTCTCTCTCTCTCTCTTTCTCCATCCTCTCTGCAGCCTCTCTCCTTTGCTCCTCCCACCTCTGAGCTCCAGGCTGTTCTGGGTTTTAGACGGATCACTCTCACAATGCTTGATCAATACAGGTATTGATCTGCTGGCAAAATGTTTATAAAATCATTATGGGCAACTGCAGCTCAGTGGGGAGGAGGGTGGGAGGGGCGACAASATGGCCTGCTTGCCATGCCATTTGCCTGTAAAAGAGCCTGCATGTGTCTGATTGGATGGCTGTGTGCATCCTTGTCAGAGATGGGACAGACGCATCGGTTAAMCACAACTCTACTTTCATCATCCACCTTAACTTTCTGGTCAACCAAATTTGTGTTCAGTCATTGTTTTTTATCTGCTTCATTATTCCAGTCTAATAATTCACTTTCATTTCACCTTCTAAATTTCTGAAAAACAAACAAACAAACAAAAAATACCTAAAGGAATCCAAATCACATGATGCCTTGCAAGTCAAAGTTTTCAGCAAATAAGTTGTACGATCTGTTAATGTCAAGTTGAGGATTACTCTGAGCTACTARTACACARCATTTAGCTCAGTATTTGTAAAAATAAATGTATTTGAGCCAATTTTGTTTGATAAAGTAGCTGTGACAGCCAGTTTTATTTAAAGGGGACATCATTTTAAATCCTTTTTCACATTTAAATCATTCAGCTGGTGTCTATATAAGATAGAACTGCAATGCTTTGGTCTGAATTCCTCGTTATTGTAACTCCACAATCCCCTCTTTAACCCCTTTTCYRARGTGTRTCTCAGATCAACTCATTTTCAGTCTCTTYMAATCCAAATGAGATGCTTCAGACCCCGCCTCTTCCAGCTTCCTACAGTGGTTCATTTTAGTTTGAGAGAGGGCTTTAGGACTATATAGCGGTGCAGAAACATTTTATTTAGAAATTAATTACAAAATGTCAACAACTGAAGACTTGTTCATCCATCCTTACATGTAGGAGCCAGAGTCTGACCCAGAGTCAGATGGGAATGAAGACAACCAATTTGTACAGTATTTGGTCCAGACCTGATATGTTCATTCCGTCGCAAATAATTTGACMTTAATAGTTCAGAAAATGTCATATAAAATTAAAAAACATAGAACAGGTTAAAACATCTACACAAATATCTACACAGCAYCAGGAGAGAAGAAATTCTAATGTTCTGCACTCTRGAGACTTCAAGCACACAACAAAATGTATTTAATGSCTAAAAAGTGGATATTGCATGTCCGTTTAAGCTGACTCTRAAAGGTAATCAGTTGCAGATGTGCTTCCAATCATTACTTTGAGTTTATAATTAAACTTTGTTAAGTCATTCATGAGCTAGTTTGCTAACAGATTTAACACACAAAGGCAAATAAATGATTGCTCGTCTTTTATGGTGAAAAAAAAAGCAAAACACAATTACAATACCGCTGTTTCCACATGTTCAAACATTTAATCTACGGTGAATACTTCAGAAACTTTCCACATGGTGATAAAAAAGTGTGTTGATTCACATTTGAGTAAATGTGATTTGACTCAAAGGTATAAATGTACGGAGGAACATCTGTTCACAGCAAGCAACTGTTTTATGGTCATGAGCAGARCACAGGGCACTCTGGGGACTCATTCCTGTGGACTCTCATGCTCTGCAGCTTCATGTAAATAACACAACTCTGTTGCCGCCTTATTCTTCATTTGTATAGATAATTTGCTTCATTAGGCACAGCCCACATGTCACAGTTTCTTTGTGTGCTCTAACCTAAAGGAATCACACCCTATAGCTTCACTTGAGACAACTGAATGAGAAGTCATCAGAAACACCGCAAAACTTTCATGTTGYTCAACTACACGGCAGATTCACAGGTTATCCAAGCCTTTTCTCTAGGCAGTGGCTTCGGTTTACGCCTTGTTAATTGTTAATCTGCGARATGATCATTAGACAAAGAAAATAACTGCAACATTCTGGTGTAACTTTTTCCAAAATCACWATTGTTGTTGAAGCAGACAAGCCTCTGTGACCCAGAATCAACCTTTCCTCTCTGGCTTGTATGAGTCTGCCAACCCCTCCACAGCCCTCCCTCTCCACCACATCCCTCCCCCATCCCCACCCCCTCCCTTGTCTGGCACCAATCCTACACCCAGAAGCCCAGACATTGGCTTAGACCAAAAGGCACAGAGCCACCCGTCTTCTTTCAGACACAGTGTTAAAGTAATTGTCAGAGATTTTACACACACCCCAGTAACTTTTTAAGTATTGCGTGTTTTAATTTGTGTGCTTCTGCTTGGATCAGTGTGAAAGGAAAACCTCCCGGATGCTTACAGATGTCTTCCAGCTCACCAACCCCAAACTCCCAAGAATATTATTTGCACACTTGCGTAGACAAACACATCCATTTTCAAGCACGTCTTAAAAGTGTCACTTGTACAYATGCTACAAAGTGGTGATTACTCGAACACATTCAGAAGTGGCCACAGACCATTCATTACCATAACATGTTGCAATGAAGTTTAATCCCTCATCATGTTGTCTGTGGTTGGAGAGTGGTGTGTGTGGCTGTTATCCTCCCCATACTCCAGATGTCTCCCAGGCTACATCTCTTCACCAGACTGAAGACATGACATTTGGGATTGCGCATTTAGACATTCCCTTCCTTTTTTTTCATCCCAGGTTTTTTCCACTCATAAAATTATTTTGACCTCATTCATCTTTGTTTCTTGCCTTCCTCCCTGATCCCATTTTGCACCTTCTGTTCCTTCTTCCACATTCCCTCCCATCTCCACAAGAGTGTGTTATTTATTTCATCTGAAAGCGGAGGCTCTTTGGTGCATGCTTCTCACAGAAATCAATTTCAGCTCAGACAGCATAACCAAACAAAGCACTACACTCATTTCAGCGCGGGCAGAGTTGTAACCCATCTCTCTCATTTTCTCCCTCCTGCTCCTTTATTGGAAGACATTTTGTTCTCACTCTGATGCCATTATGTCAATCACTGCAGACATGTCGTGATGTGTGGATGCAGCTGCTAAATGAGTCATGGCAGGCAATGATCATTAGAAACCACAGAGTTTATATATGTGTTCATGTGAAGAGGCTTTTTTTTTGTGACTGTCACCWTTTTTCCTCTTTCTTTAAAACTTGAACGGTTTTGTTTTTATTCTCCTTTTTGGCTGCTAAATTACAGAAGTGCTTGTGAAGCTTGTTGTGTCTTTAGGTGAGAATTTCAGAAGTTCTGCAGTCTTACATGCTGACAGCATAAAGTGTAAACAATAAACAGGATTCACCCACCGCTGCATGAATAAGAGAGCCGCTCTCTTCTGCCAGCCACACTCTTTGTACTGTATTTGAGACCAACAGTTAATGCAGCTGTTGGATGGGTCTCTTTCCTTGCTCTGTCTTTATTGATTTGAGCCAGACACAGATACAGACAGAAAGAAAGGGCCTTTTCAGGAAGAAGTTAAATGGTCAAGTAGCGGGTGGAGGGTGGCTTTCACCACTTTATTGACGAAGTGGAAAAATGTCACTATTATGGAGGCCCTTGCAGCAGATAGCGAGCTGATTGGATGAGTGGCCCCCAGGTCAGAGTGGAGCACGTTCCCCCTCCAACCGAACGAGAGCAAATAAAAGGACACAATAATCCGCTTGAATTGGAGGTGAGATTTTTCCATACCACAACAGTCTTTAAGCAACGTTTCTCTGGGCGTGCAATGTAAAGTGCTTGGAATGTGGGCAAAACGGTCCAGTCTCTAATGGACTCACTCCGTTTGCACTTCCTTCTCAGTGCCTTATTGGTTTGCAACATCTGTCTGCTCCATGTTTTCTATTTTACACCACCACCTGATGCACAGACATTGAGTCTTTAAAAAAACATCATTACATTTAATAAAATATGAGGAAACTTTTCCCCCAAATGAAGTGATGTGTGTATAAATCCTACACCTTCACGTTGCACCCATTATTTTGTTTACTCAAACAGGTGTAGGACAGACAAACATTCTTCTTTTGGTTGTTTTGTCTGTGGTGTTTTTTTTATAAACACCATAGTGTGTCACATTGTTGATATGATATGATGTTTTTCCCCTCATCTTCCCTTGTGTGGTTTTTAGTTTTTCTGTTGTTAAAGGTATCACAACTATGTTTGCTGCATGATCGCTTTCACCTGTTCCCCTTATGTTTGTCTTGTATGTCTTCTTGAGTGGGTGTTTCTTAACCGCCCCCTCCCCCTTCCC
>NW_013952407.1:3281858-3297292 GCF_001266775.1 Austrofundulus limnaeus | reverse complement strand
ATGTTTGTCTTGTATGTCTTCTTGAGTGGGTGTTTCTTAACCGCCCCCTCCCCCTTCCCTGAATGTACAGCACCTTGTGAATTTATTTTTGTGAAAGGCGCTATATAAATAAAACTTTACTTACTTACTTACTTACTTACTTACTTGTCTCCTTCGTCATCTTGTGTCTTCCTCACATCTGTCTAATTTCTAATGGGAGGGGCTTAGTTATGATATGTTTGAGGGAAGTTAAAAGAGACACTGGAACAAAAAAACAGTTGATCCTACTGGCAGTCACCTCCAAGACTTTATCCCATTAAATGTGGCATAACATTTCCCTGGTACAATATACAAGCAATGACTGATGCAATGTTACACAATGGCTCAATGTTTAATGTTTTTATAAAGTTTATGGAAAAGCAAACCTGAGGGCAAAGAGATGCGTTTTTTTTATAATCCACTGATCAGTCATATCTGTTTTATTTAAATGCAGAAAAAAAGATGGATGTGTGAAAATGACAACAAAATGCACTGTGAGAYTTTTAAAACAAAGACCAGTTGTACAAAATATATATAATAAAAAAATGAAATTAGGATGACTTCTGAGTCTGAAAGCCCTAAATAGAGATGCAGTTATGAGGACTGACAAATGGTTCAAACACAAGCACTGCCTGCTGACGTCAATCAGTCTAATTAGCCCAGCATATCCTCCAGTTAGCTCCTCCTAGAAGCACAAGACAGACCTCTGGAAAGGTCAGCATGCCACAGTAGAGACGGAGCAGCGCTTAAACAGAGGTGAAATGGTTTCTTTTCCAAATTGATTCCAGTTCCGATTAGACAAGACTATATTGTGTTGAGCCACTTAAAGACTTAATGGAGAGGCAGCAGTTGCTTTTAAGGGGGCTTTTAAAACAAGACATTAACTAACAAAAACTACTCTGGTGACATCTGGATCAGGGCCCAAAGAGCAGCTTGTCACATGAAAGATCTCCTTGTTTCGATCTTCATCGCTTTCTGGTTTATTTCCCCTTTTTTCCTCCTGTTGTATCTCTTTATCTTCTGCTCCACATGAGGCACAGTATGTACATTCACATGTGGATGCACACACTCAGACGAACGAAGAAAATTCATTACAACTCGGCGGGAAACTTTTTTTCCTCCGCACAGTAAAACTTGCAAAATCACTTTTCCTGTGTTGACACAAAACTGTATGAAATAAATATTTTGTCTGTGCTTCCACAAAAGTAAACCAAGTACCATTAACACCAGACCCCCAGGGCATATATATCTTTTTACACCCTCTTTATAACTCTTTTGACAACAGGCATGTCACAGCCTTGTATATACACAGAAGGAAACATCTGAGCTCGCCAACACCCACACACAGGAATCTGCATACTGCACATTCACCACCTCCCTTATGCTGAATGCATAATATATGTAATGAAATAATGTTTCCAGTGGGGATGGCTATGGCTAGAGGATGAAGATGTGTGGTGAATATCAATGTGAACACCCCCCCCCCCCTCCACACACACACACTTTGGTTCAATTGGTGCGATCGTGGGGGGTAAATGAATATGTGAAAGTGGGAGAAGCGATATTCCTCTGCCCAAAGCTACAGCGAAGGGTCCACACAGATAGAGGAGGGGTTCTTAACAGTCTCCAGCAGTATGAATGAACTCAAGATTTGTACATTGATGGTGGTTAAATTTATCAGCTCTTGTTACAAGCYGACCCAGATGTAGGTTCAGATCAAGAGGCAAGCAGAAGGTGGAAGTCAGACTTTTATTAAAAAAAAAACAACAACGTACAACCAGAGACAATAAGGAAAGCTAACACTGAGGCACAGATTATACTCCACAAATCGGCCAAACTTATATTACTTTTGCAACAACYGTTTKGTARTTTTAACCTATCCAGAACCACACATTCTTTTGAATATCTCAATGAATATCATTAAGGAGACAAATTGCATTTCCCCCCATGCGTCACCTTGACTGACTGTTGTGTGCTCATCTGTTCCATCTTAGTCTGACTCCAGATGCTGCATCTCTGTCAGCGCACCTTTTGATGTTTTAAACATTATCATTAATAATGTTTTCAGAATCAGAATTAATTGCTTTGCTACCGTGTCCTGTTCTCTTCAACTCGGGGAGAGGCATGCATATATCAAGACCAACTACTCTTGTCTTGAAACTTTGAGGTCAGGAATTTGGGGTAAGACTAAAACTTGAATGTGGCCTTCGGTCTTGGTGTGCACCTTCAATGCAAAAAGATCTGTTGTGAATTGCTTGTGTTTTTAAACGTTGCAGTGTCATCAATATTAACTGAGCAGAGGATAATGTGTTGCACAAAATAAAATAGGAGTTTTATTAGGATTTGGAGGACATCACGTGTACTTTTCATAGATCTGTCAAACGTTAAAACTTAAGGAAGAATTGTGGCTAAAAATCTAAAAAGCATGAATTTTTGGCCCAAATTATAACAGTACAGTGCAGAGATGTCACTTTGYTTCAACAAAATGTGAAATATTGGAACTGTCAGAGTGTCAGCACTTGGATGTCATTTATGGCAGGATGTGGCAACTTTTGAATGAGTTTGGATCAGTTGCTAGAGAAGTATTTTTGYGACTTCCAGATGTTCTGTTATCTATAATTCCCAGCTGTGTTCTAAGAGGGTAAATGAGCTGGAAAGTTCCTGTCCAAGTCCTGTTTTACTCATCAAGCTCAGGGAAATGTAATTAGTGCCTTTTTGAGCTCACATTGCTTAGCAACGCAGTCCTAAACAAACATCTATATAAAAATCCCTTCCATTTTCTTATGGCCACACCTCCTCTATACCAAACACCTCCTCTGGAGTGGCTTTGACCATATCCATGCACAGGGGGCCCTGTAATCTGAAGACAGGGTGAGGAATGTATGAAGCATCCAAGGAAACATGAACTGCTATTTTCCCACAAGTATGAAAAAATAGCGGCTATGGCTGTGGAATCTTTCTGACGCAATCGGTTAGTGGAACGGCTTCTGTACATTTGGGATTTGGACAAGGGCTCAGGCCAGGGTGTTGTTAAAGTCTTTGGTTTTACAGATCTAAGATAGGCTTGGAAAGGAGAGTAAGCTGCTGACAAAGGTAAAATCTGTTGAGCATAACCAGAAAAAAATAAAATAAAATACATATAAGCTGCTGGATAGGCCCAATAGAGAGTACTGTATTGTTCCTGATTATTTCATTTTTAACAGGCATCTGTGGGGAACTATATTAATTGTTTGTTGGTCAAACTATCATTAAAAAAGCAGACGCCAGGGTGGCTTTTACAGAACTGTGAGTGGGAGCTATAAGAGCTAAAACAGGAGAAAGCATCACTGAAGAGGCCCCAAGAGCTTTCCGTAGAGACCCAAATTGGCTCCTCAATTCTTCATGCATTAGACAGAAGACGGAGCTCCCAAACACAAAAACAGAGCAAACTTCAATAAGTCTTTACTTATTTCCAGATCTAATTTTCCCTGCCCCTGTAATGGCTGTTATATTCATCATAGTGGTGCATATTTATAAGAACTGTTTTCATCATAGTAATAATGTCACTCTGGATTCCCAAGCAGAAAGACAAAGGAGAGCATGAGACACACATCACAGAATGTGAGTGAAGTTAAATATGTCACAACAGTGGCATTACTGTATTTTTATTTTATTTTATTTTTTGTCTTTTTCTGGACTTCCTCTGTAGGCTATAGAAACACAATATAGAGCTCATTCCTAACCTTTGGGTCTCAGCTGAGTCCAGGAGCTGGCACTCAGTCTACAATGATGTCTTAGGTTCATCAAAGGATACGTATCGAAATCCACCTTTTTGGCCATTAAATGCATTTTGTTGTGTACTTAGTCTTTAGGAGTTCAGAAGAGCTTAAATGAGTCTCTCCTAGTGCTGTCATAAACCAAACTAGGACGCTGGCAAAGTGTTTATCAACCTCTATTTAACCAGGCATATCCCATGAAGAGCATAGATTTCTTTTGGAAGGGGGGCCCAAAAGCAACATGTTTTTGGTCTGTGGGGAAAGCCGAAGTAGTCTGAGAAAACCCACACAAGCACATGGAGAGCATTTAAAGTCCAAATAAAGACCCCAGATACRAACCAGGGATCAAAACCAGTACCTTCTCACTGTAAGGCATCAGTGCTAACCAATGTGCTGCTGTGTAAAACATCTCATTTGGATTTAAAGAGACAGCATCAAAATGAGTTGATCTAAGAAACACTTCCAGAACGAGGATTCAAATGCATGTTTACATTAAGATTACATTTCTTTCTTTCTTTCTTTCTTTCTTTCTTTCTTTCTTTCTTTCTTTCTTTCTTTCTTTCTTTCTTTCTTTCTTTCTTTCTTCTTTGAAAGGAGCCTTGTGCCTCCTGCTTTCTACCCCCACAGTATTTGGATATATATTTAACACCCACATGTGAGGCCTGGTAGAAATGTCTGGGGAATGGAAAGGAAAACAAGCATGCCCTCTGTCCTGGCCCTTTAGTGCTGGCCTGCTATAAATACCTCCGGGTGGTGCGCCAGTTCCAGCACCAGTGGCATGGGAACCTCTTCCTTTCCTTCTCTGGTTCATTGCTTGACCACTCATGTCTAGTCTGGGAAGGTTTTAGCCAGAAGGCAGGCCTGAAGGGTGGGTGGGTGAGTAGGTGTGTGCAGTTCAGGAAAAAAAAATCATGACAGGACTGTGAAGCGCTGATGGTCCTCCTGTTTGTTTTGTTTCCTTCTTATGCGAGCATCCCCGTGTCTTCTCCCGTTCTCCCTCCCTGTCATCTCCTTTTTCAAAAACACTTCATGTATACTGCATTTATTCTGTTTTGCCTTATGAAGATTGTATGAATATGTGCTCTTCAAAGCTCTGAAAAAAAGAGATCCCCTTTTCTATGCTGCAGTGAATTGTTTGTTATGTTACTCCCCCCAAAAATTGATTTAGACTTTTCAAAGGTTTGTTCTTCACAGTGCTGTCTCCCAGTGTCGATGCACGACAGGCTCAACTCATATTTTCAGAGTTTGAGGTAATAGTTTTAAACTGACAGACTAAACAGACTCCCTGGCTGTTCCACCTCTTCACAGTGAATAGCTTTACGTACACAAACACACACATGAACACAAAAATCTGGGTGACTGACTTTGTCTGCTGATTATTTCTTTTCTTTCTTTTCTTTTCTTTTCTTTAGCTCAATATGATTTAAAGTGCAAGTAAAAAAAAGTAATTACTGCTTATATGTTATCTTTCCATCTTGACTGCCTTTCYCCATTTAGTAAATGTGTCAGTGTGGTTCCATACAGTAATTTCAAAACAGGAAATATCTTAGTTGTATGTTTTGGCAACATAACTATGCTAGAGTTTTCAGTACATGGGGCATATACGTTGATATTTGCAAATATATTTTGCATGTCCTAYTGCTAAACATGCTTTCTATTTGGTAATTTAGCAATCTGAATCCACAGATTGCATGTCTACATTACTTTTTTTTTCCTTCGACACCTTCTACCATTTTAGCTGGGCTGCCTTTCTTCTCCCTCTCATTTCAGCCCTACAAGTCTCACTTGTTATTTTTTGGTACAAGGTCTTTTAATTAAGTTTGACATAAGCACAGGGATTAAGTATGCGGTTGAGGAGGGAGAGAAAGGAGCTCTGTTACAGTCTCAAGGCCAGCTGTAAAATGGAACCAGATTGCAACACTTGGAGCTGGAAAGTTTGGACAGAAAAAAGAAGAAGAAGAAGAAAAAAAGAGGTTTAGAGCCAGGCCAAAAGACTACTGAATGTCCAGCCAAAAACGCTAATATTAAAACTCCTCAGGCAGAAAACTAACACTCAGTCTGATCCAATGATAATTTCATTTTCTGCTAAAATACTGCTGTCTCTTCGAGCAATACATTAACAGTTGTCTGTCCAGCCTGAAGACTGATCATCTTGCTCTGCCAAAACCTGCTGCCAAAAATCATTGTAGAAAGCAAAGTACTACCTAGTTAACTACACATTTATGATCTAAGTCCATACACTATTTCCTTCAAGAAACAACAGATAATTTGTGTGCAAGTTTGAAATTTGTTACCAAAACCTGTTTCAAAGGTCTAAATTTCATATTAAAGTAAAAGCTATAAGTTTTTAGAAGAAAGTAAATTAATTTTGCAAGCAAGGGCTAAAACATCAGCTTGTTGATTAGCTAAAGAACAAAATAATAAAAACCTGTCATTAACACTACAAAATCACATGCTATCACTCAATCACTGACACCAAATATAGAAATATAGGCTAAGATCAGCCCCCAGTGCACCGAGCGTGTCAATAGGATTTTCTTCWGTTCTGAACTCTGAGAAGTCTCACACGGAACTTTGCATTCTTAAATAACTCCGGCAAAATGCTTTAATCTTAATGAGTCTGAACAGCAAATCTCTCATCTGCAGCAAAAAGGATTAGGAATGCAGGGGAGAAAAAAAAACAGAAAAAGACCTGCGTTCCACTTTGATGAATTGTGTTTAGAAAATCCTTGGGCATAAAGTTCCCCCGGTGAACAAAGCGTTAGTCGAGAACGGATGCTTTTAAACAACACAACTTATCTGAGAGAAACAGAACATGCATTTAAGTGAAAACACAAAAGCGGAGCTGATTCAACTCCTGTGCAAATGATAAAACTCCTTTCTTCAATCTACTTTGCTACTTTTGGAATTGAACCTGGAGTAGCTTTGCACAAATTACGGGCATTGTGTTTCAGTGCCTCATCAGTGTTTATTTATTCTGCCTGACGCGTTCTGTCATTGTTAAGAATAAATAAATGACTTCATAATTTTTTTGCCTCCTGGTAAAAGCTTGAAATAGATGAAGCTGTGATGAAAAAGGAAGCTGATGAACGCAGGCAGTTTAAGTGCCAAGAGATGCTGCTTCTGAAACCACAAAAACAAACTGTCTGCAATGGGTTTTCTCACCGCTTAAAGAAGATGAGCTTTTCTACTTTAGTGTGAAATTTTACTTATTTAAGCACACCATTATGCAGAGGTATTTATTTGTATTTGATTAATGCATTATTGATGATATGTTAATGTAATCCAAATCAAAGCTGTTCAGTGTTTACTTGATTAATTATTACGCTGTGGTGTAATTTCCCCAAACAGGTTCTCTGAGTGGTCGGGGTTAGAGTATTAAGCCTTTGGCTAAGTCAGAACGCTCAAACTACAAAGAGCCTTACTGCACTGGGACCTGGTCTCGGTTCTCCCTTTCCAACCCTGCACCCACCTCTCCAAATGCCCTCAGGCCTTCAGAAAACGGACTCATTTCTGCTGTATTTACTTTACCTTTCTGTCCAAAACAGGCATCCTCTTTGTTTTCTGTTGTGAACATATGGGTATTTTGATGATGCAGGTCAAAGATATGATTCATACTGTATAGGAAAGTATTGACATAAAATATATGTTCAGCTGATTGAAGTGTGTTTTCTTTTTACATAAATGCATACGTTTCTTTCGCACACACAAGTCTTTGTATGCCTTGTGAGAACATCAACCTGTTTGCAGCGTCGTAGTGAACATTACCCTGCGCTTCATCTGTATTGATCTCTCTCTAACGTACACTCCAGCACGTCGAGCCTAAACACCTGGTCAGCAGAGTGTTCAGCTGAATGACAGATAACATCTGGGAAGACTTCTGCTATCACAGGAAACATTGTTCCTATCCCCCCCCACACACACACACACACACACACACACACACACACACACACACACACACACACACACACACACACACACACACACACACACACCTTGCCCTCCCCTTTATCCCCTTACCCCCATTTTCTGCTCATAAGCACATCCTTCTCATTGATTTTCCATTAACCCCTTCTAGTCTGTGAGTATCTGCCCACCCAGACATGCAGACATCAGTGGATTGATTAACAACATAATAACATCACTATTGCTGCCGGTTCTCATCAGTTTGACCGGGTCTGCGGGCTGATCCTGTCCTCATCCAGCTGCACTCCTGCATGGTTCAGGCCTTCTTTGTCGCTCGTCCTCATCTTTTTTTCTTCTTTATTTCTTAAACCCTTCCTTGTATTTTTTTAGTTTATTTTTTTTTCCTCACCACCTTCTGTCCTCTGCATCCTCCTCCTGTCTGTTTACTGTTAAGTCCTACAGCCTCAGAACAGATATGCTAAAACCCTATTCAAAACACAGCACTCAATGTTCTTATTTGCTTTCACAATACTATGATAGAACACACATGTGTGTATGTTATGAGTGTGCAGACGATTCACTGTTAGACCTGACAGTTATGTGTTGATTCTTGCCATTTTCATCAGTTGTAGACAGGAATTTTCAGTTGAACTATTAGTTTTATCTTTAAGTGCATCCAAACAGCTTTGCCTTAAGTTATTTGTACGAATTATGTTTAACAAATTATTCTTGATGCTCTTAAGGTTGATTTAAAAAAAAAACTTTTTATTTTATTTGGTCTAATTTTTGTTGTTTACCCTAAAAATAAAAACTTTCACCTGTCTACACTTACACAAAAATTGCCATCTCTCTCTCTCTCTCTCTCTCTCTCTCTCTCTCTCTCTCTCTCTGCGTGCGTGCGTGTGTTTTACCAACTTCATTGGTGGCAGAATACAGCCTATACAGTATGTATTTGTTCCATTGTGTTGTTGTGAGCCACAATGGAAGCAAGTTAGAAAGAGCCCTTCATTTAAGCATGGTGTGTCTCCATCAGTCCCACTCTCTGATGTACAAAGAGCCCAGAGGAAGGAGCTTTAYAGCTGTTTGTAAATTGTGAGAACAGGAAAGGTCAACAAAATAATGCCGTGCATTTCTTATTTATTTTTTATATTTTTTTATTGTAACACATTTTCATCTCTCTGTTCTGCAGTGAGACAGCAGGGCTGCGCCCTGCCTCGGTAGTACTGGTGCATTTAAATTACTGTTCTTGCCTGGAGAATAATGGTGAAAGCATAACCCCATTGTATTCTTTGATAAACTCTGGAAAATGCATGGTATGAGTTGAGGAAGAGGCACGGTTTAAGGGCACAATTGCCTTGCAAATCTACCATGGCAAAGTTTTCTGGGGAAAGAGAGGGGGAAACGAAGGGAGAGAGTGTTAGAAAGAAGGAGATGTTGGAAAAGAGGTTTGAAGGAGAGAGAAAAGTGAAAGGAAGATGGAGGATCTTGCACATGGTTGGAGCAGGGGGGTCTGTTTTGCAGGGACGTGTTATCTCTGGGTGCACAGGTCTTTGTTTGCAGGGCAGTGAGGTATAGATTTCCTCTCCGTGTCAGCGCCAGTATTTGGGGCTCAGCGCCGAGGGGACAAAAGCAAAATAATCCACCACTGAATCAGGATTAATATTCAAGCCGAAAATATTAATTCACAACCAAAGAAGAGGAAATGCAGAATCTGTCAAAACGCTCAAACAAATAAAGAACAAAAAAGGCAGACATTTGACCAGAAATCTMTTTCTAAGTCTTTCATATGAGTGCATTATTTTACCAGATCCTGCAGTCTTGTCTCAGCWTTCTGTTTGATTTCTGTATTAATCTTCATAATGATTTTTTATAGAAGAGTGAGAGCCGAAGGAAGCTGAAGAGCTGCATGTTGTTTTTGGCTATTCTTCTCACTAAGCTTTGGATTTAAGATGTGGATTTGAATATTTATGATGAAGAATAATGGAGGTTATAAAAATAAGTCCCCGCAGAGCCAGGCTGTAAGTTATAGGGGTAAGCAATGCCTCCCACATCAAAGAAGCCTGGAGATGTTGACCACTATAGTGTGATGCCAGTTAAAGCCCCATAGCTCTCCATCCTAACCCAGTGGAGAGTTTGAGTCTGCTGAAGATTTATGATCTGAAAGTGTCATTCACTACCAGACTGTGTAGCAAAATTAAGTCATTTAGTGGAATTTAGTTTTGGTAGCTTTAGAAAAAAGAAAGCGAGGGRAAAAAAACAACAAACCTGCCCTCAGGGTGAGATYATTTGACTTCTTTCAAACATTGCTGGATTGTTTTGAGATTGAAACAAGTGACAGTGTTTGTAGATGACATGTGAGTTATTTTTCCAGTTTTAACACGATATCACTTGATCCGAGAAAATGTTTTAAACATGCTGGTTTGGATTTAAAACAAGTGACTCTTCGCCTCCCAGCTCCAGTTTTTGTTTCTCTTTTGTAGAACCCTTAGATGCCAAGATCCAGCTTCAGCATCAGGAGAACAGTGCTGAGCTCCTTTTGAACATCTCAGTAACAAGTCCCAACAACTTTAATGGTGACATGGATGTTCAAGAGCTTTAATACTGTACTTAGAGTTCTTTGCTGTCATATTATCTTCCTTGTAGTAAAAAATGTCCCACATAATTAAAATAACGTTTTTATTCTGTGTTAGTAGAGTATGAAAAAACACTTGTGCATTACCACACCCTTCTCCTCAAACACACATACACAAGTAATCCCACACTCAAGGGCAGAGGCCTGTTGTATACCAGCCTACAAAAAAACCCTTTGTGTTGTTCAAAGAGGCTTCATGGAGGCTCCAATTATTGATAAGCTCTAATGTAATAAAAAAATGTAAACTCTGTCTTTTATACATTGCAGCATAATATGAAAGGTCACCTTATCTTAATCCTCAAATCAGCTGCATCCAGGCCCCTGTTTCATGAAGTTAAAGAAATAATCTAAGAACTCACTCTGAAGACAGCTTGTATTATCTCCCCAAAAGGTCCAATCAGAAGATGTCATTAAAGTGTGCCATGAATGCACTGTAAGGAATGATTATTTCTCTTTTCCAATCGGCTCCAATCATATCACCGAATCAGCTGGACTGTGCGCTCATGGTGTGAAGCTTTATTATGTCCAGTGATTAATCATCAAGCACTACCTTATCCCTCTTAGACACAYAGCATATTCTAGCCTTTTCATAAAAATGAAAAAAAAAATGAAGCCATGGAAAACTTCCCTTTCATCAACATGATGCTTACTTGATTTTCCAGACTCTTGCATTCAATCTCACTTTTTAACTTTGTATAAGAAAATCCTCCTGATATGAAAGAGACAAATATTCTGGCTTTGTGTACAGCCTAATGAGAATGGAAAAGCAAAAGCAATCAGACATCACATCAGAGTTTCAGTGGGCATCTCCAAACTTGGCTCGTTATCTGGATTTAACTCCCTCTGGAGTTTTGTTTGTTGCCGCCGTGATTTGTTTTGGTGTGCCCTTTCCATAACTGCCAACAGAATTATTTTGGTGACTTAAAATTGAAGCAAAGCCGTGTCCTAAAAATATCAAGGAAATTGAGGACAGATTGCGAGTGCAGTCACACGGTGAATTAATGCAGGTCAAAAAGGTTACTCTCTTTCGTGACCAAGTTTAAGCAATTTGTTGTTTGAGTTCTTTGTTCTCAAATAAAAGTGTGTCAAATGTAGACAGATGGTGAAATATTTATTTGGTGACTGCAGTTCAGATTAAATTGTTGTTGGTTACGTTTTGTATTTCACGCCTAATTTGCCAGTGGTACAGTTTTTGTGTGGGTGGGGTGGGGGGGGGTCGGGGAGGATCATCAAACACACATCAACTTTAACAAAGTATAGACTCCATCCTGTAATTAGAAAGAAACTGTAAACAGCTGTGCATGTCTTTCTTTTACGGATTATCTATACTTTATGACTGAGTGTTTGAAGTTATGAGGCTTTCTGAATCAGCACTGCTGGAGCGCTGCTCTTATAGGACATTGTTGTCTTCAATTATTTTCAGTCATATTCCCGTCTGTAAGAGGCAGAGCATCATTTATTATTTAAAGATGCAATCGGTGCTGTTTATCTGAGAATTTTTAAAAACGGGTTATCTTTTCACATAGCA
This sequence comes from Austrofundulus limnaeus, assembly GCF_001266775.1. NCBI lineage: Eukaryota > Metazoa > Chordata > Actinopteri > Cyprinodontiformes > Rivulidae > Austrofundulus > Austrofundulus limnaeus. Next base: position 3,285,450 of record NW_013952407.1, on the reverse strand, counting down.
TTTTTTTTCTATATTAAACGGAACAAAGTGTAATAAGATGCAGTTTCAAACAGATGCCTGTCTCTCTAGTGCAAGAGCTCATCTGCCATTAATGTGATTTAATATGTACGGTGGCAAGCGGTTGCAGAGAGATGAGAGGTAACGAGCAACTGAGATGCTTTAATATGTACATAAAGGGTCTCACACAGACACCAGCATGGTACAAACACACACAAATACACACAGAGTTCCTGACTAACAATCTGATATGTTTGTATCTCTGTTTAGCAAAAGAGACGTCTGGCTGAAAGAAATGCAGCTAAACCTTGGAGTTGGTTCGTTTCTTTTCTCCAGATTTAAACAATGATTAGTTTTCCCCCAATTTAACTCAAACATCTTGAAAAAAATTGGAGCACTTTAAAACAAAATGAATAACAAGCACTAAATTTGAATATTTACAAGTTGCAATGCAGAGTTACCTGCTCCATGCTCACATAAAACATTATATTCATTATGCACAAGGCTTGATCCCTTAGAAAAATTAAACCTTCCAACCTTGCAAAAACACATTATTTATCCATCCATCCATCATCTTTACCCTTTTCTTTCTTTTGGGGGGGCTGGTGCCCATATCCAGCAGCCACTGTGCAAGAGACTGGATACACCTTTGACAGGTCTACCACAGAGCCACATGAAGACAAAAAAATCAGTCACATTCTCACCTATTAAAGTCACCAATTAACATAAATAGAGGAACCCCATGCAACAGGGGCAGTTCTAGGGGCGGGGCCACAGGGGCATTGGCCCCTGCTGAAATTTGATTAGCCCCCTGAAGTGCCCCTGTTCTGTCGCTCATCTGTCCTTTGTCCAAGAGTGATGATGCTGGATGCAGTTCCATGTCTAAACACTAGAGGAGCTAATGAGCCAAATAGAAAAATTCCGGCATGAATCAAGCTATTATATAGTATTTTTCTTTTCTTAAATTTGAAAAATCCTGTAGAAAAAGTATTTCAACTCACAAATGTTGGCTGGATTATCTCAAATGTTGTGTGCTTCAGAGTATTTTATCTATGTACAGTAAAATGCATGTAAAATTGGTAAGGAGAATTTATAGTGCAAGCTGTTTTAAAATTACATTACAAGTGTTTAAATGCATGACTGGTAAAATATATATACCATACCAAAACCAGCGATTTCTGTGCAAGGACGCTGAATAAATACTTGGCCCCTCTATGAATATTGAGGCCCCATAATGGCCTCTTACTCAGAAAAATCCTAGATTCGCCACCTCCATGCAGGCAGTGAAACATCATGCAAACTCAACCCAGAAAGGTTCCAGGCCTGGATTTGATCTGACAACCATCTTTGCTGAGAGGCAACAGCTCTATCAACTTTGCCACTATTTGTCATTGTTCTTGACCAGCTTCATTTTTTTTTTGTTTTATTCCCAAACCTCTACGTCATGGACCCTGCTGCACCATCCCTCCAGTTACTCCCGATCCGTAACTTTACACTGAAGTCTCTGCCCCTGAGTCCCTGGTGATGAGAGATCARTCCTTGCAGCCTCAGCTGAGGCAGACAAACAGCAATCAATACTTGATAGGAACAGTTCACCTGGGTCAGGCGACCTTGTTGTCCAGCACTCATGGCAACTGTGGTGAAGTCCTCGCAGATTCCGGGTGACTGACCCCTGACGACCTGGGCAGATAAGGTCAGTCTGGTCAGGGTGACCTCAAGCTAAAAGGCCACTGTCCAGTTAGTCTAGCTCTCTTATAATGAAGTGGTCCGTATTGCCTTTCTGTCACTCAGCAATTAGTAGTGGGAGATATAGAGTCATAGATATGTGCTGAACGCAGACCAAGGTAGTGGCCGCAGAATCACATTCATGAAGCAAAGTACAGGGAAAGTGACATGTAAACTACTTTAATACTGGCTCGTAATGACTGGGAGTAAAATGGATCGAAAGAGTTGACATTTGCAGTGGAACTGCTTTATATTTGTGTGTAGGCATTGACACTGTAGTTTAAATCTTGAGGTTTGTCAAAACATGAAATTATGAACGTGGATGTTTTTCAGAATAAACATTGCTTTTTGAATCCTAAATTTCACCCCATTATTTTGAGCCCATTTAAAATGTCATTAAAATTGCTTCAGTTTTTTTTTTTTCTTGATGAATTGATAAACACCTGATGAATGTTTGGTCTATAGGGAGTTCTTGTCTGCAAGCGTCCCTAATGTATTGATGAGGCAGGTGTAACAAGGGATTTGAATATTGACCACATTAAAAGAGAAGTGAACACATCTGACTGTTATTCCTTTGAACTTTTGCTCTTTTTGACACAGGTCATGGGCGGATATAAAATCCCCAAAGCATTTGAGCTGCTGCCTTCACAGACTTGGTGCATTCTTGTATCTGTTAACTATTTAGTTGTCAGTGATTTGGTTAAGTGGCATTGACTTTTATCTGTGCTGTGCTGTGGGGCTGCCACCGGCAATTCAGAATCCCCCTTCCTCAGCTCCAATTTTAGCCTGGTGTCACATCCAGCACATTGCTATTGGCATCTGAGCAAGGCCTAATCAATAGCCCAGGTCAGGGATCGCCCGCGGCTCTGCTGCGTGTGGGCTATTGATCCGACACACACACTCCCACAGGTCGCCCTCAACGTACCAGGAAGTCGTGGCCCTGGATGAAGTGTAAGAGAGAGGAAGAGAGGGATGACAAATTAACAGCACTGCTTTCTGTCTGCTGGAACTGCTGACAAAACCCTGTCATAAAAATAATTTAGTTATTGATTAGCAAGTGGTACACTGTATTCACTTCATTTAAGACAGCTTAAATGGAACATCATTCAAATTGATATTCCGAGTGCAAGCGAGAGGACTGTGAAAAGCTGAGTGGACAATGAGGTCACAAGGAACTTATTTCAATTGAAAGTCCATCACAGGTGTCAGTTTCCTATATTCTCCTCCCTCTTTTTTTCCTTTCTTACTCTCTTTCTGTTTTTTTCACCAATCTTTGTTTCTCTTTGCTCTCTGGATCCTCTTGTCACTTTATCAGACCTGCAACCAGTGAGACTCTGGTTATTTTTGTTGCAGTTTTAAATGTTACTCCCAGAGCGCCTTCATCAGCACCACTCTAAGAACTCTTGGGAACAATTAAACATGAGCTTTAACTCCAGTGTAACCACAGAGGTAAAAAAAAATGAAACAAAATAAAAATCACACATTTTCAAATGGTTGTGACGTCAAATGAGCTATTCGGTTGTCACAAGCCATCAGTATCCCCAAACAGTTGCATTTTTTGTTGCTGTGGAACTATTGGAAGCAGCAAGCATATTTACCAACTTCACAAAACAAACTCTCATGATGTTCAGTCATATGTGTATACATCCTTATACACACACACACACGTGTGTGTGTGTGTGTGTGTGTGTGTGTGTGTGTGTGTGTGTGTGTGTGTGTGTGTGTGTTTGCTTGCTTGCTTGCTTGTTGGCAGTTAAAGAAATTAGTATTTTCTGTGAGCCTGGTCGAGGCAGATGGCCGCCTGTCCTGAGCCTGGTTCTGCTGGAGGTTTCTTCCTGATTAGCAGGGAGTTTTTCCTCTCCACTGTTTG
>NW_013952407.1:3274954-3281148 GCF_001266775.1 Austrofundulus limnaeus | reverse complement strand
CTCTCTCTCTCTCTCTCTCTCTCTCTCTCTCTCTCTCTCTCTCTCTCTCTTCTGTTTCCTTTAGGCAATGGCTTCATCGTGATTTGATGTTGTTGTTGTGACCTGGGAGTCCCTAAATCCCAAATCGTATAGCTTTGGAAATCCTGGAAATACCTGGAATTCTAGGACTATTTCACCAAAACGTCTTCAGGTGCCCAGGCACTGGATCAATAGCTTTACATCTTTTTTTTTTGTTTGTTTTTTCCTGTACACAAAGAAAGAAAGACTGAATATTAGCAATAGTTGCTGGCCATCCACCATCGCTTCACCAAACCTGCTGAGACCAAGAGGGCGTGACCTTTCTGCATGCTGACTTCAAACAGACACTTGAAAAGGAACCCCGGTCAAAGMGGCATCCGTGCATTGGGATCCCAAACCAAAAACCCCATCAGGTAAGGCTGTGAAGACCCCCTTGCTCCTGCTGTCCAAGACCTAAGCTCTTTAACATTTTCAGGGCTTTGAAGCTAACCTGGCCCCCACATGGTCATTTTACCATTAGATTTGGTGTAAAGGAAAGCAGATAACTGCCATGCTTTCATTTTCTGCACTGTTTGTTCATCTCAGATTAGAGGGTCTGAATTGGTTGGACTTGTATGGTTAACGGCTGCTAACATGGGTTCTTCGTTCTACAGGGATGGGATTTGGCTCATCACCAGCTCAGGGTTGGTGTGGGGGACTTATTAAATTATATAATATACACAAACATGGCTTTAGCATGGCTCTGTTTTCTGTTAAAGACAACACAGTGTCACTGAGACGCATCTATCATAATTACATCTTTATTGACACACATTCATAAATGTTAAAAAAAGAAGCCAACATAAATCACATTTTTCATAACATGAAATATTATTGGAAAAATGCTGTGATTGTGCAAAGAAAATGGCAGTAAATGTCACCATCCGTTAAACAGTTGGTTTGATTTAAAACTAAGTAAGATGAGAAATGAAAATTTGTCATGTTTATTTTGTCTGAGATTTTTTTTATGTCTAAAGCCACCTATTTGGGTTACATTGAGATAAGCTGATTTCTTGTTCATTTAGCTCACTAGTAGGGAAAAGATGCTTTAGTAAAGAAGGGAAAAATCACAGGTGTGGACAGTGCTGCTCAGGAAAGAACTGACGCTGTTGTGATTGTTGTGGGCTGTATGTTAGTTTGTCAAATTACACAAATCTGGGCAAATTTTCTATACACTAACAGTGAACTTAAGTAAACGGGGAAACTGAAACTGCCTGAAACTCTCAGACTGAAGAAGTCTCTTGGAGAAGAGATGAAACGTTTCATTAGAGAAGAACCCGTCCAGAAGACCTATACAATTTTTTTTCTTTTTAAAGGGGAAAAACATTAAATATAGATTCAGATTAGCATTTGTTTTATTAAAGCTCAACATCGAMCTCTGTGAAGGATGGGCTCTCTAAACCATCTTGTTTCTTTATACAAACAGGATTTATGCAATCACCATAGAAATCTGCCTCTTTTCTACATTTTTAGGATGCAAAAATACTTTATGAAACAAATCTTCCATATTAATCCATCACTTATCTGTACATCACAGCATGCTGTACACATGTGCTAAGTTACCAGTGGTATTTCAGGGTTATTTTATTCAACACCAATAATTTCCCTGATCATTTAGACTAAAAAGTGACTCAGATGATTATATTTAGCTGACCTGTTCACATGATGTCTAATTATTGTAAAAAAAACCAAAACATGTCTCACAAATCTTTGTGGGCATTCACACAGAAAACATGTTTAAGAAATGTAAACATATCCAAAGAAATACATTGTTTACACTTAATAAAACATTGAATCAGAAATCTGCAAGAGCCATATTTCCAATTCTAACAGTTCACATTGTCAGAAGCTTTTTTTTGTTAGAAAAACATTTTTTTTGTTTTTTCAGTCAAGACTTGATTCCAAGTTACTAAATTAAATTATTCTGCTTGTTAAAGGAATCAACACGTTCTTTTCCTCTTGAGGCGACTTGGGCTCAAACAGTATTAACATTTATCATACGAGACGGCATTAGTTTTCACAGTGAAATAAGTCAGATAAGATTTAAAAAATACTCCAGCAAATCAAGTGAAACCTATAAAAAATGTTGAAACCAGCAGGAGATCTCAATAATAAGTCATAATTTGATAATGAGTCATTGCTGTGCTGGCAATGAGCAAATACAGGACAAAATTAATATTTCTTTTCTTGTTTTTTGTGGCTTCATCTTAAAATGAAACTTTGACAATAATGAGAATATTAATAACCACTGTTGAACAGATTAAAGCATGATCCGCAAAGTCTTTCCAGTGAAGTCTGAATTCAGACTGAAGCGGCCAGCTGCCTYACAAACAGGGAAACAATAATAGAGCAGAGTGAAGGAGTATAAGGGGTTTGTGTCTGGGGGAGAGCAACCTCCCACCCCTCCCCAGCCTGCATGCTGACGGAGCTGCGCTCCTCACTCAGGGCTCCAGGGCTTCGACACTCGACCTTATTTTTCATGTAGGCTGCGCTCTGTTCTTCTACAGTCATGGTTGCTCCCTTTGTGCCAGCCCTCCCCGTTTAAAAAAGAGACATGCATGATTTCATACATGAAAGATATATGTAATTGGACAGAAGGGCCAATGCAATAGATTTACAATTCCAAACAGAGCATGTTAGAACCACTTTCTCTCGTCCTTTCTTCTTACTGAAATATATTCACACACACACAAACACACACACACACACACACACAACACACACACACACACACCGAAACATATACACATGATCAAAAAGAAGGCAAAACAATAGTTAATCTTCTTGTTATATCTATAAATCTCATGTGAATGTGCGAACTGCTCTACACTCTACCAACATTTATCTCCTAACTGTCATTGTAGTTTAGGCAGTTTGTGGCAGCAAAAAGGAAAAAGCTGTGGGTTTTTTTGTGTGCACTTCAACATCTTGTTGTAAATACAATATTTAGGCACTTGATCAATTAATTCAGGCTCACTACTAATGTTTAATTGACAATAAAATCCGATTGCAATACCTATAACACACTGATTTCCTTTACAATGAATAGTGTTGTTGAATTTAGTAGAAAACAATATCAAAGTGGCCAAGGAATTGCAGCCTGGTGTTTCAGAGTTTGGATACTCTATTATATATTTTGRACTGAAACGAGAATCTTCAGCTGCTAATTAAAGGAAATTGTGTTGCAGACACGAGTTGTGTATTATCCTTTAAAGTCTTTGAAGCCTAACTAGCTACTTGTTGGAAAATTAYGGCTCCGACTTGAAATGAATGCAGAGGATTGAGTAATAGCAACAGAGTGGTCAAAAAATAGCTAAAACCTGCATGAAATTGATGCACTTTWATTTGTAAAACAATTGAAAAGACACACAATTTCAGGTTATTTCAAGCTGTCATGAAGTGAATTAATGTGTGATTTAATGCACAAATTTTAGCTTGTCAGCTATCAKAAAAATATCTAATCACTGCTGATCAGTTGAACTCATAAAAGATGAGACCTTTTAGAATTCAAAATATTTGATTTGTTTTTGTCATTATAAGCATCAAAACATGTTAAAGATGGTTGAAATTTGATTGCTGTATACCACAGTAATATTATAGAGTCACAACTTATTATCCAGGCATTTTAYAMATACAAAGYTGAAGATTAGTGTAGAAGTWGCCAAAAATCTCAAAAATTCAAGATGGCCACCAGAATTCTAAAAAGCAATAATCCAGCCATTTTAAAATGCATTGAGATGAAATTTGTGGTGAAGCAGCTAAGAATGATCACATGTGAGTTATCGTWACTAATCCCAAATTAAACTAACTTCTRATRCTAATTTTACAAAGGGCTGTAATTTAACCATTTTTATCACAAACATCTAAATAGGTTTGAGTACTGTAGTGTCGGAGAACAATCTTTAATCACATGTAAATGTAAACACAAATTCCAAGGTCAGTTATTTGGGGGYGACACCTGGGGTGGCCAATCAGGTGCCAGGGGTGTCCCTTGCCACCCCGGGCACCCCTCTGGATCTGCCCCTGGTTGTAACRCATGTTCAGTAGCAGGTTTCATGAAGTTATTGCATTACAAAAGTTTCATTTTGTCTCAAACTTTAAATCATCAAGATGTTTTGAGGGTTTTTTTGTTTTTGTTTTTTTGGAACTTAGGACATTTTTAATCAAACATCTGTGTATAGTTTCTGCTAATGCATCACCAACAACATTATGAAAGATAAAACTTTATGTWCTGGACAGACTTCTGGCTTTGTGATCAACTTTCAGCAGTGTACCTGTCATGCAAACATAAACACCATTACTGTTAACTTTTTTCACAAGCTGACACCTACAAAAAAAACAGCTCTACTAGAGCCACTTGTTTTTATTGGCTCCAGGAACAGTTTAAAGCTGCACCAGGGGGCTCACCTCTGCTGAGGATTTTTATGCACAGGGGCARAGCAGTTGATCAACACTGAAAGATCTGTGACCTTCACCTTTCCAATTTACCACATAGAACAGAGGGGTTGTCAGCCRCCTGCTCAACGTTTAGTGTCTGAAAACTTGCAGGGTTTAAACACTCCTCCAGTTGTACGAGTCAGTCTTCCAAGCACCTGTAGAGGCTTCAAATAAGCGGCCAGAATTTTATTTATTTTTTAATAAATCCCACATGTTTATGCCTATTTCTGTATAAACTGTATAGAAACAAACTGTGTGAATGGTCGTTTTGATGTGCACAGGATCACTTGTCACTGCCAAAAACTGAATACAAAAACACAAATCAAAAACACTCTCTGTATTAGTATTATTATTTTAWTTTTTGAGGCTGTGCATAGCTAATATTGATCATATTCATATCACTCATTTGGATCACAAAACACAACCTGTTTATTGTGTATTCCCTCTGGGGGGTATTTAATTGCAATTATTTTATCACTTCTGACATTCAGTGACTTATCGAAGGTCAAAACCAAAATCTGTTGCCGTCTTGTTTGACCCAAACAAGACAGATGACGTGATCCAGAGGCGGCAAGATCTGGATTTGACCCCAGGGGGAAATCCTACATCTGTACTTGCCTTCTGCGTTGCTTCCACTTGTCATCTTTCATCTCGTCGTGGTTTTTAGGAGCTCTTCTTGACATCAAGGAAAATAGCTTTCTGTAAGTACGTTACGTTTAAGTGAATATGCAGGGAGCAAAAAGTGGCATTAAAATAGGCTTGGCTTTGTAGGAATCTGTAATATACTCCCCCCGTTCACCCGCCACTTTCATTCTGTTTGGATAGGTTCACCACTAGCAAGCATGTAGCTGTTGCCTGAAGTAGTCATATGGCTCTGATTTGGGATCCCTCTGTTTCAGTGAGCCCCTGTAAAGCGCGTAAAACCCCATGAGTCCCGCCTTTCTCTCACCCAGAGTCTTTGACAGCAGCTTTCCGGATTTCTCCATTATTCACCATATCATCAACCTGAAGTGTGCAATACTTGAAGGCCTGGTCTCTGCTTATTTCTCTCTTTTTTTGTTTTTTTTRTTTTTTTCAGCTCATGCACCCAAARTTGACTTCTAAATGATTTTGGTTATTATAACACWGGTTATTCAGGAGAGAGTCTGGTGATAAATTCTACTAAACTGTGATACTGTTGTTACAATTCAAGGTAAATTGTCTCGCTGTCATCGTTTTATTTTATTCATGTTATGCTCTTGCTCATTTCTTGCTTGTTTTTTAATTTGTTTGTATTTATTTATTTTGTTGTTGTTGAATGTTGAGTTTGGATTTTGTACCAAACACCTGCAAGATATTGAGATCTGATGGTTACCGTCAGGCTGCTGCAGCTGTTTTATTTAAACACGCTAAAACAAAGATAGAGATATGAAGTTGACCTTTTTAAACCATTCTCAGGGCGTTCTTGTGCTTAACTGTGATATCCATCTCGAATTTTTAAAATATGCATTTTAAAATTTACACTTTTTTTTTAATTAAAAAAGGTTTGGACTTAAAAGAAAGGCATGATAAGACTGATTGCTGAAGCTTAGCAGTGATTAAATACACAAGAGGCTGGTTGTGGGGAACATTTGAACCTGTGCACTCATGTCACCACCACCAACAACAACAACAACAACAACAACAACAACAACAACAACAACAACAACAACAACAACAAC